>NW_012117710.1:6290307-6296344 GCF_000951035.1 Colobus angolensis palliatus | reverse complement strand
TGTTTCTTGGGGCTGGGGGTTGGAACAGAGGCTGGGTTGCGCTAGCTGGTTCCTCCTTGTTTCAGCTGTCTTTCCTGTATTCTGAGTGGGAAACAGGTCACAGGGGAGAACTGAGACCATCCAAACCCACCCAGAGAACTGTCCCACATTGGTTGGTTTCTCCATCCGTCCCTCACCTCTGCAAATAACATCCCCACCCCTTAAACAGTCTCTGCAAAAATCCCGGCTTCTAGTGACACCATAACCCAAATAGTGAACATAGTACCCAATAGTTAGTTTTTCAACCCTTGCCCCCATGCCTCCCTCTGCCCTTCTGGAGTGAGGGTGCACCTGTTTCCTGGGGGACCATGAGTCACCCATGTGGTCTGCTGTTCCTCATCTCCACTCCCCAGCTGCCACCTCACCTGACGAGGGGTGCTGGGGCCAGGGCAGAAAGGGGCCATGCCAGATGTTCTCCCAGACTATGGTGTCCCAAGCCACCCAGAGAGCTCAGGCTGTAGCCAGGACCTTAGAGGAGCAGCGTGTGACATTGTCACCCAGTGGTAGCCTTCTCTCCCTCAAAGGAGCCCAAGAGTCAAGCCAAGAGTGGCACCATCTTGAGGGTGAGAAGGACAAGCATGAAGTTGTCCTGTGCATGTGAGAGGCTCAGGACTTCACTGGTGGGAGCCCCAGGGGACACTCGTGTTTTCGTCCCTGAAGCTGTCCTCACAGGCTGCCCTGCAGGACTCACAGGCAGCACTAGCCTGGGAGCCACAGACCAGATGGGAGATCTCAGGCTCACTGCTCTCCCCTGGGAGTCTCAAGTCCCTCCTCTGTGGAAAAAGTTGAAGTAAAGGAGTGTATTGGTCAGTGCTCTTAAGTTGTAAGGAACTGAAACCTCACACATAACATCCTTAAATAAAAAGGATCTTTATTAGCTCACAAAACTGAAAATTCCTGAATGGGTGGGCTTTGAAGTCAGGTTCAATTCCGCTGTTTGACAACACCAAGACCCTGGTGTCTTTGGTCCCTCCACGCTACCTCACCAGCATCAGCTTCACTGAAGACTGGTTTTCCTCATGGTCACAAAAGGGCTGCCATTGCACTGGGGCTTCACTTCCTTCAAGGCCTCATAGGACCTCCCATTGTGCCATCCTGGCTGGAGAAGGTCACCATTCCGATGACTGGACCAATAGAATTTAATGAACTGAGTCAGGTCACTGTCAAACAGAGTCCACCTCAGAGATGGGGGAAGAGGGAGTCCTGGAACAGAAATCTGTTTCTTTGTTTGTTTGTTAGTTTGTTTTTGAGACGGAGTTTTACTCTTGTTGCCCATGCTGGAGTGCAATGGCGTGATCTTGGCTCACCGCAACCTCTGCCTCCTGGCTTCAAGCGATTCTCCTGTCTCAGCCTCCCAAGTGGCCGGGATTACAGGCACCCACCACCATGCCCACCTAATTTTTTGTATTTTTAGTAGAGACGGGGTTTCATCATATTGGTCAGGCTGGTCTTGAACTCCTGACCTCAGGTAATCCACCCGCCTCGGGTGTCCTGGATCTGATGCCTTGGCCTCCCAAAGTGCTGAGATTACAGGCACAAGCCATTGTGCCTGGCCAGAAATCTGGGTATTTTAAGTTGGGAGGCTGGGCGCACAGGCTGGGCAGCACCCCTAACTATGTCTACTGTGGAATCTCAAAAGTCCCTGACAGCTTGAATGCTGTTGCCAACATTGTTGAAAGTGCCAATAAAAGAATCATGAAATCTATATTATAAATTTGGTAAGGAGACTTTCTTTTTAAAATTAAATTACTTTTTTTTTTTTTTTTTTTGAGACGGGGGTCTCACGCTGTCTCCTGGTAAGCCTGCTTTCTGACTCTGAAAGTGAACCTGCTTTCTGACTCTGGGGTCAAGTGCTCCAGAAACCATGGGCCTCCGCCTTGCCACTTGAGCAAGTTCTGGATTTACTTAGCACTGGCATCCACAGAGACTGAGACCCATATCACTCACTCCTACAAATAAGAGGGTTGGGCTTCCAGGATGCCTGGGGGTTGGTGGAGGCCAAGAGCCGGCAGCCCTGTGTCATTGAGCAAATGTGCTCATCCTCCAAGGCGCACAAAAGCCAATACCATGGTCACAGCTTTAGAGAAAAGCAAGGGTTTTATTGTAAGACAGCAAGGAGACAGGAGGCAGACTCAGATCTGTCTCTCCGATTTGGAGTCTGGGGCAAGTTCTAAGGGATCAGCGAGCAAGAGAAAGGATTTAGGAATGTGGGCATGGCAGGGTCTGGTTGGAGGGCTTCAAATTGGACATTTAACAGTCAGGTATGTTGAGGTGGATTTTATCCCCAGAACTTCTGGGCCAACAGACCCTCGCTTGTGGAAGAATTTCAGTATTTAGGTTTTTCATCATGTCCCAGTCTTCTTGGTTTCAAGGGGAGGAATTATTGATTCACACTGTTGTCAGAGGTCAAAAGTTTTTCTTTTGTTCCTTCTTTCTCCCACCACCCCCCTTTTTTTTTTTGAGACAGTGTCTCACTCTGTTGTCCTGATGTGATCACAGGTTATAGCAGTCTCAACCTCCCGGGCTCAAGCGATCCTCCTACCTCAGCCTCCCAAGGAGCGGGTAGTACAGGCATGTGCCACTACTATGCCCAGCTAAGTTTTAAAATTTTTGAGGAGATGGGGGTCTCACTATATTGCCCAGGCTGGTCTTGAACTCCTAGACTCAAGCAATCCGCTTGCCTTGGCCTCTGAAAGTGTTGGGATTACAGGCGTGAGCCACCACGCCAGCCTCAAAGCTTTTTCTACCATTCATGCCTGGGCTACATGACTTACAGCTTTTAGCTATTATAGCTACAAGATAAAACTTGACATTTTGCTATCAACAGGGTAGACCCAGTTTGGGCAGGTCTCGTGGCTCCACCTACAACTCAAGAAGGTGGTCATCCTGCAAGTCCTTGTTTCTTTGCTGATTGTCTCTCCCTGGCTGAAATATGAGCTCTGGGAGGCCAAGGGACTCATCTGGATGACCTGCCACCTGGAATGGCAGCAGGCGCAGAGCATAAGCCCCGGAAATACTGAGCCCTAGAAATACTGGTAAAAGAGCAGGCCTTGCTCAGCCAGTGGCAGCTTCTTGGTTCCTCTTTCTTTCTTTTCTTTTTTTTTTTTTTGAGATGGAGTCTTGCTCTGTTGCCCAGGCTGGAGTGCAATAGCGTGATCTTGGCTCACTGCAACCTCCGAATCCAAGGTTCAAACGATTCTCCTGCCTCAGCCTCCCGAACAGCTGGGATTATAGGCATGAGCCACCACACCTGGCTAATTTTTTGTCTTTTTAGTAGAGACAGGGTTTCTCCATGTTGGTCAGGCTGGTCTCCACCTCCCGACCTCAGGTGATCCACCCGCCTCAGCCTCTCAAATTGCTGGGATTACAGGAATGAGCCACTGCGCCCAGCCTTGGTTCCTCTTTCTATGTGTGTGCAGCTCTAAGAAAAAGAGGTGTGTGTGTGCTGATGGAGGATCCCAGCCAAAGCTGCTCCTGACCAGGCATGGGATGATGTATTCCCAGCACCCCTCAGAGACATGCCAAGCCCTCCCATCCAGTTACCTGGCATCTCCATGCTGTGACCTCAGGAAAGCCACTGCCACCCCCACTCCCAAACACTTCCCACCTGGAATCACATTGATCAGGCGGGCCAGATGGTTCCCAGAAACAGCAAGACACGGCTGGACAATTTGATTAACTTGCCTAATGAACTCTGAATTCACTCCATTTTTTTTCCATGACAACTGTATTTTCTCTCTAAAATTGTTATTGATTCCTCATATGTGGAGACGTAGGTGGGGCAGGAAAGCACATTTTGCACATGGAGGACCAGAAACCAAGATGTGGAGGTGGAGAGAGGTGGAGGTGGGCAAGGGCAGGGCTCAATGTTTCTCTTGAGCCCACGGTGGTCTTGTGTCCCCTTCAGAAGACTGTCTTGCACCTGGCCATTAATCATCAGTGGAGGGGGCAAGTTAAGGGGTGGGTATGGTTGCCAGATTCTGCAAATAAAAATACAAGATACTCAGTTAAATTTGAATCCAGGGCCAGGTGTAGTGACTCACGCCTGTAATCCCAGCACTTTGGGAGGCTGCGGCTGGAGAATCGCTTGAGCTCAGGAGTTCGAAACCAGCCTGGCCAATATAGCGAGACCCCCATTTCCACTTTAAAAAAAAGAATTAGCCAGGTGTGGTGGTGTGCACCTGTAGTTCCCGCTACCAGGAAGGCTGAGGCGGGAGGAGCCCAGGAGCTCCAGACGGCAGTAAGCTGTGAATGCGCCACTGCACTCCAGCCTGGGCAACAGAGTGAGACCTAGTTTCAAAAAGATTTTTAAAAATCTGAATTTGGATAGACAAATAGTTTATAGTATAAGTCTATCCCATGTAATATTTGGAATATACTTCTACCAAAAAATGATTTGCCGTGTATCTGAAACTCAGATGTTTCTGGGCATCCTGTATTTTATCTGTCAACCCTAAGAGTGGTGAGGTGTTACATCCTCGGGTGCTCAAAGCTGGGCTGCAGCCCACAGACACCTACTCCCAGAAAGCTGGTCCAAGCAGGGACTCAGATGCTATAGGACCCGCCAATGCTCTTCTAACTGCTGTTCCTTCTTTCTGTCCACCCCATCCTTCAATGCACAAGTCGGGACTCTTCATCCCTGGTGGGTTTCACGAATCAAGTTCCCGCCTGGGTCCCGTCTCTGAGCTGGGAGTCGAAGGACATAAATGTTGCTACTTACTGCAAGAGTTTATCCTGAGCTTGGCCTGCGGGCAGCAGCGCATGTGCCGATTAAACGCGCACACCTCCTGGATGCTGTCCCGCCCATTTATCCGGGCTCCAAGCGGGAAGGCGCTTGCTGGAAAGCGGCAGAGCAGGACTCAAACCCAGTCCCCTGTCCTCGGCCATAGAGGTCACATCTAGAGATTTCCCCAGGAAAGTCACCAGTGTTCCGGCTCTGAGGCGTCAGGGTAGGGGCGGGGACAGAGGGGACGAGGCAGTGTAGGGTCAAGGCCTCAACCTTCTGGCTAAAAGTGGTCTCTAGGGTGGCCTGGGTAACCGGAGAGGGACTCTTAAGTAGCCGTCTGTGTTCATTTGCTAGGGCGGCTGGGACAGAGTACGGCAAGTCGAGATGGCTTAAAACACCAGGAATGTGTCCTCTTGCAGTGCTGGAGGTCAGAAGTCTGATATTGTGGTGTCAGTGGGGCCGCGCTCCCTCTGAAGCAAGAGGGGGAGGCCCCTTCCTTGCCTCTTCCAGCTTCTGTTGGCCCCAGGCCATTCCTGGCTTGCAGATACGTGGCTCCCATGTCTGCCTCGGTCTTCACATGGGGCCTCCCGTCTGTGTCTCTCTGTGTGTCCCGTCCTCTTTTTACAGCGACACCAGCTGTTGGATTGGATGAGGGCTAATCATGCTAATCCAGTGTGAGCTCACCTTAATTAATTACATCTGCAAATGCCCCATCTCCAGGTAAGGGCTCATGCTGCAGCTCCAGGTGGACGTGAATTTGAAGGACACTGATCCACACACTGCACTATCTATCTATCTATCTATCTATCTATCTATCTATCTATCTATCTATCTATCGTCTATCATCTATCTATCCATCCATCCGCCTATCTATTCATCATCTACCTATCTATCCGTCCGTCTATCTATTCATCGTCTATCTATCCGTCCATCCATCTATCTGTCCATCTGTCTATCTATCCATCATCTATATCTATCTATCTATCTATCCATCTATCTATCTGTCTATCTGATATGGTTTTGGATTTGTGTCCCTTCCCAAATATCATCTTGAATTGTAATCCCCAGTGTCAGGAGAGGGGACTGGAGGGAGATGATTGGATTATGGAGGTGGATTTCTCTCTTGCTGTTCTCTTCTTTTTTTTCTTTTTTTCTTTTTTTTTTTGAGACGGAGTCTCGCTCTGTCGCCCAGACTGGAGTGCAGTGGCCGGATCTCAGCTCACTGCAAGCTCCGCCTCCCGGGTTCCCGCCATTCTCCTGCCTCAGCCTCCC
>NW_012117710.1:6264732-6290202 GCF_000951035.1 Colobus angolensis palliatus | reverse complement strand
TGTTAGCCAGGATGGTCTCAATCTCCCGACCTCGTGATCCGCCCGTCTCGGCCTCCCAAAGTGCTGGGATTACAGGCTTGAGCCACTGCGCCCGGCTCTTCTTTTTTTTCAAACGGAGTCTTGCTCTGTTGCCCAGGTTGGAGTGCAGTGGTGCAATCTCAGCTCACTGCAACCTCTGCCTCCTGGATTCAAGAGATTCTTCTGCCTCAGCCTTCCAAGTAGCTGGGATTACAGGTGCCTTCCAGCACACCCGGCTAATTTTTGTATTTTTAGTAGAGACTGGGTTTCACCATGTTGGCCAGGCTGATGTTGAACTCCTGACCTCAAGTGGTCCACCCTCCTCGGCATCCCAGAGTGCTGGGATACAGGCGTGAGCCACCTCCCCCGGCCACTGTTCTCATCATAGTAAGTTCTGAGGAGATCTGGTTGTTTAAAAGTGTGTAGCATCTGCCCCTTCTCTCTCTTCCTCCTGCTCTGGCCATGTAAGATGTGCCTGCTTCCCCTTCTGCCATGACTGTAAGTTTCCTGAGACCTCCCCAGCTGTACTTCCTGTACAGCCTGCAGAACTGTGAGCCCTCTTTGCTTTATAAATTACCTAGTCTCGAGTAGTGCTTTATGGCAGTGTGAGAATGAACTTCATAGCTGTGTGAGATATGCAGTCGGGTGCTGGCTGGTGGCACCAGATCTTTCTCATCACTGAAATGCTCCTGGGGCTTGTTTTCCAGGACTCTATTCTGCACTGACCCTTTGTCACCTGCCACACCTGCGTGGTCCCTGCTCCTCTCCTGACCCCTAACCTGGGAGTGTCCAGGCCTGGCACCCTGCCCTTTGCTCCCTGGGTGACCTTATGGCTTAAATTCGACTTCCGTGCCTGGGCCCTGACGCGTTCTTGTCCCCAAATCTGACCACTCTCCCAACTCCAGGCTGATGTGCACACCTGTGCACACCTCCACCTGGTGTTCACAGACACCTACAGCTCTAAGGTCTAAACCCAACCACTATATGTCCCCCAGACTCCCTTTCCCTGGTGCTCCAACTCAGCAAATGGCATTGCCATCCCCCGGGCTCTGGCCCAAACCCTGAGTCATTCTCATACCTCTCCCCCTCTTGCACCCACGGCCAATCTGCCGGGAACCCCTGTCAGTTCCACTTTCAGAACAAACCCAGAATCCAACCCCTTCTCACCACCTCCACTGCCAGCACCCCGGACTCAGCCCCCACCGTTTCCCTCCTGAATTACTAGAATAGGCTCCTAGGCCTCCTTGCTTTCTTCCAGGGCCCCTACACTGTCTTCTTGCAGCAGCCAGGATGCTGCTGTTACAACCTGAGTCAGACAATCATTGTCTTGAGCAACCCTCCAGCAGCTGTCCACAAACCTAGAGTGAAATCTGAGTCCTGACCCAGGACATCCAGGCCCCAGAAGCTGCAGCTCCAAGACCTGTCTTGTCTCGTGTCTCACTGTGTTTCCTTCGATTCTCCTGCCTCACGGACCTTTCCTACCCCGAGTTACTCTGAGAATGTCCCACCTCCGGGTCCTGACACTTGCGATTCTCTCTACCTATATATATAGTATTAGTTCTGTTTCTCTGATACAGTCACCGTGTGACTAATGCAATCATCATGTGACTTTCTACACATTTTAGTAACTATGTTACTAAGATGATAGATCGATAGGTAGATAGTGTGTTAGTCCATTCTCACGCTGCTATACAGAACTACCTGAGAGTGGGTAACTTATAAAGAAAGGAGGTTTAATTGGCTCACGGTTTTGCAGGCTGTACAGGAAGTATGGCTGGGGAGGCCTCAAGAAACTTTGAATCATGGCAGAAGGGGAAGCAGGCACATCTTACATGGCCACAGCAGGAGGAAGAGAGAGAAGGGGGAGGTGCTATACACTTTTAAACAACCAGATCTCATAAGAGCTCACTATCATGGGAACAGCAAGGGAGAAATCCACCCCCATGATCCAATCACCTCCCACCAGTCCCCTCCCCAACACTGGGGATTACAATTCAACATGAGATTTGGGCAGGCACACAAATCCAAACCATATCAGATAGATAGATAGATAGATAGATAGATAGATAGATAGATAGATAGACGATAGGCAGATAGACGACAGATAAACAGATAGATGATAGATAGATAATTGACTGATTGATAGATAGATGATAAATAAATGATAGATGATAGATACATAGATAGATAGATAGATAGATAATGATAGGCATTTAGGTGATAGATCAATGATAGATGATAGATAGATAGATAGATAATGATAGGCATTTGGGTGATAGATCAATGATAGATGATTGATAGATAGATAGATAGATGATAGACAGATAGGTTATAGATAGATGATAGATGATAGATAGTAGATAGACAGACAGACAGGTGATAGATAGATGATAGACAGATGATAGACAGGTGATAGATAGATGATAGATAGATGATAGACAGATATATGATAGATGATAGATGATAGATAGATAGATAGACAGATAGGTGATAGATGATAGATAGATAATAGATAGATAATAGGTGATAGATGATAGGCAGGTGATAGATGATAGAGAGATGACAGAAGATAGAGAGATAGATAGATAGATAGACGGATAGGTGATAGATGATAGATAGATAGATGATAGGTAGATGATAGGTGATAGATGATAGAAAGATGATAGAAGATAGACAGAGAGATAGATAGACAGATAGACAGATAGGTAGATAGATAGATAACTATACACATATTAAATTTATATTAAGTTGCAGAGTCAAACGCATCCTGGTGTCAACCTGCTTTTAGTGCTTCCAGATTCGTAAGTCAAGAAATCTTCCTTCCTGCTTGCACCAGTTGGCAGTGGGTTTTCTGGCATTTGTACCTGGTATGTGTAGCAGGTGGGTCGGGGTTGGTGGGAGTTGGTGGTGGGAGTGGGGAATTGTTCGCCTCAATCTGTTCGGCGATTGAGGCTGCAGCTGCTCCAGGCCCTACACCAGTACCCACAAAGTCCAGAAGAGGAGTGAGATGATTTTTGTTCCCACACACTGAGTGAAATCTCCAAGGCTGATTTTGATCGAATGTTCTCAATCCAGGGGAAAGGTCTATGCCTTCCCAAGGTCATATACTTCAAAATTCCTGCATCTGGTGATTGAACAAGGCTAGAGAGGTCTGGCGATGGTGCACTCTGACAGGCCGTCCTCTCTCCAGGGTCCCTCCAGGTCAGCCGAGGCTTTGTTGGACCTGTGGTTACAGCTCCTCTTTTCCTTCAGCTCAGCCCTGCTTCCTCCTCCCTCTTTTCACAGCTGTTGCTTCCTGATGAGTCCCTTATTCCCCAAACTCCGTATTAGCACCTGCATCCAGAGAACCCACCTGCCACGTGTGCTTTTTTTCCCCAGCTTTACTGAGGTATAATTGACAAATAAAACTTGTGTATATTCAAGGAGTACAGTTTGACATTTTGATACACGTATGCACTGTGGGATGATCACCAGCATCAAGTTAATTAACAAAGCCATCGAGACTCCCTGTTACTGCCTTTTTTCTCCTTTTTGTGGTTAGAACACTTGAGATGTATATCTTAGTGAATTTCAAGTATACAACACAGAGTATTAACTAACATCACCATGCTGTACCCAGGCTGGAGTGCAATGGTGTGATCATAGTTCACTGCAGCCTCAAAACCCCAGGCTCAAACAATCCAGTTGCCTCAGCCTCCCAAGTAGCTGGGACCACAGGTATGCGCCACCATGCCTGGGTAATTTGTAAATTATTTGTAGAGATGAGGTCTCCCTGTGTTGCCCAGGCTGAGCTCTTTGGAACTTGTTTGCCTTGCATTATTGAAAACTTCCACCCTTTGACCACATTCTCCCCATTTATTTTTCTCCCCTCCCCCTAGCAACCACCATTCTACTCTCTGCTTGAATGAGTTTGAAACATCCACATCTGAGTGAGGTCAATGCTGGTGAATAGAGAGACAGAAGGAGTTTCAGAATATCCTTCAAAATAGCAGCACCTGGCAGATCCTACCTCACACCTCAAGGGCCTGTGTGGGGTCCTAGGTTCATCCCTGATCCATCTCAGAGGTGCGGTGATCACTGATCCATCTCAGAGACCTTTGAGCTTGGACCTGACATTTGCCACTTCCTCTCCTCCTCACTGGAGACAGAGTGCAATCTGTTTCTGCAAAGCAAGAGCATTTTAAGAGGGTGGAAGGGCACTCACCTGTGTCAGGGTCATGTGTGTGTGCAAATCTCCCAAGGTCATTGTCGAGAGAAAGGGGAAGATACTGGGGAGGCCAGGCAAGCAGGTGCCGGCTATCCTCACACTAGCACATAGCATACGTCAAGTCACCTAAAGGAAACCTGAATGATTTCAGAGACTCTAGGATTGCATAGGATTACTGGTGGTGCCTCAGGTTGAACATGGAGGTCGCCAAGGCAGGACCAGCCATCATGGCAATAGACACCCCATGCAGATAAGCCCTGTGCATGAAAAATCTAGGATTTTGGAACAAATTGAGAAGGAGGTCAGGCGTTCAAGACCAGCCTGGCCAACATGGTGAAACCTCGTCTCTACTAAAAAAGTTAGCCAGATGTGGTGGCGGGCTCCTGTAATCCCAGAACTTTGAGAGGCCAAGTTGGGTGGATCATATGAGGTCAGGAGTTCGAGACCAGCCTGGCCAACATGGCAAAACCCCATCTTTACTAAAAATACAAAAATTAGCTGGGCATTGTGGTGCACTCCTGTAATCCCAGCTACTTGGGAGGCTAAGGCAGGAGAATCGCTTGAACCCAGGAAGCGGAGGTTGCAGTGAGCTGAGGTCACTCTGTTGCACTCCAGCCTGGGCAACAAGAGCGAGACTCTGGGGAAAAAGAACAAAAAGTTATTTACAAAAATATCTCTGCCAAAGCAACTGGATTCTTTTTCAGGGTCAGCATTCTATATCCACACTGGGGTGACCATGAACACGTGCCTGTTAGACTTCCCACTGCAGGGAGGACAACTGGCCCATAGCCCCAGCTGCCTATTCTGAAATCCATCACCATGTTCATGCCAAGGCCATATGTCTTGCAGGTTGCTCCCAGCCCATGATGGAGTGTGCCAGGGACACTGAGGCAGGCCCATTTCTGGGCCATGCAGGACTCCTCTGATGAATAACTTTGCCGAGGACACCCCACCTGCTTTGGCAAAACTTTCTTAGTTTAAGATTTTTTATTTTTTTGAGATGGAGTCTTGCTCCATCACCCAGGCTGGAGTGCAGTGGCGCGATCTTGGCTCACTGGAACCTCCGCCTCCCAGGTTCAAGTGATTCTCCTGCCTCAGCCTCCTGAGTAGCTGGGACTACAGGCACCTGCCACCATGCCTGGCTAATTTTTGTATTTTTAGTAGAGATGGGGTTTTACCATGTTGGTCTCGAACTCCTGACCTCAAGTAATTGGCCCGTCTTGGACTCCCAAAGTGCTGGGATTACAGGCATGAGCCACCTCGCCCTGACCTAAGATTTTTCCTACTTGTATTAGTTTCTTTTAGGTGCTGAAACACATGACCACAAACTGAGTGGCTTCAAACAACAGAAATATATCATCCCACAGTTAGGAGGCCAGAAATCTGAAATCAAGTTGTGGGTGGGGTTGGTTCCCTCTGGAGGCTTTCAGGGAAAATCTGTTCTGTGCCTCTCTCAAGCCTCTGGCAGCTGCCCTCCATCCTTAGAGTTTCTTGGCTCCTCCGCCTCCATCTTCATATGCCTTTGCCCCTTTGTGTCTGTGTGTCTCACATCTCCCTCTCCTTCCTCTTATAAGGATGCCAGTCATCGACCTTAGGGTCGACCCCAAATCCAAGATGATCCCATCTTGAGATTCTGAATTTAATTGCATCTGCAAATAACCTATTTCCAAATAAAGTCATATGCATGGGTACCAGGGATTAGGAATTGGATACATCTTTTTGGGGAGACAATATCCAGCCCACTTTATGACCCAGCCATCCTTCCTTTTACTCCTCCATAGGGACTGTCCATACCCCCAGCTTTCTCAATGCCCCTCCTTCCTGCCATCTTTCCTTGCAGGCATTTTCTGCAATAAATGTCTTGTGCATCGAATCCCATGTAATTCCACATTGCAGCCTGTTTCTCAGAGGACCTGAGCTGACACAGATAACACAAATGTGATTTTTACTTAAAAAGGATTATATGTATACTGTCCTGAAGCTTGTTTTTATTTCACTACCGAGTGTCTTAGACATCTTCCCATGTCAGTACATGCAGATCTACTGATTGTTTGGAAGAGCTGCAGAATCTTCCATCTTCATTTTTTTGCAGTGTTTCTCGGTGCATGTCTCTGTCTAGTTTTTGCAGTGTTTGCCCTGGGTATTACAATACACATATATAATTTATTATAATCTCCTAGTAAGACCTCATTTCAATTTTGGTCTTTTCCTCTTTCCCACTTTCAAATACCTTGGTCTTGAGTATTGGATGGTTTCATAATTTTTGTTCCAATTATCCAATATGATTATAAAGCAGGAGAAGGACAGTCTATTGTATGTGACTCAGATCTCTGCTTTCCTCATTGTTCCTTCTCCCTTCTGATGCTCCAAGATCCATCCATCCATCCTTCCTTCCTTCCTTCCTTCCTTCCTTCCTTCCTTCCTTCCTTCCTTCCTTTCTTTTCCTTCCTTCCTTCCATCCTTCCTCCCTCCCTCCCTTTCTTTCTTTCCTTCTTTCTTTCTTTCCTTCCTTCCTTCCTTTCTTTCTTTCTTTATTTCTTTCTCTCTTTCTTTATCTCTTTCTCTCTTTCTTTCTTGAGATGGAGTTTCACTCTTGTTGCCCAGGCTGGAGTGCAATGGCACGATCTCGGCTCACTGCAACCTCCGCCTCCCAGGTTCAAGCGATTCTTCCACCTCAATCCCTTGAGTAGCTGGGATTACAAGCATGTGCCACCATGCCTGGCTAATTTTTGTATTTTTAGTAGAGACAGGGTTTCATCATCTTGGCCAGGATGGTCTCAATCTCCTAACCTCATGATCCACCTGCCTCAGCCTCCCAAAGTGCTGGGATTATAGGTGTGAGCCACCGCGCCTGGCCAGATTCTTTCTTTTTTCATTTTCTTCCTGTTACAAAAACTTTCTTCAGCTAAAATTAAGGGTAAGTCCACTTGCAGCACATTCTTTTCATTTTCCTTCATATGAGAATGTCTTTATTGCCCCTTCATTCCCAAAGGATGGCTTCACTAAATATAGAACTAATGGCTCACCTCAGACCTTGTTATTGTTATACCTAGAAGTACAATCTGAACCTTTTTTGGGTATATCAGCCATATCTCTACCTAAAATGTTCAATCTTTTCTCCAGCTTCTTGAACACATGGAACATGACATTTTCTGGCCATTCTACAAATTCTGGCTCAGCATTAATTCGTTGCTTTTTGTCCTTATTTTTGGTTGTATTTCTCTGCTTCTTTGAATGTCTGGTCATTTTTGACTGGGTGCCTGGCATTGTGAATTTTACCTCACTGGGTTCTGGATAATTTCGTATTACCACAAATGTTCTGTTTAATTTGGGGATATCTTTAAGTAGTTTGGGGGCTCTGCATGGTGGCTCATGCCTGTAGTCCTAGTGCTTTGGGAGGCTGAGGTGGGTGGATCATATATATATACAAAAAAATTAGCCAGGCCTGGTGGTTGTATGTCTGTCGTCCCAGCTACTCGAGAGATTGAGGCCAGAGAATCACTTGAGCCTGGGAGGTTGAGGCTGCAGTGACCTGTGATCATGCCACTGCACTCCAGGCTGGGCGACAGAGCAAGACCCCATCTCAAATAAGTGAATAAGTAGTTTGGAAACCATTTTGTTACCAGAAAAGGGGTCTCAGTCCAGACCCCAAGAGAGTGTTCTTGGATCTCACATAGGAAAGAATTCAAGGCAAATCACAGAGTGCAGTGAAAAGAGAGAGTTTACTGAAACCTACTTCCTTAGGGAGTAGGGCATCCTCAGAAAGCAAGAGGAGGAATGCACTGTCTTTGTTTTAAGTTTTTCTTATATAGAAGTCTTGTCTATGTAAAGACTAAAGCAAGCTGTGTCTACATGTGGGTGGGCAGACAGCATGACACAATGTATTATTCTATTGATTTAAAGAAAACTATCCTTGACATTTTAGTTGATAAGTACATCAAAGCATAACTGTATTTATTTTGAATGCATGTATTGTTATGGGTATTGGGACATCGGGACTTTCTGTTGTTGTAGGTATTTGTCCTTGCAGGCGTTACGAATCTGCTTTCTTAGCTGTAAACATCTTATGACCATGGGTCCTAACTGGCAAGGAATGTGCCTTGTTAGTCTCAAGATGGAGCTGAACTTAAAATGGCGCTACTCTGGCTCTCTGAGGCTCTTGCTTCCCTAACCATCTCATCCTTTCAGGGCTTGCTCTTTAAGATTTGGTAGGTAGAATCAGAGAAGTGTTTAGTCTGGGGCTAATTTTCCCCCACTACTGAGGCAAGACCCTTCTGAATATTCTCCCTGATATCCTGTGAATTATGAGGATTTCTACTCTGGCTGGAGGGAACAGAAACTATTCCCATTCCTGCGTGAGCTCCTTGAATTGTTCTTTCTAATCCTTTTGGGTGATTCTTCTACTGGCTTCAGGTAATTTTCTTTCTTTTTTTTTTTTTTTTTTCTTTTTCTGAGAGAAGTCTCACTCTGTTGCCCAGGTTAGAGTGCAGTGGCATCATCTTGGCTCACTGCAACCTCCGCCTCGCAGGTTTAAGTGATTCTCCTGCCTCAGCCTCTGGAGTAGCTGGGACTACAGGCGCCCGCCACCGTGCCCGGCTAATTCTTGTATTTTTAGTAGAGACGGGGTTTCACCATGTCAGCCAGGATGGTCTCGAACTCCTGACATTAGGTGATTCTCTTGCCTTGGCCTCCCAAAGTGCTGGGATTACAGGTGTGAACCACCACGCCCAGTCAGTAATTTTCTCACATATATGTGCTGGCCAGTAGTCAGCTAAAGATGGCTAGAATCCCTCCTCTCTCTCTTATTTCCTTGTACCTGGCATTGTATTCCCCATGGGAAGGTCTACTTATTTAAGGGACAAAGAATAGCTCTTGGCTGCCTTTGAAACCAAGAAATTGGTCTTTAACTGGAACAAAAACTGAGACCAGGGCAGATAGAGCATTGTCTACCCGCTGCGGGTCCAGGAGCTTACAGTGGAAACAAGGAGACCCTCCAATAGGGAGAAGGAAGGCTGAACCTGGGCTTTAGACATTGCCCCGTTGCTGGGTTGCGAATGGAAGGGGCATGGATCCGTCCTGCAGGCCATGTGTGGTGAGTAAACTAAGCCGGAGTTCATGGCTGAATTGCCCAAGGAGACACAGCTGGAGGGGACAGAGTGCGGCCTGACCCAAGCAGCCTCACTCCGGGGCACCTGCTCTCAGTCTCACAGCAGACAACCTCTCCGAGAGTGCACGTTGCCATGCAGCCTTGGTATTTCACCAAGCAGCATCTGCTGTCATCCCCATAGCCTGTGGTCTGGACTGTTTGGGAGGCTGAGGTGGGAGGATGGCTTGAGCCTGGGAGTTCAAAGCTGCAGTGAATCAGCCTCAGAATCATCTTGGAATTCATAAACAATGCAGAATCCTGGGCCCCCACAGATTCCCTGAGTCAAAGTCCCCAGGGCGTGGCCTGGAAACCTGTAGGCAGGTTGTTCTGGGTTGCGCTTTGACAGCAGCTGGATCTTAGCCAGTGTGCTTCATGGTGCAAAAGACAGAACGCCCGAAGCTCCCATGGGATCCGTTCAGGGCCTTCAACCAGGACCAGGCCGCCGGGCGCGGTGGCTCACGCCTGTAATCCCAGCACTTTGGGAGGCTGAGGCGGGCTAATCACTTGAGGTCAGGAGTTGGAGACCCGCCTGGCCAACATGGAGAAACCCCATCTCTACTAAAAATACTAAAATGAGCCAGGTGTGGTGGCACATGCCTGTAATCCCAGCTACTCGGAGGCTGAGGCAGGAAAATTGCTGGATCTTGGGAGACAGAGGTTGCAGTGAGCCGAGATTGCACCATTGCACTCCAGCCTGAGTGACAAGAGGGAGACTTCATCTCTAAATAAATAAATAAATAAAATAAAAATTAGGCTGGTGTGGTGGCACACACCTGTGGTCCTGGCTACTGGGGAGACTGAGGCAGGAGGATCACTTGAGCCCAGAGTTGGAGGCTTCGGTGAGCTATGATTGCACCACTGCACTCCAGCCTGGGCAACAGAGTGAGACCTCGACTTCAAAAAGAAAAAAAAAAAAGAATGTGGAGGCCAGTGGTGTCCACCACACACACACTATTAATTGCTATGCCAAGGTGGGTGAGAAGTCAGCTGGGTGGTCAGCCTGGAGGAGGAGGAATGAGCTGGGGCCTGAGGATGGGGGCAGAATACAGACAGATGGAGAAGAAAGGGCATCACCATTGGGCCACAGCCCGAGCATAGACTGATGTCCTGGGATATTTCCAGGGACCTCCCCCAGCAGCTAATACACAACAGGCACTTAATAATTACACAGCTGGCAACGGCGCCCACATCAGCAGGGGAACCCCTTCATTTCTTCCTGCTGAGCCAAGTTGTTGCCTCATATTTACAGTTAATCACTCACATCCACCCAATAGAATAGCCTGGAAACCACTCTCGGAGCAGGGCTCCAAGAAAAGACATGAAAATTTCCATGTTCCTGCAGAAAACATGATTGACATTCCAGTTGGGCTGGCATCAGTCTCATCTTTTCCTCCGCTTCCCAGCTCATTAGAATTTAATATTGGGTTCATCCTTCCCTCAGCCTTTGCCTGGGCGTGCTTCTGAATCTAGCCGGATCCAGATCAATGGAGATGGAAATGGGGAGGACATGCTTGTGCTGAAAAGGAAATGTTGTCTGGGTCTGAAATTGCAGCTGGAAAAGCTGGCCTGACCTCTGGTCTCCAGGCACTGGGGAGCTGGAGCCTTAGGGACTGTGCTTGCCTGGGGCTCAAAATAGAATGGCCACTCCAGGCCAGGTGCGGTGGCCCATGCCTGTAATCCTAGTACTTTGGCGAGGTGGGCAGATCACTGGCCAGCATGGTGAAACTCCCGTCTCTACTAAAACTACAAAAATTAGTTGGGTGTGGTGGCAGACACCTGTAATCCCAGCTACTCGGGAGGGTGAAGCAGGAGAATCGCTTGAACCCGGGAGGCGGAGGTTTTAGTGAGCTGAAATCGCACCACTGCACTCCAGCCTGGGCAACAGAGCAAGATTCTGTCTCAAAAATAAAAAAGACTGGCCGGGTGCGGTGGGTCACTCCTGTAATCCCAGAACTTTGGGAGGCCAAGGCAGGCGGATCATGAGGTCAAGAGATCGAGACCATCCTGGCCAACATGGTGAAACCCTGTCTCTACCAAAAATACAAAAATTAGCTGGGTATGGTGGCAGGTGCCTGTAATCCCAGCTACTCAGGAGGCTGAGGCAGGAGAATTGCTTGAACCCAGGAGGCGAAGGCTGCATTGAGCTGAGATTGCGCCACTGCACTCCAGCCTGGCGACAGAGTGAGACGTTGTATCAAAATAAATAAATACAATTAAAAAGACTGCTCACTCCCTCAGGCCTCTTAGATGCTCCCCCAGCCTAGAAAGTGTCAGCTGGATTGACCTAGGAGTCATTTTCCCTTCTTCATTCTCCTCTACTCACTCTCCAGATACTCACGGGAGAAGTTGCTGAGCCCTGGCACTTGGCTGGGCTCAGGGAGTGCACAATGAACAAGGCAGACCCAGTCTCTGCTTTCAGTCCCACATATGGGGACAGAAAATACACAAGTAGGCCAGGAGCGGTGGCTCACGACTGTAATCCCAGCATTTTGGGAAGCTGAGGCAGGCGAATCACCTGAGATCAGGAGTTTGAGACCAGCCTGGCCAACACGGAAAAACCCCATCTCTACTAAAAATACAAAAATTAGCCGGGCATGGTGGCGTACACATGTAATCCCAGCTGCTTGGGAGGCTAAGGCAGGAGAATTGCTTGAATGAGGGAGGTGGAGGTTGCAGTGAGACGAGATGGCACCACTACACTCCAGCCTGGGTGACAGAGTGAGACTCTATCTAAAAAAAAAAAAAAAAAGAAAGAAAGAAATAAAACAGAAAAAAGAAAAAAAGAATACACAAACAGTCAAGAGACACACCAGAGGCCAAGCATGGTGGCTCACGCCTGTCATTCAGCATTTTGGGAGGCCAACGTAGGAAGAGTGCTTGAGGCCAGGTGTTCCAGACCAGCTTGGCCAATGTAGCGAGATCCCAGCTCTATAAAAAACACAAAAAAATTGTCTGGGCTCAGTGGCTCCCACCTGTAATCCCAGCACTTTGGGAGGCCAAGGCAGGTGGATCACCTGAGGTCAGGAGTTCAAGACCAGCCTGGGCAACATGGTGAAATCCCGTCTCTATTAAAATACGAAAATCAGCTGGGCACAGCAGCATACGCCTGTAATTCCAGCTCCTTGGGAGGCTGAGGCAGGAGAATCACTTGAACCTGGGAGGCAGAGGTTGCAGTGAGCTGAGATGGTGACAATGCACTGCTGTGTGACAGACTGAGACTCCATCTCAAAAAAAAAAAAAAATTAGTTGGATGTGGTGGTGCGCACCTCTGGTCCCAGCTATTTGGGAAGCTGAGGTGGGAGGATTGTTTGAGCCTGGGAGTTCAAAGCTGCAGTGAACTGTGATTGCAACACTGCACTCCAGCCTGGGCTACAAAGCGAGGCCCTGTGTCTAAATATAATAATAGTAATAAACACACCAGATGACGATGGGAAGTCCTTGTGCTCTAGAGATCATAAAATAGGTATGGTAATCGGGAGGGAAGGATGGGGCACAGGAGAGCAGGAGGTCTGGGAAGGCCCCTCTGAGGCTGTGTCCCCTGAGCATTTTCCTGGGTGGCAGGAAAGAGGGAGTCAGTACATAGAGATAATCTCATTCTAGGCTCTTTGCACCTTCCAAGTGCTTGGCTCCAAAGCAGGTGAATGAAGCAGTGGGAATCCAGGTGAGTAAGGAGGCAATCAGTGAGGTGCAGCAAAGGAGACAGCTCAGGAAACCCCACAGTGGGTGTGAACAGAGCACGCAGGACGGGATTCTTGCAGGGTGATGGCAGCTTCAGAGGCAAATTCCAAGGACAAGAGTGCCCAGGGTGCCCACTCCACCCACTCCAGATGCCTCCCTGTTCTGCGGGGCAGGGACAGGCAGAGTGCAGGGTTCAGCCGGATTCCCAGCCGCTGACTGACCCGGGCTGCCCTGGCTCTGAGCTGGTGGCCTGGCTCCTGCAAGCTCGTATCCTCGCTGGAGTCCTCCTCCTGCTGCTTCTCCACCTGGCACGGCAGGGCTGGGCACCAGGTCTCTTTGCCTGGTCCAGGAAATGTGTCTCCACTGGGGCCTGAGGTCCCACTTCTGGGTCTGGTCTCTTTCCTGCATTTCCTTCTTCAACCCTGAGGCATTCTAGATTCTGGAGTTGTGTACTGTAGAATAACTGTGTCATCTCCCATACACTGAGTATTTGCTGTATGCCGGGTCCTGGGTGGTCCTTTCCTTACCATGATAGCCAACCTTACAGCAGGAACTGGGGGCCAGTGATGGCCTCAGCCATCTCTGCCACCTGGTATTCACAGCCTCTCACATATTGTAATAAGGTTAGTCTGTGTGACCAGTTCAAGGCAGCAGAAGTGAGGGCATCTCTTCCAAGGCTAGGTTATAAACCACATTACGCTCTCTCAGATCGCTCACCCTGGGAAGCCAGCTGCCCTGTCACGAGCAGCCCTTTGTGTGTGTGTTTTTTTTTTCTTCTTCTTTTTCTTTATAGAGACAGGGTCTCTCTCTCGCCCAGGCTGGAGTACAGTGGTGCAATCATGGCTCACTGAAGCCTCAACCTCTGGGCTCCAGCGATCCTCCTACTTCAGCCTCCTGAATAGCTGGGACCACAGGTGCTCCACCATGACTGGATAATTGTTTACTTTTTGTAGAGATGGGGTCTCCCTATGTTACCCAGGCTGGTCTGGACCTCCTAAGTTCAAGCGATCCTCTCGCCTCAGCCTCTTAAAGTGTTGGGATTACAGGCGTGAACCACCACGCCCGGCCATGAACAGCCCTTTGGAGAGGCCCAGGTGGTGAGGAACTGAGGCCTCCTGCCAACAGCCATGCACAGAAGTCACCATGGAAAGGGCTCCTCCAGCCCAGTCCAGTCTTCAGAGACTGCAGCCCTGGCCAACTTTTTTTTTTTTTTTTTTTGAAAAGGAGTCTCACTCTGTTGCTCAGCCTGGAGTGCAGTGGCACAATCTTGTCTCACTGCATCTTCTGCCTCCCAGATTCAAGCAATTCTCATGCCTCAGCCTCCCAAGTAGCTAGAACTACAGGCTTGCACCATCATGCCTGGTTTATTTTTGTATTTTTTTTGTAGAGATGGGTTTTCACCATGTTGGCCAGGCTGGTCTTGAACTCCTGACCTCAAATGATCCGCCCACCTTGGTCTCCCAAAGTGCTGGGATTACAGGCATGAGCCAACACGTCTGATCCTGGCCAACATTTTGATTGTGACTTTATGAAAGATCCCTGAGCCAGAACTAGCCAGCGAGGCCACTCCTGGACTCCTGACCCACAGAAACGGTGAGATATTAAACATTTGTTGTCTTTAGCTGCTAAGTTTTGGAGTCATTCATTACGTAGCAACAGATAGCTAATACGGTCAGCTCCTTCAGTCCTCAGGAGAAGACTGTGCTATGCAAAACTATTGTTCTCCCCTGGTCCAAGCAGAAAACGGCAGCTCACAATCACCCAAAGAGGAAGTCGTGCAGAGAAATACAAACTTGAGGGTTTGCATCTGTTGGAGCTGGTGCCACATCAAACCTCTGGGCTTTCCATCCGTCAGCAACCACACCACCCTACTCAGCAAGCGTGACCTGGGCTGAAGGCTTAATTCCTCGAAATAAGCCCACAAGGGTTCATCGCCCTGATTTCACAGATGAGCAAACACATCAGACCACCACGACTCACTCAGGGTCGCATAGCTGGTGAGGAGGGGTGCCCTGCAGGAACTCAGTCGCCTGGGGTTATTGGAGGCTGGTGCCCTGCTGTGCAGGAGTGGCACCTCTTCAGGGCAGGGAGGAATGCTGGGGTGTCTCCCCAGAGTGGGTCTTTGTGGTCTCAGGCTGTCCCCTAACTCCAAGGCTGCCAGGCCTGGTGAAAACCTGAAGCTTCCCCTTCCGCTTCCCCAAACCCTCAGCTGGCAAAGAGCCTACAGTCTGGGGTGATGAGATGTGGTCACCTGAAGGACCAGGGTTTTAAAATGCAGCTGTTTACTGTGGTCTTGAATTTTAAAGAGGTTTCAAGCCCAACTTGGACCCTCAGCTCCGGGGATGCCTGTAACCATGGCAGCGGCTCACAACAACAACAGCAAATACTTCCCGAAAGAGAAAAAGCAGGGAGGGAGGGAGACAGTGAGGGAAGCAGGAGGAGGGCTCAGCCCTGGGCACCTGCAGATGTTGGGGGGCTATCCCAGGGGGCACTCAGATGCCTCCAGTAACAACTCCTCTACCATCCTGTGCCTGGGTGGAGGGTGTGTCTGTGGGGGTGTCGGAGGTCCCATGCCCCATCTTAAGCACTGTTTCTCCCAGGTCTCTGCATAAAATATGCCCTCAGGACAGCATGTCCAGAGCCAGACCTCAGGTGGGCCTCCCTTGACGTAATTGTTCATGTGGACTTAGACAAGTCCTTTCTTTTACCAGAGCCTCAGTTTCCTCATCTGTGAAATGGGAATAGCAGACTGGCCTGTGTTTTCAGAGGTATGTGGCTAAAGTGAATTCCAGGCCAGGCATGGTGGCTCACACCTGTAATCTCAGCACATTGGGAGGCTGAGGCTGGAGTATCGCTTGAGGCCAGGAGTTTGAAACAAGCCTGGGCAGCAAAGTGAGACACTGTCTCTGTAAAAAATAAAGATAGATTTTTTTTTTTTTGAAAGGGAGTCTCACTCTGTCACCTAGGCTGGAGTGAGTGTAGTGGTGCCATCTTGGCTCACTGCAACCTTCGCCTCCTGGGTTCAAGTGATCCTCCCGCCTCAGCCTCCCAAGTAGCTGGGATTACAGGTGCGCACCACCATGCCTGACTAATTTTTGTATTTTTAGTAGAGACGGGGTTTCGCCATGTTGGCCAGGTTGGTCTTGAACTCCTGGCCTCAGGTGATCCACTTGTCTTGGCTTCTTAGAGTGCTGGGATTATAGGTGTGAGCCACTGCGCCTGGCCAAAATAAATAAAAATTTAAAAAATAAAATGATTTCCAGCCATCGCCGTCTAGAGCATCCTGTTGAGGGATTGCTGTAAAGATCCCATGGCTGGCTTCCAGGACAGAGTGATGTCGTGAGCTCCAGGCCACATTCCAGATAGCCCAGAGAGGGAAAGTGGCTTGCCCTGGGCCACACAGCGAGTGCAACGGGACCCAGAACTTAGCTACCTCATCCTGCTGCCGTGTCAGGCCATGAGGGTGCCCCCTGCCCAGCTGTCACCAGCTGTGTGGTTGTGAAGGATGGCTGAGCCAGGCTTCCCTGCAGATGTGCTCAGGGCTTAGCTACTATCTGGGTCAACGCCCTGGGTGAGCCACGCGCATGGACAGTGTCTGCTGAGCGAATTTCAGCAGAGAGGAGACGGAAATAGAACCCTGTAGGCCTAAGCCGCCGGGAAGGGACCTTGGGTTCTCCCAGTGGGGCGGTCCCTACCACCACAGGTTTCCAGGTTAACTGGTTCACATACAGACTTTGATGTATAAATAGGCCAAATGCTGTATTTATATTTAAATTACATCTCAGGGGTAAAAAAAAATAGACTACATCCTATTATTAAGAGAATGAGGTGTGCAGAGCTAGCATGTAGAAATACTACGGAGAGATCCAGGATGGAGCATCCATTTTCTCAGAAGTCTGGGGCCTTGGATCCTCACCTGTTAACGGGGTGGTGTCCATGCTCCGAACTCCCCCCAACTGGGAGTGAGTCTGAATATTCTCATGACACACTAGTCTGAAAGTCTCCTGGGAGGCATCTCCATCTGCCTCTTCTCTGCTGAAAGCTCATATGTATTTCTTGTTTTCATTTCTCTGTTTTTGCATTGGACATCCCTAAAATAGAACAGGAGGTAGGGCTGTGAGGAGAGATCCCCAGGCACAGACTCTTCTTGGAGGTCCCCAAGGACTGGTCCAGGCTCCAGGAGCAGGAAGCTGTTTGATGAGGCTTCAAATTTACCCTCCACATCCATGCCACAGAAAGACCTGCAACAAAGTGGCCCTTTCCACTGCAGAATTAAACCGAGAGCCCACTAGCGGTGGGACGCCCTCCTCGTCTATGCCACATCTGGATTCCTCAGCTCTACCGGAGGCCCCTGCTTCTAACAAACAGCTTGGGGACCAGCTGAAGGGCTGCCCTGGGGAAAATGAATACCGTCTGCAGCAGCTGAGCTAGTCCTGTGCTTTGGGGTTGCTTGCCTAAGGAGAAGATGCTAGGCATGGTCATCTCCTGGGACCTCCCTACCACACAAGGCCAGCTCAGAACAGGCAGGAGATCCAGGGCCTATAGAGCATGCACCCTGAGGAAGGACATCAGAGAGTTCCTCCGCTCAAGCCCATCACCCTTGGGGGCAGACAGCTTGCTCAGTCATTTCACTGTCCCTGGACAGATGTGCAGATGCAGAGTAAAAGATGGCAGACAGACCACACTCAGTTGAGGACTTATCCCCAGACTGGAAGCCACTGAACACTTGCCGGGATAAGGCTCCTGGAAGCCTCTGTCAGGCCCCTGGGGCAGGTGGCAGCTGGCAGACCTCCTCCCTGGTAGGGCTCTGTGGCCTCAGCCAGACCTTCCTTGCCTGCTGGTTGGGGCCTCAGGCCCCAACAGCCAGCTGACCTCAGCTACCTACCACCTGAGAGAGGAACTCTCTCAGCCTATCTCTGCCCCATTCAGCTGTAACACTGACCCAAGTCTTGACCAAAGGCCAACACACATCTTGACAAAGACATCATTATTGATTTGCCCAAAACCAGTAATCAATAGCCACAATAAATGTAAATGGTCTAAATTCCCCAAGTAAAGGGCAGAGTGTGTCAGATTTCAACCCAGCCATTACACTCCTAGGCACTGACCCTAGAGAAAATTTTTGCACACTGCATTAGTAGATATGCACCATCCAACAGTCCCTGAGTAGGAGAATGGATAGAGAACCATAGTATATGCTGTCAGAAAAGACTAGATAGCAGTGAAAATTGATGAATTACAGCTACACACATCAGCCTGGAGAAATATCAAAAACATAATATCAAGAAAAAAAAGGCAAGTCACAGAAGAACTCATAGAGTTTGATCAAGCAATGATATGCACGGCCAATTCTCTCATCTCCATCAAATCTTGGATCAAATGTCATCTTCTCAAAAAGGCCTCCTCCATTGCCCTACCTTAAATTGTGAACCCAGAACAATCACATTTCCATTCTCCCTTTGCCAGAGCACTTGTCATCTTCTAACAAATTACATAATTTACTTACTCATCTGTCTAGTAGTTGTCATCATTCTCCTTCCTCCGGAATGTTAGATCTGCAAAGTGAGGAGTCTTTTTCTTTTTTGTTCATTGATTTCAACAAAGTAACCAGCAAAGTATCTTGTATAAAATAGGCACTAATTAAATATTTCTTAAACTGAGTCATTGGTACACAAATATTCATTTATGATTATTCTTTCAACTGTGCATATGCGTATATTTGGTCTGTTGTATCTATAATGTCTCATAATAAAATATACTTTAAAGATGATAAATAGATGTGATATTTCTTGCAAGATCTGAGTCTTGAGCTGAGACACAGACTCTCCACAATCTATGCTGCCCTCTTAAGCACAGAAAGCCAGGGTTGACCATATTATTCCCAAAGGGCATGATGGCTTGTGTATGATGATGAGTGACAAGGAAATGTCAACCCGCTCCCCAGCTGTAGTCTTCTGCGATTTATTTCTGCTTGAACAGGGTTTTGAAATGTGCCTGTGAATATTTGCACTGACAACTACAGAGAGCAGAACTGCTTTGTAGAGAAAAGTAAAACAACCTGGTAAATTTGTCTTGTGCTTCTTTGAGAAAACAATGGTAAGCTCGCCGTTCGTCAAGGCCAAAGTCATATTACCCAAGGTGCACAATCCCAGCCTTGACAAGCTTCTTTCCATGTTGAAATTCCCAGGAACAATCAAATCACTTCTGTGTGACTGCTCAATACCAACCCCTTGCAGAGTCATCAGCTGCTCTGCGAGCCACCAAGGTTGAGGTCAACAACCCTTCTTGACTGGTTTGGTGTGTAGCTGAAGGTAGAGCTATGGATGATTAAAGAAGTCACTATGGAAACTGCCCCTCCCTCAGCCTTAGCCAGGTGAAGACTTTCTGATACAGCAATTTGCTTAATTGGCTTCACTGTCTGTGTCTCATACTAGACTGTGAAGTGAAGACTGTGTCTCATACGTTTAGACACTACACACAGTAGGATAATGCATGTTGAATTAAATTGGCTTATGCATGAATATGCTTCCTACCAGTGAGGAGTCAATGGTCTAAGTCAGGATGAACATGTCTGTTTCTGTGTCTTTACTTTCAAACTGTAGGGAGGCTGGGAGTACCTAGAGGCAAGGACTATGTTTTTAATCCAGTTTTCAAAAATTCATCTTTTATTTGTTTTAGAGACAGAGTCTTGCTCTGTTATCCAGGCTGGAGTGCAGTGGTGTAATCACAGCTCACTGCAGCCTTGACTCCCTAGGTCAAGTCATCCTCCTGCCTCAGCCTCCTGAGTAGCTTGGACTACAGGTATGCATCACCATGCCTAGCTAGTTTTTGTATTTTTGTAGAGACAGGGTCTTGAAATGTTGCCCAGGCTGGTCTTGAACTCCTGGCCTCAAGCAATCCTCCTGCCTTGACCTCCCAAAGCCCTGGGATTATAGATGTGAGTCACTGTGCCCAGCCTAACCCATTTTTTATCTCTCCAACCCTGACCTCTTCCCAAATCCAATTACCCACTTGACAGTTACACTAAAATACATTCTCACACTGAAGTCCAAAACAGAACTCTTTATTTTTTCCCACCCCAAAACCTGCTTTTTGCCCGCTCCAACTCCCCATCAGTAAATGTCATCTACCCACCTGGTCCAAAACCTTATGTTAGAAAATGAGACTGTGTCCAGTGGCTCATGCCTGTAATCCTAGTGCTTTGGGAGGCCCAGGCAGGAAGATAATTTGAGGTCGGAAGTTCGAGACCAGCCTGGACAACAGGGCAGAGACCTGTCTCTACAAAAAATTTTTAAAATTAGCCAGGAGTGGTGGCACACATATGTAGTCCCAGCTACTCAGGAGGTTGAGGTGGAAGGATCCCTTGAGCCCAGGAGTTCGAGGCTGCAGTGAGCTATGATCACATCACTGCACTACAGCCTGGGTATCAGAATGAGAGTCTGTCTCTAAAAACAAACAACAACAACAAAACCTGAGATATAATTTACACGCCATCAAATTTTTACTTTTAAAATGTATAATTTTACTTTTACTTTTAAATGTATAATTTACTTTTAAATTTTTTTTCACTTTTAAAATGTATAATTCAGTGGCTTTCAGAATATTCACACCACACTGGCCCTGTCCTCAAACTACCATAAAAAACCCAAACCAGACTTCTTTTCCTGCTCTCTCAAGCCATTTTTGGACCTTCCTGGGACCTATCTGCTCTACTCAGAAATCCTCATTACATGAGTGTATTAGTCAGGGTTCTCTGGAGGAACAGGACTCGTAGGATAGATGTATATATGAAAGGGAGTTTATTAAGGACTATTGACTCACAGAATCACAAGGAGAAGTCCCACCATAGGCCGCCTGCAAACTGAGGAGCAAGGAATCCAGTCTGAGTCCCAAAAACCTCAAAAGTAGGGAAACCGACAGTGCAGCTTTTAGTCTGTGGCCAAAGACTCGAGAGCCCCTGGCAAATCACCCCCTGGAGTAGGTCCAAGAGTCCAAAATCTGGAGAACTTGGAGTCCGATGTTTGAGGGCAGGAAGCAGCCAGCACGGGAGAAAGATGGAGGCCATAGACTCAGGCAGTCCAGTCTAGCCCTTCCACGTTCTTCTGCCTGCTTTTATCCTAGCTGCGCTGGTAGCTGATTAGATGGTGTCCACCCAAAATGAGAGTGAGTCTGCCTCTCCCAACTCACTGACTCAGATGTTAATCTCCTTTGGCAACACCCTCACAGACACACCCAGGAACAATACTTTGCACCCTTCAATCCAATCAAGTCGACACTCAATATTAACCATCACAGTGAGTAATCAGCTTTAATATTAACCATTACAGTGAGTAATCAGCTTTTTCACGCTCTCGTGATGTGTGTACATGTGGGGTCATCAGACTCAACATCTGAACACATTTTTTTTTCCACTGAGTGTTCACACCAGCAGTCTTTTTTTTTTTTGAGACAGAGTCTTGTTCTGTTGCCCAGGCTGGAGTGCAGTGGTGCGATTTTGGCTTACTGCAAACTTCACCTCCGGGATTCAAGCAATTATCGTGCCACAGCCTCCCCAGTAGCTGGAATTACAGGCGTGTGCCACCACGCCTGGCTAATTTTTGTATTTTTTGGTAGAGATGGGGTTTCTCCATGTTGGTCACGCTGCACACCAGCAGTCTTAACAATATTAAGTCTTCCATTAAGTAAGCATGGATAACCTTCCATTTATTTTGGCCTTTAATTCTTTTTAATAATGCTTTATGGCTTTCAGAGTACAAATCTTTCCCTGATTTTATTAAATCTATTCCTGGTTGAGTATGGTGGCTCATTCCTGTAATCCTAGCACTTTGGGAGGCCAAGGCAGGAGGACTGCTGGAACCCAGGAGTTCAAGATCAGCCCAGGTAACATAGCAAGACCCCATCTCTACAAAATTTTTTTTAAAATTTAACCAGACATAGTAATGCTAACCTGTAGTCACAGCTACTCAGGAGGTTGAGGCAGGAGAATTTCTTGAGCCCAAGAGGTTGAGGCTTCAGTGAGCTACGATCACGCCACTACACTCCAGCCTGGGCAACAGAGTGAGGTCCTGTCTCAAAAATAAATAAATAAATAAATAAATAAATAAATAAACAAATGCATTCCTAGGTATTTGAATTTTTGACACTGTTGCAAATAGAAATGCTTTCTTAAGTTAATTTTAGATTGTTCATTGATCATGTATACAGGAGAAATACAGTAGATTTGGTATATCGCCCTTATTTTCTGCATCCTTGATAAACTTATTTATTAGCTCTAGTAAGTTTTTTTGTGGATTCCTTATGATCTTATAAAGAAGATAGTTTTACTTCCTTTACTTTTATATGACAAGAAGATTGTTTTACTTCTTCCTTACAATCTGGATGCATTTTATGCATTTTATTTTCTTGCCTAAGTTCCTTGACTAAAATCTCCAATGCAGTAATAAATAGAGGTGATGAGAATAGAAATATCTGGTTTAATTCTGGTTTTTTTTTTTTTTTTTTTTTTTGAGATGGAGTCTCACTCTGTTGCCTAGGTTGGAGCGCAGTGGCATGATCTTGGCTCATTGCAACCTCCACCTCCTGGGTTCAAGTGATCCTCCTGCCTCAGCCTCCCAAGTAGCTGGGATTACAAGTGCCCACCACCACACCCAGCTAATTTTTGAATTTTTAGTACAGAGTCTCACCGTTTTGGCAAGGCTAGTCTTGAACTCCTGACCTTAAGTGATCCACCCACCTTGGCATCCCAAAGTGCTGGGATTACAGGCATAAGCCGCCATGCCCAGACTCCTGATCTTGTAAGAACAGCATTCAGTTTTTCACCATTAAGTCCAATGTTAGCTTTGGGTTTTTCCACAAATGCCCTTAATCATATTGAAAAGTACCCTACTTTTCCTAGTTTACTGAGTCCTTTCCCATGAAAGGGACTTGGATTTTGTCAAATGTTTTTCAGTTTCTATTGAGATTATCACTTGGTCTTTTTTCCTTCTTTTTATTAATGTAGTGTATTACACTGATTGATTTTCTTATGTTGAACCACCCTTGAATTCCTGGAATAAATTCCACTTGGTCATGGTATACTATCTTAATTCCTGTTAGGTTCACTTTGCTAGCATTTCATTAAGGATTTTGTGTCTATATTCATGAAGGATATTGGTCTAGAATTTTCTTTTCTTTTTTTTTTTTTTTTTGAGATGGAGTCTAGCTCTGTCACCAAGGCTGGAGTGCAGTGGCAAGATCTTGGCTCACTGCAACCTCTGCCTCCCGGGTTCAAGTGATTCTCCTGCCTCAGCCTCCAAAGTAGCTGGGATTACAGGTGCCCACCATCATGCCTAGCTAATTTTTGTATTTTTAGTAGAGACAGGGGTACACCATGTTAGCCAGGCTGGTCTCGAACTCCTGATCTTAGGTGATCCACCCGCCTCGGTCTCCCAAAGTGCTGGGATTCAGGTGTGAGCCACATATCTGGCCTGGTTTAGAGTTTTCCTGTAATATCTTTGGTTTTGGTATCAGGGTAATGCTGGCCTCAAAGAATGAGTCAGAAAGTCCTAACTGTCCTCTCCCACTTTTCGGAAGACTTTGTGAAGGATTTGTGTTAATTCTTTGATTGGTAGAATTCACCAGTGAAAACATCTAGTACTGGGCTTTTCTTTCTGGGAAGTTTTAAAATTACTAATTCAATTTATTTACTAGGTACATTCAGATTTTTTTAAGTCAGTTTCAGTAGTTTATCATTCTTAGAATTTGTCCATTTTATCTAGGTTATCCAATTTATTGGCATATAATTATTCATAGTATTCTCTTATAATTCTTTTTATTTCAGTAAGATCAGTAGTACTGCCCCCTCTTTCTGATTTTGGTTGTGTCGTTTTTTTCTCTTTCTTTTTCTTTTTGAGGCAGTCTTGCTCTGTCACTCAGGCTGGAGTGCAATGGCACTATCTCAGTTCACTGCAACCTCTACCTCCTGGGTTCAAGCGATTCTCCTGCCTCAGCCTCCCAAGTAGCTGGGACTATAGGCATGCACCACCATGCCTGGCTAGGTTGTGTCTTTTTTCCTGGTCAGTCTAGCTAAAAGTTTGCCAATTTTGTTAAATGTTTTCAAAGAACCAAATTTCAATTTTGGTGTTTTCCTCTATTGTTTTTCTATTTTCTCTTTGATTTACCTCTACTTTAATCTTTATTATTCTCTTCCTTCTGCTAGCATTGGGTTTAGTTTGTTCTTTTGCTAGTTCTTTACTTTCTAAATATAGGCTGCTGATTTGAGATCTTTCTTCTTTTTTAATGTAAGCATTTATAGCTATAAATTTCCCTCTTAGCTCTGCTTTTGCTATGTTCCATAAGTTTTGGTATGTCATGTTTTTGTTCTCATTTCTCTCTAAGCTGATTTCCCTTGTGATTTCTTCTTTGACCCATTGGTTGTTTCAGAATGTGTTGTTTAAAGCCAGATGCAGTGGCTCACGCCTGTAATTCCACACTTTGGGACTCCAAGGTGGGAGGACTACCTGAGGTCAGGAGTTGGAGACCAGTTTGGCCAAAAGTGGTGAAATCCTGTTCTGCCTTTTAATTGGAGTGTTTAATACATTTACGTTTAATGTAATTACTGATAAGGTAGGGTCTATAGCTGCCATTTTGCTATTTTCTATTTGTCTAATTAATGTGTTTTGTGTTCCCTTATTCCCCATTACACTCTTCTTTTATGTTAAATGAGCATTTTGTGGTGTAGTATTTTAATTCCCTTGTTGTTTCTTTTAATACATTCTTTCAAGTTATTTTCTTAGTGGTTGCCTGAGGTACAATTAACATCTTAATTTATAATTATTGAATCTAGATTAACACTTACTTCATTATAATAGTAACAAAAAAATTTGTTTTTACATAGCTCCATCCCCTCTCCACTCTTTTGTTCTGTTATTGTTGTACAAATTGCATCTTTATACATTTATGCCCATCAATGCAAATTTATAATTATTGCTTTAAGCAGTTGTCTTTTCTTTTTGAGATAGAATCTCGCTTTGCCACCCAGGCTGGAGTACAGTGGCATGATCTCGGCTCACTGCAACCTCTGCCTCCTGGGCTCAACCAATTCTCCTGCCTCAGCTTCCGGAGTAGCAGGGATTACAGGCGTGTGCCACCACGCCCAGCTAATTTTTGTATTTTTTAGTAGAGACAGGGTTTCACCATGTTGGTCAGGCTGGTCTCGAATTCCTGACCTGGTGATCTGTCCGCCTCGGCCTCCCAAGGTGTTGGGATTACAGGAGTGAGCCACTGCACCCAGCCTATAGTTGTCTTTTTTTTTATATATACTTTAAGTTCTAAGGTACATGTGCACAATGTGCAGGTTTGTAACATATGTATACACATGCCATGTTGGTGTGCTGCACCCATTAACTCGTCATTTACATTAGGTATATCTCCTAATGCTATC
>NW_012117710.1:6242294-6258162 GCF_000951035.1 Colobus angolensis palliatus | reverse complement strand
AGATGGCTGTAGATGTGTGGTATTATTTCTGAGGGCTCTGTTCTGTTCCATTGGTCTATATCTCTATTTTGGTACCAGTACCATGTTGTTTTAGTTAGTGTATCCTTGCAGTATAGCTTGAAGTCAGGTAGTGTGATGCCTCCAGCTTTGTTCTTTTGGCTTAGGATTGTCTTGGCAATACGGGGTCTTTTTTGGTTCCATATGAACTTTAAAGCAGTTTTTTTCCAATTCTGTGAAGAAAGTCATTGGTAGCTTAATGGGGATGGCATTGAATCCATAAATTACCTTGGGCAGTATGGCCATTTTCACAATATTGACTCTTCCTATCCATGAGCATGGTATGTTCTTCCATTTGTTTGTGTCTTCTTTTATTTCACTGAGCAGTGGTTTGTAGTTCTCCTTGAAAAGGTCCTTTACATCCCTTGTAAGTTGGATTCCTAGGTATTTTATTCTCTTTGAAGCTATTGTGAATGGGAGTTCATTCTACAGTTGTCTTTTAAATCAGATAGAAGAAGAAAAGACTTAGAAACAAAAAAAATGCACTTACACTTTTATAATTACACACACAGCTACCTTTAACAGTGCCCTTTATTTCTTCAAGTAGATTTGAGTTACCATCTAGTATCCTTTCACTTTGGCCTGAAGGACTTCCGTTAGTATTTTTTTGTAGAGCAGATCTACTAGTGTCAAATTGTCAGTTTTTGTTTATTTGGAATGTCTTAGTTTTGCCTTCATTTTTGAAGGATAGCTTTGTCAGATATAGGATTCTTGGCTGACAGTCTTTTTCTTTCAGCACTTTGAATGTGTCCATCCCTCTGCCTTCTGGCATCCATAGATTCTGATGAGAATTCAGTTGTAAATTTTATTGAGGATTCCTTGTACATCTCGAATCTCTTCTCTCTTGCTGCTTTCAAAATTGTCTGTCTTTAGTTGGTTTTCAACAGTTTATGATATTTCTAGGTGTGAATCTCTCTGTTTATCCTACTTGAAGTTTAGGTTTTTAAAAATTGTATGTTATTTCTCTCCCCAAATTTCCAAATATCAGCAAGTCAGGATGACTACTTCCAAGTATATCCTAAATCCTTCCACTATTTTTTCTGTCTCCCCTGCTACTTCCCTAGTCCAAGCCATCATGACCTCTTACCACGACTAGTACAGTAACCTCCTTACGAGTCTCTCTACTTCCCTTTACAATGCTCTACAGTTTATTCTCCATCCACCATTCTCCATGAAGAGTAGTGGACTAACAATGTTAATCACATTATCACATTCCTCTGCTTAAAACTTCCAGACTTCCCATTTCACTGAGATCTCAACACAGGCTCTTTGTGATCTGACCCTACAATCTCTTCATCCCATCCACCCCTCCCCTCTCTGGTGAATGCAGCCACCCTGGCTATTTCTTCTCTTGAACATCCAAGCTCAGCTGTACCTTAGGTCTTCACACTTCCTGTTCCCTCTGTCTGTGGGGTTCCGCCCACGATTGGTTCCCTCTCTTCAATTAGGTCCCAGCTTAAATGTGACCCCAGAAAGTAGTTCCCCAGTTACTCCATATCACATCACCAGCATTTTTCTTGTTTATATATTTGCCTTCTATCTGCACTTCCCACTGAAATTAATCTCCATTTAAAAGGAGAACTTTGCTATGTTGCTCATCATTGCATCTTGAGTGCCTGGAATAGTTGCTGACACAAAGTAGGTGCCCCAAATATTTGTTGATAGAATAAATTATAACATCTGTGCTCAAAAGGAAGTCATCTTTTCTTTCTGAGAGCTTCTGTATAAGGAAAGCTGATGTCAAAGCCCCCAGAGGCTGGGCAGGATCTTGGTCTGCTTTTCCTATTGGTGGAGATGTGGTCCCAGGCTGCCTTTGATTTAGCTGCATTTTATTACTTTTCAATTCATTAATCATTGATCATTTGGCTACAGTTTCCATGACAACCCTTAACCAACCTGAATACTCCATCATCTAGGACAATCTCTACCCCACCCTTCTTGGAGAACCCAGTTTGCTATCAGTATTTTTCCAGCCTTGCACAAAGGATAAGAGTTTTGAGGCCGAGCGTGGTGGCTCACGCCTGTAATCCAAGCACTTTGGGAGTCCACGGCGGGCGGATCACAAGGTCAGAAGATCGAGATCATCCTGGCTAACACAGTGAAACCCCGTCTCTACTAAAAATACAAAAAATTAGCTGGGCGTGGCAGCGGGTGCCTGTAGTCCCAGCTACTCGGGAGGCTGAGGCAGGAGAATGGCATGAACCTGGGAGGCAAGGTTGCAGTGAGCCAAGATTGCGCCACTGCACTCCAGCCTGGGCAACAGGGCGAGACTCCGTCTCAAAAAAAAAAAAAGTCTTGAGTGGGGGAAACTGAGGCCACAGGTCTCCTTCACATGGGAGGATCAAGGCATAAGGAATTTGCTGGATTGCATAAATGATTCTTGTTTCTGCTTGTATGTCAGGAGGACCAAACTGCCAACAGGAGGACCAGTGTGTAGCTATGATACGGAGAGCTGGTTCTCCCATCTTCGGGTCAGATCAGCAAGGAACATTTTGATCCCCTGTTGTGGGCTCAGAGCTCTTCCAGTTGCAGGGAGGAAGTTATCTGGTTCAGCAGGGTTTCCAAAGCCCTGATGCAAAGCGATGCTCTTTGGGGAGGCTGCGCCTGGGAAGCCAGTTGGGCCGGCTCAGCGCCTGGCATGCATATGAAATGAGGAAACCCCTCAGCACCTTTCAGGGGGAGATCTGAGTAGCTGGTGTTTCCAGCATGAAGGGGATTCAAAACAAACTGCTCTCCACCAGGTCTCAGCACTTTTGAGTTTCAAAGGTCCCTGAGCAGGATATCTGGCCTCATTTCACGCTCTACCCAACACCAGTGGTTTTCAGTTCTTGCCAAGTTATACTTCACAACATCAAAAATAGACTCCAGGAATCTCTGTGACCTCCCGGTCTTGGTTTTAGAGGTTACGGCTTCCATTTCAGCCTTCGTATCAAGTACATCTGGCGCACGGTGTCAGATGGCTCCAAGATTAGGCTCTGCTCCGCGATTATAATAGAAATTGACATTGTTACTTGGAAAAAGGACAAACTAAGTTACATTCTGCAGCTACCAAGACAGAGTAAAGCTACAAAAGTGGAAAGAGGTGGTGGTGGGCAGGGAATCTAATGATTGTGGATGGGGAAAGACCGTCAACACACCTGCCAGGGCCAGGTGGGCACAGAGAGGCCGATCTGGGAGGGCACAATGGCACTGGGCGCCTTGGAGTGAACAGTGGAAGGAACAGAGCCCTTGGAGCCATGGGCCAGCTTTGAGCCCAGCTCCATCCTCTACTGGCTGCATGATCCCAAAATAGCTTTAATTGTTGTGTATTCACCTGTAAAATGGGATTAGCTCATTCAGGGAGGATTCAATGAGATGATGTCTAAAGAACACCTACACGGAGTAGATGCTAAGCAGGTACTACACCTGGAAGGCGGCTGCAGTTCTTCTAGCTAAGCTGGCTCTCCTGGTTGAGAAGACAGGGGTGGGCTGGGGGCAAGAAGCCTGGGCAGAGCCTGCCAGGCACCCGCAGCCTGAGCCAGGCATTGAAATAGGAAGGATGGACGGCCAGACCACACCCTCCTCTAACCATCCTCAGCACCCCCAAACCCACCAGATGTAGGCTCCGGCAAACCAGAGCCATCATCCTTCTGCCAGAAGTTGCAAAGCCCTACCCCTTCCCACCTTCACCCCCAGAACATGAGGAAGACAAACACAGAAGCATCTTTCAGCGCACTTTAATCGAAATTCCATCATCAGAAGAGTTCTCGTAGCATACAATGTCAGGATGGGCATGTCGACTCGATCCTACAAATGGAATATCCACAGATTTGCACTTCAAACATGTATGAAAAATAAAATATATAATATTTAGCTTTATAAATTTCCCCACTTTGTCACTTTATCTTTAAAATAAATGACTACCCCTGTCCAATACAGTGAGTAGCCTGGAGTCACTCAGTCAGTCTCCAGGCAAATGATCTGTTTTCTTGAGGAGTTCTGTAGGGAAATAGTTGATGAAGACAGTCCACTGCTTACAAGAATCAACATGAATTTAAAACAAGCACACTCTTCACAGTGGGCGGAACATCAGAAAAGGGGAGGCTTCTTCTAATGGCTGTTCTTTTCTGTTGGGGAAAAAAAAAAAAAAATCCTCCAAACCACACCGGATGGTTGTAAAAAGCTGCAATGGAACCTTTGGCACCAGATGAGAAGAGAGGCCTTTTAATGCCATAGCTAGTGATGATTCAGTCAAAGCATCGGTCTAAGGAAGAGATGATGGGAGAAGGGGCCGGAGGTCACAGTCCTTCTCCTTTCTGAGCCCCGCCCCCCATGCCCCCTTTCCAGAGACACAGACAGCCCCTCTGCTTTGGGGAGGGCAGGGCTTTGTCTGGGCAGGCTGGGCGTTCTTCAGATGGGAAGATTCACAATGTATGGAACACAAAGGGAGAGGCCCTTTTGCAGATCGGGGGGTAGCCGCTTGCTGCAAGCTTAGTCACCAGCGGGGACGCACTCAATGCACAAGGGACACGGCCACTCCAGCAGGATGGCTGCACAGCCGTGAAAGGGGACAGACAGAAGGGGTGCACGGGACACCAAGGAACTAGAGGGCAACAGGGCTCAGGCTGCGATAGCTTTACATGGGCTCCGAAGAGGGGCTGCTGGAACTGCCTCCACTTGTAGCAGGAGGGTAGAGATCCGCCCACTCGTGGCTTGGGGCATCTTCCCAGGGGACCCCGGCACTACTTCAAACAGCAACAGAATCTTGGTAGGGAACAAATCAGCCAGTGACAGACACTGCCCTAGCCCTGGTCTTAGAGATTCCTGGGGAATGAGCTCAGAGACCCTGAGCCCAGACTGGCAAGAGTTTAAGTGGGGGAGTCAATGGCCCTGAACTTCCATGGCAACAGCCTGATCCTGGCCTCCTGGACAGAGAAGGCGGCTACAAGTCAAGGAGACGCTCCTCGCACGTCTCCACGGGCCACTTGGAGGCCCCCCCGAACACATCGACGTTATTGTCCACCCACGGGATGATGTTGCCCGGCATGTTTGTGGAGCAGTTGGCGATGTTGACAATTTCTTGTGCGCGAAGGACGCGGTCCCATATGTTGAACTGGCTGAGCTCCCCGACAAACGCCTGAGTGGCATCAAACCTACCCCCCACAGTGTCCTGGGGAATGGGAACAAGACAGCTGCGTCAGGGCTGGTTCACAAGTCCCCCTGCACACGGGGTACAGACAGGAGATTTGGGCATTTCTCTGATGCCCCCCCCTCAAGCTCTGACCAACACTACCTGTTTCTGCAGGTTCTGAAGCTCCCAGGCATGTCGGAACTGGGAGGTAGCATTGCTCAAATCTCCCCATTTTACACAGGGGAAACTGAGGCTGGTAAGGGGAGACATTGCTCAAAGTCCCAAAGCCAGGATCACAGCCAGGTCTCATGACTCCTAGTCCCTCCCAGAGGAGATGTAGTAGGGGAAATTGAGGGAGGAGTGGGCCAAGGAGGAACCAGACTCAAAGCCCCCCAGTGTACCTGGCATCTACTCCCCACTGCCCATCATCAAAAACCCATACACAGACTGAAATGCCAACGCTTATCTCTCCTAGACCAGACAGCCAGCTTAGCCATTCCCTCCCCTAGATGGTAAGTTTCTTGACGGTGCTTTGAGGTGCCACCTTTCTTCCCTGTCTCCCACATGGGCTGAGCACCCACCATGGATTACCTAAGTGCCCCTTGCTGGGTATCAGGGTTGAGACCCTGAGCAGGTACTCCTGGAAGACACCAGCCCCACAATCCTGAGTCAGTACCATGAGCACTCCAGGAGACTCCCTCACTCAGCCTCCTCCCAGACAGAAGCTGGAGCCTGTGTCACGAGATGACCCATGACCACAGGGATACTCACATTCCTCTGTGCCAGGTTCTATTTGGAATCTGTTTGAACCACACCCACCTGATCCCTGCCATGCAGGCCATGTCCCCATGCCCAAACTCTAACCACAGGACAGCAAGGGCCAGGCTGCTGGGGTTCTCACTCCCCTGATCTGGCTGTCAGGATACTGTGGCCAGGTCTGCGGGGCCAACAGCTGGGGCCAGGAGCGGGAACAGCTGCAGGCCTGGCCTCGTGCTGCTTGGTTAGCCCCTCCTTGCACCATTCCTGGAAGGGTACACGGCCACCCTACACCCACCCTGAACCCACCCTGCGCCTACCTGTGTCCACCCGCACCCAACTTGCACCCACCTTGCACCCACCTGCACCTGCTCTGCCCTGCCCTGTGCCCACCTGCACCCACCTGCTCTTGCCCAAGGATCAGCACTCCCCCAGGCTTGATGGGGTGCCAGGGAGCCAGGTTCTCCCCAGTGCCCAGCTTCTCTCCATCCTGGAATGCCTCCCACATGCCATCCCGTGTCGTCCAGGTGACACAGATGTGGTGCCACTTGCCATCACTGACAAACAGGGGCAGCTGCGCAACCTGCGGGCAGCAATGTGCAGGTAAGGACCTGCTGGGCCCATGTCCTCGGGGTTCCCCAGGGCAGGAAACAGGAAGGACACCCCGCAATCCCCCTGGGCCACACTGCTCCTCCTGTCACCTGGGGTCATACGTGGAGAACATGAAAGGGGGCAGCCTCGGTGGAAACCCTGACCCCAGAGCGGCCTTCACATTAATGGGATACCTTTGGTGTCTGGCGTGGCTGATGACCAAGCAGGTATGAGGGTCAACACCCCCACGCTGGCCCCGAGCTCTCCATGCCAGAGAACCTCGGGAAGTCAGGGCTCCACTGGGCCAGTCTCCTTGGAAAACAGACCAGAGATCCTCATTTCTCACGCCAAGTCCCAAACCTCCGTGGTGGCACGCAGGGATCTGTCTGTGTGCTGGGGGTGTGCCCTGTCCTCCCTGCACAGCGGCACGTGTGTGAGTATCTGTGTGGGCAGGGAGCTCACAGACAGCACGAGGAACTGGGGGGAGGACGCTGCCACCGGCCGGATCCCTGGCGGTCCTGCAAGCACTTTCCATGCAGGCTCGCCTATGAACCAGCCTGTGAACCACCGCACTGTTGCTGCTGGTCTCCTAGCAACCTGAAGCCTCCCTCCCAGGAAGTTGATGTTTACAAGCCGTCCAAACCCAGAAGACAACAAGGCTCTCAGCCCCACTGTGTCCTAGGGTGTTATTTAGAACAATTAACTCCTGGTTCAGGCAACGGGATCTATCTAGGAGGAGCCCAGCAGGCTGATGCCACAGCATTTCTTAAACTTCGACAAACTCCACCCAGGGCAGTTCAGTGAAGACAAGCAGAGTGAGGGACTGAACTGCCCCGCCTCCACCAGGGTGGTCCGGGTGGCAGGGAGTTTGCATAGTCACTCAAATGCCCAAATCAGGCCAAGTTCTGAGAATGCTCTTTTTGTTATATGAAGTCTGCCGTTAGAATGAAAGTTTGGAAGCAGGGCTGTGAGAGGTCCCCAGGAGGCCCAAAGTGGACTTTTTTTTTTTTTTTTTTAAGAGACAGGGTATCACTCTGTCACCCAGGCTGGAGTACAGTGGTGCGATCATAGCTCATTGCAGCCTCGACATCCTGGGCTCAAACTCATCCTTCTGCCTCAGCCTCCCAAGTAGCTGGAACTACAGGTGCACACCACCACACCTAGCTAACTTTTTAATTTTTTGTAGAGAAGGGGTCTTGCTACGTTGCTCAGGCTGCTCTCGAACTCCTGGGCTCAAGCGATCCTCCTGCCTCGGCCTCTCAACGCGCTGGGATTACAGGCATGAGCTCCCATGCCCGGCTCTTGGAGCAGATCTCTTGAGAAGACCGCTCCTGAATGCCAAAACCAAGCAGTCTATTAAGAAGGGGCATTTGCTCTGGAAAGGGCGATACTAAGGGTACATATACCAGGTCAGCAGTGGCCATGGGCTGGGGCTGGGATCAGAGCTAACTATGAAAGGGTATAAGGAGGTTTTGGGGGGCAATGGAACTGTTTTATATTTTTTCATCCTGGTGGTGGTTACACAACTGTGTGCCTTTGTTAAAACTTCCTGAATTGTACATTAAAATGGGTACATTTTGCTGTATGTAAATCATATCTCTAGAAACCTGATCCCCACCAAAATATGCTCGTGAGGAATGTCTTACACTGAGACACACACGCCCCCTTAATCAGTGTGGACCTGGGGAACAGCCCTCACTGACCGGCCTGAGGTCCTCTCTCAATCCAGGCCGCACGCAGAGACCTGCTCCTTCTGCCCTTCCACGGCCTAGGTGCCTGGACCTTCTGCCGCTTCGTGGTTGGACTCACAGCTCAGACCCCCACAAGCTACAGCTGCCCCTCCCTGCCCTGCTCCTCTGAGCCACCCAGCGTGTACAAAGCTATCCCCACCTCCAGGAGGACAGCCCCGCAGTCCCATGTCTGGGCCCCTTCGGTGTGGTGAGGACGGCCGGGGTGGGGACTGTGGCTACCTCTACCGCGCAATGGGTTCCGGGGAGGGTGGCAGTGCAGGCGGGCCTCACCTTGTCATTGATGAGCAGCTCGATGGGGTTGTTGCCCCACTCGATCAGCACAATCTCGTTGGCCTGCCCCGGCACCGCATAGGAGAAGGGGGTGCCAATGCCCGGCGAGGCGCTGGACCGCAGCCATAGGCAGATGGTGAAGGCGTACAGCTCGGGCAGCGTCTTCTTGATCTTGCCGTACAGGTAGTTTGTGCGGAGCGGGAGGGACACCTTGAACGCATCTGGTGACTTAAAGGCGCTGTTGCCTGGGGGTGGGGAGGAAGAGAGGCCAGCAGCGCGTTAGGCCACCCCCTCCCCCCACCCACCAGCACTGCCCAGAGCCACATCTTGCTAGATCCTCAAGAAGGTCCCTCACACAGCCTTGCTGGACCCTCCAGCAAGTGACCAAAGATCGCTCCATGCCAGCCACTGATAAAAGGCTGAAGTCCAGCAGGATTCAGGACACAAGAAGGAGTCCATGTCCTTAGGGAGCTTACATTCGGGAGGGGAAGGTGACATGAAACCAGCAGCAGGTATGCAGGGAAGGCCAGGCAGTGGCTCCGGCTAAGATGGGGAGTGGCTGGGGGAGGGAAGGCAGAGGATGCAGGGAAGGCCCGGAAAGGCCTGCAGAAGAGAATCCCAGACACAGGTGACAGCAAGTACGGGACCCCAGGGACGCCCAGGAGAGGGAGGAAAAGGAAGATTTGGTGGGCACTGCATGGGGCATGTTAGAGAATTTAGCTCCGTCTTTTAGGACAGGAAAAGAGGCCTCCTGAAATCTAGAAGAGAAAATGTTCTTGGATGGGTGTGGTGGCTCACACCTATATAATACCAGCATTTTGGGAGGCCGAGGCTGGAGGATTGCTTGCGGCCAAGACTTCGAGACCAGCCTGTGCAACATAGCAAGACCCCGTCTCTACAAAAAATTAAAAAATTAGTCAAGAGCAGTGGCTCATGCCTGTAATCCCAGTGCTTTGGGAGGCTGAGGTGGGAGGACTGCTTGAGCCCAGGAGTTCGAGAACAGCCTGGGCAACACGGCAAGACCTCATCTCTACAAAAAATATAAAAATTAGCTGGGCAGAGTGGCACACACCTGTGGTTCCACCTACTCGGGAGGCTGAGGTAGGGATCACTTGAGCCCAGGAGGTCCAGGCTGCAGTGAGCTATGATTGCATCACTGCACTCCCGCCTGGGTGACAGAGGCTCTGTCTCAAAAAAAAAAGAAAAGAAAAGAAAAGAAAAAGCTCTGGTTCCTTCTAGTTAATACTCTCTTTTCACAAGTCATATTAGATGACTAGAAAGCTTGAGGAAGGAGCAGAAGAAAGGTAGATTTAATTTTCTTATGTTAAGCCAGAAACTGCTTCCTTAGCCACATCTTATCACTTCAGATATTTCCTTGAAATCTTGGCAGGATCTAGGAACTCTGGACTTGGGCTTAGAAGAAGGAAGTCTTACAGGGATCCAGGAACCCAATAAACACTTGTCGAGTGAGTGAGTCTGTGTCACTCCTCACAGGAAAGAATTGCCACTCCCAGGTCTTGACTCCACAACTTAACTCAGAAGTGGCTTTTTGGTCTAAATCCCTGACGAAAAGCACTTTGCTCTTTTCCTCCTCTAGAGAAGATTGAGTTTATTGATCATTTCCTGTCGTCTGGAGCCAGTGGGAGGCAGGGGAACCGAACCACAGGGTGTCTCTCCTCATTTAGGGGAACACACCTGGCCAGAGCCTTGGCCCTTCCAGACCTTCCTGGAATTGGTGATAATCCACCGGCCACCCCTATGTCGTTGGCGCTTCTAAAATCCTTGAAAACAAACTCTAGAATGGGTTTACATAATTTCCAATGCAGCCATGGTTGAAGTTCAAAATTAAGTAAACCACAGCAGCAGCCCTTATCCAGGCATCACAGATTCCAAAGTTTGTAGGACACCGTTTGATTGTGCCAGCTGTCATGGCAAAGGCTGCCCTCTTATTTGAGAACCAGACCCTGCCGTTGAAGGAATCTAAACGCCCTTCACTCATTCAACAAGTGTTGGTTAAGCATCCACAAGGGCTCAGACAGTCTCTGAGGCCATCAGAGACAGGCGGGCTCTCTGAAGCCAGAACTGCCTGTGTCACTGTGGAGTTAAATCAGTCCCTTCTGCAGAACATGAGCAGAACCTTTCTCCACCACAATCCCCCAAACTCATTTTCCCTCAGAGTAAGTAATACACATGAAAGGCTCTCAGGGGCCGCAGTTCACATCTATCTAAGGAGGGTTTCTGCAAAGGAGCACAGCAGAACCCACTATCCCCTTTCTAACTTCTCTGGAACAGGCAGTGTGTACATTCTAGAACCTGGGCTTCACGTGTTGTGTGTACTCACATCTGCCAGTGGTGGTCTCCTGATTGCTCCTGACCTCCTAAGGATGGGCACCTCTCGATGCCACTGCGGAGCTGCCGGGCACCTGGCAAGGGCTGGGGAAGATCTGCTCACCCAAGAAGCCAAGGGGCCAGGCCAGAGTGAAAGCTGGGACTAGTCCCTCATTAGGCTGAAAAACAAAACTGAGAGAGAGAACCAGAATGTCCCTACTCTCCCATTTTTGCAGGTTGCATAGTTGAGGCTCGGAGGCTCAGCGAAGTGAGGTGACGTATCCAAGGTCACACAGCTAGTGAATGATAGGCCAGGGGCCAGAAGTCCCTCTTTCCAAGACACGTAGCCACTCGCACTTAATCTTCAAGTGTCAAATGACCATGTCCTTAATGAAGGCATCATTGTCTAATAAAGAGAAATGGCTGCTATACTTGTGGGAGGGCAGCCTTGCCAATCTGATACGACTGTGTGGGTAATACTGTCAGCTTGGTGACAACAGATAGGTTTAATTAGAGCTGGGAGAACCGAGGGGCAGAGGAGGGGGCCTGTACCCTGAGAGCCAGTGCCTTTTATTTAAACAAAACAGCTTGGCGGTTTGGAGGAAACTTGGTTAAAACCAATTAAGGAATTAAAAGGCCTGACCAATAAATCAAACACTGCAGGTGGCAGAAAGGTTCAGCAGGGGGTGGGCAGCCTGGGGCTGGAAGAGAGGCAGCTTTGGTTTTCTCAGCAGCAACGTTTCTTTCAACACTGAGCCAGGCGGTGCCTGGACAGCTGGCCCGGACTCTGGAGGCCCTTGCAGAGGAGCAGGTCTTGCAGCACAGAAAAGCAAGCAACCCTGGGCCCCGGGAGGCAGGGGCATCCATATGCCAGGGGTCAGGTGTTTGCTCGGGGCTCCAAAGAGCCTCGACCCAGCAGGGCTGAGGCCTACACACCGCTCCGCTCCAGGCTGCAGCCTCCATCACCCCTCTGGGGGCTCCACCAACTTCACTCCCAGGTCTGCAATCTGCTGGCGATGGGAACGCAGGCATCGCTTCAGCTCTCTGACTTGAGTCCCTCGTCTGAACTAATACCTACCTTGCAGGGTCGTGGCAGGGGTTACAGAATGCCAAGTGTGGAACTCACAGTTGAGCATCTGGTCCCCAAGGGGTGGAGGCTGATGGACCAAAGGCCAGAGTCTCCCCACCAAGGCCCCCTGCCTGTCATGAGGTTGAGGTCTAGCTACTCGGGATTCAGCTGGATGTGTCTAAGAAACTTGGCCTCGTTTCCAATCACAGTACATTTGGGGGACTGGGCGTTTACACATCTCTCTACAATTGTCACAAACAGGACAAATATAAACTCAGAATTGCCCAGAAGATAAACTGGTCTGCAGATGATCACTTTCCTTAAAGCACATCCCAGAGCTGAGTTGGTGGAGCTTACAGAAGGATTCTAGCTTTCCCATGGCAGGATGAAGAAAGACTGAGCTGCCTCTCTGGGGTGCATAAATGGCCAGCAGGGTTTTTCCCCTCGTAGAGGTGAGCTTCCCCTCTGTGCCAGACGAGCTCTGAGGGCTTTCTGGGAAACTAAAGGATCAAGAGTCAGGCTGACGGGGCCTGAGTCCAGACTGTTTCTTTCTGGCTGGTAACGGACAGGCTGGGGACGAAAGGGACAGTCACGAAGTGGCAGCTTCTGGGTGGCCAAAGCTGTGATGATTGCTTACCTTAGGAGTAAGCCCAGTGAAATGACATCGGCCTTGAGTCAGAGAAAGAAAAGGGGGAGGTGCAGGTTGATGTGACTGTCACTGTTTACCAGCTAGTGGCCCAGGCCCCACTTTGGGCCCCTCTCCCCAAAAGATACATGTCCCGCTGAGAACAGATTGTTTTTCTCATCTACGAAACGGGTATACCAGGAGTCTGAGCTCCCGCCTGGCACAACTGAGGCTCTGGCTCAGGATTCTGCTGTTTACCCACCTCCTTGTGGCAACTTGGCCACTGTGCAGAGGGGGATTTACAGCCATCAAAGTCTCTCACAGAGCCCTCCTCTCATTCCACAGCTCCCCTTTCGAGAGACAAACTACCTTTAGTGTGCCAGCTCCAAAGCCCTGGCCGTCCCGAGGATCCACTGTGGCTCAGGCGGGGTCCACGGAGCCACGCTCACCTGTGCCTAGATGCTCCCTCCTCCTGTCATGGGAGGAGGGTCACAGCAGAGGCTGCTTTCCCTTCAGGGATGGCTCCTGAGGCCACCCAGCAACAAAGGGGAGACAGAGAGGAGGATGTTTTGGAAACTCAAGAATCTAACAGGTAAGCCATACTCACGTTTTTCTGAGAAGGGCAAGGAAGAAAAGATGGGTTTTTCTGGAGGAAGAGACTAGGAAAGGGATGAAAGAGACCCGTGGCTTGTGGATGCTGGCTGTAAAATGGAACAGTAACACCAGCCCCTTCTCCATCTGCACCACCTCGGCCAAGGTCATTGGATGTTCTGCTATTGGGCATCCTCCTATCAGTGCATGGAACGGAGTCACGGGGAAGTGGCTTCATCAGGTTAGTGCCTCTGGGAAAATGCCAGTCCTATAAACACCCACTACAGGCAAACCTACAACTTCACACCCAAGCCACCCAGTGGTTTGGGGGTTGATGATGCAATCTGAATTATCCCCTGATCCCTCCCTCTCTGTCTCCTGTAGGAGAAACTTACTCACCACAGTGTGAGCAGAGAAGAGAAAGATGAAGAATTTGCTGCCAGGACTAGTTAAGAAGGGACTGAAATGCCCCTGTGGTTGCTTATCGAAGTTGGTCCTGGGCACATTCACTTTTCCCTGGATAATGCCAGTGGGGCTGGGGACTGGCAGCTCATTCCTGAGATGACCATGCTCAGTTACCTTTATTATTTGCTTACACACCCAGGAACCAGGCCCATGTGGTGTCACAATCCCTGCTGTCCATCAACTGGAATCACATGTCTGACCACAAGTGGTGAAAATCAGGCCACTCCCAGACAGAGAAACAGGCCAGGCACACACCTCGCTCCAGCTCGGTGACCCTCTGCAGCAGCGCGTTCAGGGTGCTCTCGGTCTTCTGCCGGTGAGCAGACGTCTCATTGTGCAGCAGGGACTTTTCATCCTCCAGCTCTGCCACCTTGCGCAGAAGCTGCCTCTCCAGCTCCCCCAGCCGCCGCTGGAGCACTTCGCGGAAGTCGCCGGGCAGCCCAGCATTGGACACGTTTGCTCTGAGCTGGTGCTTTCAGCCACCGGGGAGAAGGGAGGAGCACACAAAGAGTCAAAAAGAAATTGTGAAATGTGGCTGTGATGGCCCGACCACATAGGGAGAAGCTTCCAAAACTAAGAACTGAATTGTGCCACTGGCAGGCAGGGGAGCATCTCACTGATGCTGTTTTGGTATGGAAAAGATTTCAAAGTCAGACAAGAATTACTTTGCTGCAATATTTGAAACTTGTGAATCTCATTTTCCCTTCTCAAAAAGCTGTTTTTCTCCTCTTACTAAAAAGTCAACATTCTAACCAACACCTATAATTCTATGCTGGGTAGATACCAAAACGCAGCTCTAGGATTTTCTCCTTTTTTTAAGAGTAAATCGATGGTTACAGAAAGCCAAGGAGCTTTCACCTACAAATGAAAACAGCCCCCAAGTTCCGGTCTGGCACGAAGGTAAATAACTATGCATGCAGAGATGTTTCTGGAAAATGACAGATCTAAAACGTTGCTATTCTGAACTCCAGCAATCTTTGTTTTTAATGCTGTTTCTAAATCCTCACTTCCTATTTCTTTTTCTCCTCTACCATCATGTGGTTCTGGAGGCTGTGGCAGGCTGCCTGCCCATAAGTTCATGGCAAGCTATTTACCCTTCTCCACAAAGTGTTCCAAATTGTGAAATGCACACAATGGGATCTGCCTCATGCCATTCATTGTTGCAAGGATTAAAAAACTAAATAATGTGCCTGACTTATTTAGTGCTCCAGAAATGTTAGCTGTTAGCAATCACAATGAATCGGGGGATATACAGATGCTGGAAATACTGTATTCAGCTCTCATGCCAAAAGAAACCCTCGAGTCATTTTTGCAATAATTACCACCTGTAATTTAAACCTAGTTTTGCTGAGAAGTATTTTCACAAAGGCTATTAGCAGCAATGTCCACACTTCTTAAAAAGGGTGGAGCCTAAAGATTAAAAATAATTGAAGATTTTTCTCTCAAAGTTCCAAACTGCACGCATCTTCCCTCCGTGGCGGGAGAGAGAGAGAAGGGAATAAGGTTCCCTCCCCTGAAGGGACCAATCCGGAAGGGCATCTTAATGTGACCCAACTCGTAGGCAGGGGAGTCTTTGAAGTTAACCAGAGGTTACCTCCAATGCGCGCTCTGGGGTCTCCGGTGACCCCCTGCCCTCGCCTCCCTGCAACCCCCATCCCCAGACTTCCGCCCCCTCTAGTCCAGCCTGACCTGATTTATAGAAACACCAGATGCCCGGGGCAGCTGACCTCCCGCGGCAGCCTCCCGCGCGGGAGCTCCTCCCGGCTCGCAGAGATTTGGACATTTGCAAGAGGATAGAGGCTACCGCGTCCCCGGTATTTGGCGCCCGCGGCTTGGCCGTCTGTGTTCGCCAGCCCGGACCTCGGGTAGTGCTCCGCGGAGCCCGCCGGCAGTCCCGGAGCGCGGGGGTGGAATTTAAACGTTTCCTTCCAGCAAGAGCAGCGGTGTGGGAAGGGATACCACGCAGCGGAGTTCCCGAGCTGGATCTAGACCCCCGCCTTTCACCTTCAAGTCCAGCTCACCCCACGGACGATCACACCCTCCCCAGGGCCAGGACCTCTTTCCCCTTCCTCCTGTGTCTTCCGCCCCCGACTCGGGGGCGTCCCCTTTCCAGGTCCCCCGCACTCCCCGCGGGCCGCTACCTCGAGGCTCTCCAGGCGGTCCTTGAGGGTCTGCAGCGAGCGGCTGAGCTGCTCCACGACGTGGCCGGGGTCCCGCGGTAGGTCGCCCATAGTGTCCTTGCCTGTGGCCCCTGT
>NW_012117710.1:6229146-6241629 GCF_000951035.1 Colobus angolensis palliatus | reverse complement strand
TGGGCCGGAGCCTGAGGCAAGAGCGCGAGGTCCCGCGCCCCACCTCAGGAAAGGAGACCTGAGGTGCAAAACGACCTTGGGGCTCTCAAGTGCCTCGGCTGACTGTGCCCGGGCGCCCCTCGAACCCACCCGAGGACGCGGGCATCACAGGCTGAGGAGAAAGTGGGAACCCTTCGGTGCCACTTCCTCAGGGTGGCTTCCGGCGAGGCGCTGGGCCTCTCTGTGCGTTCGCCGCGTCCCTCAGGGAGGCGTTTTCTCCAGCAGGAGCAGCCCACCAGGCGGGACTCGAACCCCTACTGCCATCGCGAGCCACCCCCGCGGCAGGCGTGGGCCACCTCGTCAAGGCCCGGCCACCTCACTCTCGAGGCGGGAAGGAGCCGCACGACGGCCGCCTCCGGATGCAACGGTCCCCGGGACGCGCTCCATGGCCCCGCCTCCATCCCCCGCGCCGACTCGGAAAACGCTCGGGAAGAATCCCCGGGGCCTCGGGGACCGAGACCAGGACCAGGCGCCGGACGCTGACGGGAAGGAGGGGACACCCGGAGTTGGGGACAAAGTCACAAGGCCACTCGCAGAGTCCTCGCGCGCGTGTTCATCGACTGCCCCCTGGGCGGTGACCTTATTCAGCAAGACCTGAGCTCGGGGGGCGGGGTGACATCTGACTGGAGTCCTGGCGATGGAGTCACGTGGTCAAACAGTGCCCGGTCCTTGTAACCAGGGGCCCCTCAGTGTCACCACTTCCTCAAAGTGAGGCCACTGCCCTCAGCTTCTTGGAGACAGTAGATATGAGCAGAAACCCCCAAAAGTCAGGAGCAAATTTGTTTCAGAATCTCTCCAAATCTGTGGCTTAAAACAAGTTAAGAGGGATTTTGATGCACAGCTACAGTTTGAGCTGGTTTACTGCACATTTATAAATGGAAATCTTTATTTCTTTTCCTCTCTATGTTTTTAAGAAATCCTGTTGCAAGGTCATTAATCACGTTATCCATTATACCAGAAACAAATGGATTTGTCACTTGTGCGCAGAAGCGGAGGTTGATTCTGAAAGCAAATTGTATCAAAATAAATGAAATTATTATGATAATATAAACTAGACTGCAGTGATTAATCTCTAGAAACCAAATTCTGACCCGCTTTGCACATTAAACAATAGCTTCTGTTATGTAAATAGTTGTGGGGTTTTCAAGGACATTATTGCTAAATTACAAGAAAAGTTCTATTCATGAAAATCTCTTCGTGGATAAAAATGAGAGACAGGAACCTGGTCTACAAGGTATCCAAAGCAGAGGACAATGGAAGTAATGATGGTCCAGGTAAGAATATTCATTAGCAGAAAAAGGTATGAATGGGTGATTTGGGGTGAGTAATGGGCTCATGTTTCTGTTAGCCTGCATCCCCAGGAGGTGTCAGTTTCATCTTGTAAGTATGACCTTGACTGGACTCATTCTTCCCACATCCTTTTTCAGCTGGGTGAAAACTTGAAAAAGTTCAAATAAACCTGCATATGCACAAATTACAATAATGAAGGCAACAGGGTTGCAAAGCGCTTTATGCCTTGTTACATTTCAGATGATTCATAAGGCACCAAATCCAGACGTTTTCAAAATTATTCAGATAACGATGTGACTTTTCCATTTTCACTCATAGCTTTGATGTTCCTCTTTACTTGTAGACCTAGTGGCCCTTAATTGGATGTGACAATAGAGTATTATCATTCCTATATTGTTCCATATATCCTTTCTTGACACACAGACTGATATATTCATATTTGCAACTACTTGAAATAGAAGCTTGTTCCTTTAATAATTAAACAAAATCAAGTGTATTTCCAGAATTCTAATTTCCTCCTGAACAAAGAAAGCAGTGTACAAGAGTAAAAATAGCATATATCCCAATATAATTACTCCTAAACGTCTTAAAAGAGATTCCAGTATGAGAAGTGATCAGTGAAATTGCCAAAGCTCAAATGGAAAGACCCAGACATTTGAAATGTTATTTTCTTTGGAGGCAGTATAATTAGAGGCTTAGTTAACAAAGTACATGCTATTTACAGTTTTATCTTCTTGGTGCAATGAAAAGCCTGCTGGCTTAGGAATGAGGGATCCAGTGCTAATTCTAACTCTGTCACTAGTTAATTGGTTTGGGGCAAGTCATTTCTCCTCTCTGGACTTCAGTTTCCTTGCATATAAGATAAGGGCGAGGGTGGGGGGCCAAGCACAGTGGCTCATGCCTGTAATCCCAAAACTTTGGGAAGCCGAGGCGGGCAAGTCACAGGTCAAGAGATCGAGACCATCCTCAACATGGTGAAACCCTGTCTCTGCTAAAAATACAAAAATTAGCTGGGCATGGTGGCGCCCGCCTATAGTCCCAGCTACTTGGGAGGCTGAGGCAGAAGAATCGCTTGAACCCGGGAGGCAGAGGTTGCAGTGAGCCGAGATCCCGCCACTGCACTCCAGCCTGGCGACAGACGGTGACTCCGTCTCAGAATAATAGTAATGATAATAATAATAATAATTTTGAAAAGATAAGGGGATTAGACTCAACTGTCTAAAGGTGCTTCAACTGTACTCAAGAGTTTGGTAGTTTGGAAAAGAAGGAATCACTGTTGGTGTGAGGAACGTTTCAGAAACTTGTTTTTTCTGTGTGTGTTATGAACCACCTGTAGCCAAAGGTGAATGTGGAAAGGCAGGGTCGTTGTGTAGTGCAGCAGGTAAACTTTCATACACGGAAATGCTGTAGCTGTGGCTAAAACCTGCTCTCGACGACATGAAAGCTCATACTGGATTTACTCACAGCACAACAACTTTGTCTACCTGAAAGATCCTGCATGTATGACTCATGCTACCCATGAGGATGGTTATGTGAGTGGCAGAGACCAGGGCCCACAGATTTTCCTCCACTTGAAAAGTCGTGCAGATCTGTAGCAGTGAATCAGCTCCACCTAATCTCTTAGTGTAACTGATGCTGCAGCATAGTAACCACCCACTCATTCACTATGTCGGCTGGTCCCAGGTCAGCTGTGAGCCCAGTATGGACTTAAACCGTGTGCTGGGAATCCTGATGAGCTCATTCCGCCTCCATTTTATTGCCCCATCTGTTTGGTTCTCTTGTTCTTCTCACATGCATTTTTATCTTGGTCTTCTGGGAAATGTGCTAATTTCCACCATGGTGTGAGAGGATCCCATCTCATACTTTCTTACATTTCCTCCTGTCTTTCTCAGTGCCACTTGGGAAGTCAAGAATGAGAGTGTGAGCTCTAACAGAATCCAAGGACAGCTTCCTGCAAACATGAATCGGGAACTGTCCTCGGTGCTGAATTTCAATAGGAAGGGGGCAAATAAGAGACGTGTGCGTGTGTGTGTGTGTGTGTGTGTGTGTGTGTGTGTGTGTGTGTGTGTGTAAAATTCAGTGCAGATGAAACAGAATTTGGAAGCTCCAGAGGATCCTTACTAACACACTTTTATGCTTAAAATGCTAAGACGCTTTCAAGAGTGGATTTTTTTTTTTCCACTAGATTGAACTGCATGGTAGTGTAGAAAGGGCTTGAACTTTGGAGCCAGGCAGCTTTAGTTTCAGTCCCAGTTTTATGAATTGCTACTTTACCTTGAGAGAGTGATTTAACCTCTCCCCGCCTCAGTTTCCTCATCTCTAAAATCAAAGCTAAATTTACTACAAAATATTGTTGTTAGCCTTGAGTGAGATAATGTAAGTGAACATGTTTGGCATATAGCCAGTGCACAATAGATGATAATTATCCTTTTCTTCCCCTTTTCTCCACTGAATTTAGACCAGGATTATGTAAGTCCCTTTAAAAACAAAACTGAAGAAAATTCTTCACTTTCTGCAATATTCTTTAGAATTAAATAAGGCAAGAATACTTGAGAAAGAACAGGCCAACCTCCCAAGAGGAAAGACAAGGGACGAAAACTTCAGGAAAATATACTGGTGTCTCAGCAAGATAAAGATATACTACTTTGTGGGGTTTTTTTTTTTTAAAAAAAGGATAAAGCATGATTTTATTGAGCTTTAATCAGAGAAGTCAGTCAAAGTGAACTATTTCATACCTACACTTGGAATATATCACCAGACTGTGTGCCTGGACCCCACTAAAACATTTGTATTATTTAACATCTCAACGATTCTGAATTTGTATTACTACGAGATCCAAATAGGTATAAGCCCCTTGGATAAAGCAAAATGTTCTTTCTTCAGTGCATCTGGGTTCTTCCTGAATAACATATTTCTGGCTAAATTTTGGGAGCATGTGAGATGAGACACTGAGTTTCAGGAAGTGGTGTCCCTGTACAAGTATATTATCACATGTGGCTAGAGAGCCGTGATTTAGGGGAATTGGTTGTTCATATTACTCAACTGATTCAACAAACCAAAAAAGGCTTTTGGTGGCATCCTCTGATTTCAAGCAATAGAATAAGTCACCGGATATACCAGGGATAATGTCTTACCTCAGTTTTTAAAAGTAAAAGGATAATAGACTGGGAGTGGGAGGAGACTGAAGGAAGGAACATCATCAACTTGGTTTGCTTTGAAAAAATCTTCATGAATGTAGTCTCAATTTCTCTATATTAGGAAACACTAAGAAAGTGCCCCACTTTCACACAAGTTACAAGTGGTGAAATTGGCCTATTTCTGATAAAGACATGTGGCTCAATATCTCTGTATGATTCAGGCACACAGGTAGCTTGTATGAATCTTTGAAAGTGAGAGTTTGAAGATATTTTATAGAATTTTGAAGACCAGGAAACAGTTTGAGAAAGGTTAAAAAGTCATATGGCAGCTAGATAGGAAGACTAAGTTCTGGTGTTCTACAGCACTGTAGGGTGAGTATAGCTAATGATAATTTGTAATGTATTCTCAAACAGCTAGAAGAGAGGATTTTGAATGTACCCAACAGGAAGAAATGATAAATGTTTGAGGTGATGGATATGCTAATTACCCTGATTTGATCATTATACATTGTTTGCATGTATTGAAATATCACTCTGTGTCCTATAGATAGGTACAATTATTACATGTCAATTAAAATTATTTTAAAGTAAAGACTTCCACTCCCCACAAAATAAGTTCAAAACCATGCTAAAAAGATCATATGGCTACTTAACAGCAGGGCCATGCTGGAACTCAGGCCCTCTGGTTTCCAGTAAGGGCTCTTTTCTCTGTATCACTCCCTGACATACTCATTAACCTACTAGGATGCTTGGTTTCTTCTTCAATAACAGCTTTCTTAAAAATCAATAATTTGCCATTAATTCCAATGACCCCTTTTCTGTCATTCTTCTGGAACTCATTGGAGCATTGAACATTGTTGGCTAAGTCTTTTTTATTAGAATTTTCCAACATTGGTTTCTATGATATTGTATTCTTCTGGTTTTCTTTTTTGATTTCTGAACATTTTTTCCTTTCTTTCTTATTTTCTGGATCTTCTTTCATTACCTGCCTCCTCAACACACATATTCAAAGTTGAACTGTCCATAGCTCTCTCCTTTCTCTCACGATACTCTCTACCTTAACAGTCTTAAGTTTTTAAGTTATATTAGTGATTCTGTCTTAGTTCATTTTCTGCTTCTATGACAGAATACCACAGGCTCAGTAACTTGTAAATAAAAGAAGTCTACTTGGCTCATGGTTCTGGAGGCTGGGAAGTCCAAGAGCATGGTGCTAGCATCTGACGTATAGTGGAAAGGTGGAGGGCAGAAGCAAGTGCACATATCTGAGAGCAACTGTGGGAGAGAAAGCACCAAGGGCTGGGCTTGCTTTTATAACCACCCACTCTAGTGATAATTAACCCATTCCTAAGATGATTGCAATAATCCGTTCATGAGAGCTCCCTCCTCATGACCCAATTAATCCATACTTGGCCCCACCTCCCAACACTGTTGCTTGGGGCGTTAAGTTTTTAACACATTAACGTTTTAAATTCTTATTTTAAGTTCTGATATACATGTGCCGGATGTGCAAGTTTGTTACATAAGTAAACGTAATACAGGAATTTTGAGGGACACAAACCATAGCAGAAACTGTCTATACTGAGTTCCAGATTATACTAAACCAATTGCATGTTGGACATCTCAAAGATAAACTACCCATACTTCTAACTCAATATGTCAAGTAAACTTATTGTTCTCTTTATTTTCCCTCTATTCTTCCTCCTGTTTCCTATTTCTTATGTCATTAATGCTTTCCAAGTCATTCAAATTCAAAACTTTGGAGACATCTGTATCTCCTCCACCGCCAATTTTATTCAAATTCTAGTTCATTTCTAAGTCCTAATTCTGCTTGTACAATATGCCAACTCTATTCTCACAGCTACAATCTCATTACTTCTGTTCTAAACTATACAGCTGCCTCTAACTGAACGTTCCAGCTCTACAATGTCCATTTCAGCTTGTATATTCTATTGCCAGGTCAGTTTTCCTGAAGTACAGCACTAAAGCATTGAGCTGCACTGCTCGGAAACCTTCATTATTTCTCTATGCATATGTGTAAAACTCTTTAGTCTCCATCATTTTCCCCCACACCCTCCTATTCAGTCCAATTTTTACTATATCCTTTGATCTATCCTCACTCCAAAGTAAACTTATGCTTTTCACACATGACCCATATTTTTCATCCTCTGGCACTGGGACTCAGGTTGTTTCCCATATCTGGAGACAGATCTGGAATGATCTTTCTTCCATCTCTAGAACCACAAGACCCACTCATCCTTCACTGCTTACACACTACTTCCTCCACAAAGCTTGCCCTGATTTTGTTCAGTTTGAAATGACACCATAACATTCTTTATTTCTCTTAGTACTTTAAGCCCTGTATTATAATTATCTTTTCTACTGGATTATGAGCTTTTTAATGGCAACATCTAGGTCTGATGTACTTCCTTCTTTCAATAAATATCTCTTGGATGTCATTGTACACAGCCATAATAGCATTGTGGGAAAGAAATGAAGGTTTTGCTCAACATGTAATCAATCCATTCTGCAACTTTGTAAGAACAAAGTCACTGTGTTAGAAAACGGGACATTTTCAAGGAGAAGTTGGAAATTAAATTAGCCCTTGGAAAGGGTAATGGAGGGTATGGTAGATAGGAAGGGCTGGGTATCTGGAAGAGGGGGCAAAAGAAGGGAAAGTTGACGCCATTGGAGAAAAACAAGATATGTAGTTAATAATCTCTGACTTTCAGCCCTCTGTTCCAAATTGGTTCTCTGTTTCCAAGGATACCTTAGGATAAATTTATCTCATTTCCAGCAGCTATCACTCACCTACCATCGTAAGGAAGGCCAGGGCTATTATTTTAGACAGGTGACCAAAACATCTACTTGCAAGAATGAACAAAGTGAGTAGTAACAATGTTCAGTTTTTAATTAAGCAAAGGGAAGTGGGAATTTGAGTCTGAAATGTCTACACATTCCAGACTTTCTGAAATTCTTCCATCTGGATTCCCAGATGGAAGTGTCACAGAAATGGCGGGGAGATGTTTAGCTTTTTTTTTTTTTTTTTTTTTCTTCAGGCTCTATAACACCACTTGGTAGGGGTTAAAGTGAAATCATAAAGGAACAGACCTCTCTCCCAGCGCTATTACAGTTTCTGAGACTGAGAAGCAACTGAAATAGAGGGTCAGAGCCAAGACAAGTTCTCCAATGGTATATTCTCAACAGATTAGGTTCAGTGCAGCTTTGAGCTTTGAGCTAAAATTCTTATTGGCCTTTTCATCTCGTTTAATCATTTATTCCCCCCAGAATCCTGATGTTCATACCTGGGATAATCTTCTCTTAGCTGAATGAAAAATGCAGAAAGACTGCATACCTGAGACTTCTATCAGAGAGGAATTGTACCATTACCAGCCTGCATCAGGAAAACGTGTTCATCTGTTTTCCAGATGTCCCATTGCCATCTCCACTCCGCCCTAGACCACAGGAAGTGAATTAAACCCCTCATGTACATTTGCTGCCTTTGTTGCAGAAGTAGCAGCTCATTCCATCCAGATTCTTTCTTCTTTTGCTCTGTGATTCAGTCTAGCTAGCGAACAGCCCATCTGGGTTAAAGGAGGTAGGAGATATTTCCCTTAAATATAAGCAGCCTAAATAAATCAATTCTCCAACTATGACTTTCTTCTCTCTTCAACAAGAATCAGTTAAGCAATCTTTATTTTACTCCCTAATTCAAATGAATCCCAGTTGGATTCATTAGGAAATAGTTTAAAACCCTTAGAATGAAGAAAAAATGTTTTGTGTAAAGTGATACTGTGTTATGATTGTTTTTAAGTCTAGCTTCCTGAAAACTACATAAGATAGTAAAAGGGTTATGAGAACAAAGGCTTCGTAATGTATTTGCAGCCTTGAGTCTTTGGGTTTGACAGAGAAGGTCAATTTAATAATAATAAAAAAAATCTTATGGTATATGAAAGCAAAAAGAATCTGAGTCAATGTGTGGTATTTTAGGCCAAAGCTTAGACTTCATTCTTTTTATTGTATTTCATATTTTCCTTTGCCATTTTGGCACTAAAAAGAATTCTCTCAACATTGAAGCCCTGTAATAAAATAAATATGCATTAAGTATGCTACTTGAAACTGCAGTGAATGTTTTGATGTTTAATCTTTATCTTTAAACAAATAAGTGGTATCATGAGTTCTGGTTTGAAAACCACCTAAGCCAGGAAATATAAAGAATGTATGTGTTTGCTGGTGAGGGAGCAGAGTGTCATTTCCTTTGCATTTGAAATCAACATTAATCCTCAGATTATTATATAATTGCAATTCATGATGCTTCAAATCTTGCTGAAAGTTATGCTGATAGAGTAAACTGGCCAGGAAATATTATCTCCACTGGTAGTGATAAAGGATAAATACTTTGATTTTGTTTACTTCCGTGTCTCCAGCACTAAAACAGTGCCTGGTATATTGTAAGTGTGACTTACACTTACACAAGTGTAGCACATTGTAAGATTCTGGTGGTATAGTGTCTTAGAGTAAAAGGTTCCTAACTTCCTGCTCTAGAAGCTTACTTAATGACCTAATTTGCTTCTGAAAATTGCAGGCGAGACTACTATATTGGAATTTTAATTTTACATTGGAAATCTCTACATCTGGGAAAAACAACAGAAACAAAAGCCTGCCTTTTGGGGAATTAGACAATGAGAGAATGGTCTTGCCCCGGAGAAAGAATGAAAACCTTAACAGGAGATGTTATGAGGAGAAGAAGCCAAAAACAGAGACTATCCCTAAAAAGACCTTTCCATTGGAATAAGCCTCAGCTATTCTTTTCTTATCATTGCAATTAACATTCCTTGTGGAACCTCAACCACCACCCAAGCCATACAGACACACACATACACACACACTCTGCAAATGGAATCTTAGGAATACAAAGCAAAAACGTGAAGGCATTCATTTACCTCCCACATTGCTTATGTGCTGATTGTCATAATTCTAGAGCTATAATATTTGCTGTAAGCACAACACTTGCAGAATCTTTGAACTGGCCTGACTTGAACAGGAGTTATTCCTATGATGCTCCCACGCTTGTGGGCTGATATTGATAATGAGGTTACACAAAGGGCTTTTTGGTCCTCTTAGCCAAATTGAAAGTGAGCCCTCTGAAGTTTTGTTGAATCATCAATCATCATTATAAGCATATGCCTTTAGAAGACTATTTTGACAAATCTAAAATAGAAACGGCTTTGTCAAAAGATAGCACATTGACCCACTCTGTGATCAGTATCTGAGCTGACGGATTGGAAAAGAATGAAATTGAAAGTCAATTTCACAACAGGCCTTACTGTTGGAAGAAATGAGAAGCAACCAGGAACATAAATGGCAGAATGAGGGGGAGGGCCTGCCCAGCACATTTTCACACATTTTCACATCTTTTCTAGTACCTATGGTAAGACCAGAAAATATGGTTTAAGAAGTTCTGGTTGTGAATTAAGATCTTGGAGGTCATGTGAAATAGTTTAATGATCTAAAAGCTCAGCTTGATCCCTATTCTATTATGATCACTTTTATTCCAGAGAGAACATCCTAATGCTTGGACACAAGAAATATTGAATAAAGAATTCATTGTGGAAATGGATGCTGTTCTTTAAGTTACTGTCCCACCCATTGGATGAAAATAAATTATGTCATGAAATCCCCAGTTCTAAAGATGGAACATCCCCATCTTTAGAAATTAAGATTTTTTTTTTTTCTCTTTGAAAGACACTGTTAAGAGAATACAAAAACAGTTAAGCAAAAGACTTGGAGAAAATATTTTCAGATTACAGATTTCACCAAGTACTTTTATGCAGAATATATAAAGAACTCTCAAACTCCAGCACAAGAAAACAACCAACACAACTCACAAATGGTAGAAGATTTAAACAGATGCCTCACCAAAGAGGATCTACAGGCAGCTAATAAACACATGAAAAGATGTACAACATCATTAGTCATTGGAGAAGTGCAAATTCCAGCCACAGGATACTGATACACACCCACTAGACTATCTAAAATAATAAACAACGGAACACACCAAGTGTTAGCAAAGATGTGGAGAAACCTGATTGCTTGTCTATTGCTGTAGAAATGTAAAATGGTACAACCACTGTGGAAAACAGGTTTTAAAAAATTAAACATATGCTAACATTTCCCGACATTCTATTCCAATGTATTTAACAAAGAGAAATGAAAGATACCTTTATACAAAGACTCGTACATGAATGTTGATAGCAGCTTTATTTGGAATAGCTGGAAAGTGGAAACAATCCAAATATTCACCAATAAATGTGTGGATAAATAAATTGTGCTAAATACTCAGAAATGAGATGGAATGAACTATTAATATATGTAACAACACAGATGAATCTCAAAACAATTATGATTGAGGGAAGGCAGAAAAAGAAGATTAGTACTCATAATTCCACTTATGTGAAATTCTACAAAATGCAAAACAGATCTGTATGTCTATAGGGACAGAAAGCAAATTAACAAGGGAGGATGGAGAACTGGAGAGAGCCTGGGAAGAATTACAGATGGCCAAAAGGAAACTTTCAGGAATGATGAAATCTTAGTCCATTTGTGCTGCTATAAAGGAATGCCTGAGGCTGGGTAATTTATGAAGAAAAGAGGTTTATTTGGCTCATGGTTCTTCAGGCTGTACAGGAAGCATGGCACCAACATCTACTCTGGTAAGGGCCTCAAGCTGAATCCACTCGTGGAAGAGGAGCTGGTGAGGGCAGAGATGACATGGTGAGAGAGGAAAGCAAATTAGGGTCTGTTTTTTTTTTCTTTTTTTTTTTGAGACCGAATCTCACTCTGTTGCCCAGGCTGGAGTGCAGTGGGGCGATCATAACTCACTGTAGCCTCCAACTCCTGGGCTCAAGCAGTCCTCCCACCTCAGCCTCCTGAGTAGCTGGGACTACAGGCATGTGCCACCATGCCCAGCAAATTTTTAAAAACATTTTTGTAGAGATTGGGTCTTGCTCTGTAACCCAGCCTGCAATGCAGTGGTGTGATCATAACTCACTGCAGCTTCAAACTCTGGGTCCCGAGCGATCCTCTGCCAGAGTCTTTTTAGCAGCCAGCTCTTGTGGAAACTAATAGTGTAAGAACTCACTCATTAGCCATTCATGAGGAATCCAACTCCATGACCCAAACACCTCCCATTAGGCCCCACCTCCAATACTGGGGTTCAGATTTCAACATGAGGTTTGCAAGGACAAACATTCAAAGTATAGCAGATGGATATAGTCATTATCTTGATTGTAGTGATGGCTTCATGGATTATACATCTGTACAAATTTACCAACTTGTACGCTTCAAATATGTGAAGTTTATTTTATGTCAATTATACCTCAATGAAACTTAACAAAAATAGAAAAATAAATAAGCCAGTGATCACCAAAGAAGATACAGAAATGACTAGTAAGTACATGAAAAGGCACTCAACATTATTAGTCATTGGGGAAATGCAAATCAAAACCATTACACACCAATTCAAATGGCTAAAATAAAAAATAGTTAAAGTCCTGAGGGCTGATGAGGACATGAAGCAACTGGAACCCTCATACATTGCCTGTAGGAACACAAAATTATACAGCCATTTAGCAAAACTGTTTGGTGGCTTCTTATAAAGTTAAACACACGCTTGCCATATGACCCACCAACCTCAACTCCTAGGTATCTGCCCAATAAATGAAAACATTTGCTCACACAATAACTTGCACACAAATGTTCATAGAAGCATTTTTCGGAGTAGCCAAGAAGTAGAATGATCCAAATATCTATCAACTGGTGAATGGATAAACAAAATGTGATACATCCATACCATGGAATACTACTCAGTAATAAAAGGAAAGGAACTGCTATGACATGGATGAACCTTAAAAACATTACACTGGCCAGGCGCGGTGTCTCACGCCTGTAATCCCAGCACTTTGGGAGACCAAGGCAGGTGGATCACAAGGTCAGGAGATCAAGACCATCCTGGCTAACA
>NW_012117710.1:6223566-6229096 GCF_000951035.1 Colobus angolensis palliatus | reverse complement strand
AATACAAAAAATTAGCCGGGCGTGGTGGCGGGCGCCTGTAGTCCCAGCTATTCGGAAGGCTGAGGCAGGAGAATGGTGTGAGCCCGGGAGGCGGAGGTTGCAGTGAGCTGAGATGTGGCCACTGCATTCCAGCCTGGGCAACAGAGCGAGACTCCGTCTCAAAAAAAAACAAAAACAAACAAACAAACAAAAAAATTACACTGAAGGAAAGAAACCTACATAACATGTAATTCTATGTATAGGAAGTGTCCAGAAAAGACAGATTTATAGACAGAAAGTAGATTAGTAGTTGCCTTGGGCTGGGGTGGGAATAGCAATTGATTGCAAATGAGCGCAGTGGTCTTCTGGGGGCAATGGGAATGTTCTGAAACTAAATTGTGATGATGGTTACACAACTGTAAATTTACTAAAAATAATTGAATTGCACCCTTAAAATAGGTGAAATTTATAGTGTGCAAATTATATACTAATAAAGCTGTTTAAAAAAAAGGTGATATATCTAACCTGGGCAACAAAGTAAGACTCGTCTTTAATAAAAATATAAAAAATTAGCCAGGCATGATGACGTGCTCCTATAGTCTCAGCTACTTGGGAGGCTGAGATAAGAGGATGGCTTGAGTCCAGGAGGTCAAGGCTGCAGAGAGCCATGACTGGGCCACTGCACTCCAGCCTGGGAAACTGAGCAAGACCCTGTCTCAAAAACAAAATTGTTATCACCAGTAGCTGGAATGTAAGGCCCCAAGAACACCTGCTGGGATAACACAGTTATACATAGACATGTGTCCATGTGATGTAACACAAAGAAATGATTGTACAATTGAGATCACGTACATGAGATCACATTTTTGTACATGCGAGAATGTATAGATCTAAATAATGCAAGCTTATGATGTAACTGTACATATACGTTAACAGATACACCTGAAAAATTGTAATTGTGCATTTGAGATGACATATACACAATGAGATGGCATTTATTTTGTTCTGTTTTGAGACAGGGTCTTGCTCTGTCGTGTGCAGGATGGAGGGCAGTGGTGCTATCATAGCTCACTGTAACCTCAAACTCTTGGGCTCAAGTGATATTCCCACCTCAGCCTCCCAAGCAGCTAAGACTATAGAAGCATGCCACCACACTCAGCTAATTTTTTTAATTTTTGTAGAGACAGTGTCTTGCTGTGTTCCCTAGGCTAGTCTTGAACTCCTGACCTCAAGGGTTCCTTTCATCTTAGCCTACCAAAGCACTGGGATTACAGGCATGAGCCACTGCACCTAGCCATGAGCTGACATTTGTAATGGCCTAGCATAGAAATGCAATATAATTTTAGTAGAGGAAAGACCAATAATACATTTTCATCTATTAAACGTTAATTTATTTCCTCCCTTCTGACCGTAGAGTCCTGGCTTATGACATGAGTAACCTATTTTTTGCTCTCAACCATCTCGTCTTATTACTCACTTTGACCTCAATAAGAAAAACATAACCGTTAAGCCTTCTGTGGCTCTCAGACTCATAAACTCGTAGTCCAAGGCCTTGTTTATGCAGCACTCCATTTATTCTGGGACATTTCAGGTGAAGCCAAGAAGATTTCTTTCTGAAACAAGATATTTTCAATAAAACTGCAAAGAAGAAAACCGCGACCTCTTAAAGAAGTAGATTGGGTAAAGATACAGAAATTTTAAATGTATATATTCTTTACTTTCTGCAAGAGGCCAAGGCCAGGGCTGGAGCTGAGTTAGTAAAAATCCGCGAGGAAGAACAGATGAGCAATTTTCAACAATTCATTTGGACCTTGACTGCTTTTTTTTCAAGGTTAAGTAAAACTGATCCTTAGAGAACCTTCCTGACATAATATAGAATAAACCAGCTACATAAACCTGTAAAAGTAATACAAATATTTTACAACACTCATTCTCCCACCCTCCTTTCCTTCCTACCTCCCCTCCTCCTCTTCCTCCTCCTCCTCCTCGCTCTCTCTTTCCCTCTCTCTCTCACACACACAGATACACACACACACACACACACACACACACTCTCTCCCTCTTTTCCCTCTCACCCACCCTCAATACAGTAAATCTGTGAAAGAATCCTCCTGGGTGATATTTCCTCATCTGTAAAATGAAGACTTGCATGATCTCTAAGGCCCATGAGAGAGCATCTGCTTCAAAATGTTATGAGATATACTGCTTGGTTGATCACTGTGGTTCTAGCAAAGCCAAAACTAGGCTATATTTTAAGACTCAGACTAAAAACTTGCATGGTATTGTGCTATACAACGTCAGAACATTGAATAATTTTTTAAAATCTAGTAAAGCAATCTGTTCATAAGGTCTGAGTGACACCAGAGTGCCAATGTCTTAGTCCACTTTCTGTTGCATATAGCAGAATACCCGAAACTGGGTAATTTATAAATAAAAGGAATTTATTTCTTACAGTTATAGAGGCTGAGGAAGTCCAGGGTTGAGGGACTGCATCTGGTGAGAGCCTTCTTGCTGAGGGGGACTCTGCAGAGTGCCTGGATGGAGCAGGGCATCACATGGGGAAGAGGCTGAACGTGCTAGCTCAGATCTTTCTTCCTCTCCTTTATAAATTATGGCCACCAGTCTCACTCCCATGACAATCCATTAATCCATGAAGGGGTTAATCCATTCATGAGGACAGAGCCCTCATGATCTAATCGTCTCTTAAAGACCCCACTTCTCAACACTGCCGCATTGGAGATTGCATTTCAACATGAATTTTGGAGGGGACATGTGTTCAAACCATAGCAGCTGGTTTAACTGACTTAAACACTGATCAAAATTCCATTCATATAAATGAACATCAACCCTGCCTGGGCACTAGAATCACCCGGGATTTAACCAGTCTGAGGTTGGGGCAATGAGGTGTTTTGCTGTCTTTGGTGCTGTGATTGTTGACGAGTTCAGGCTATGCAGTCAGGTGTGAGAACTCCTAATTTATACTGTACCAGTATCAAGATGTAAACAGGCTGAAGTCCAAGCTTCACATACTTGAATATTTGGATTTAGCTGGTTAGGGGTAGGTCCAGGCTAAATCTGAGACAACATCAGGGAAGTAGGAATTTTTCTTCCCTGAACTCCCAGGTCTGCCAACCCCTGGGTGAGGTCACTATGTGAATTTTTTTTAAATGGCCACTTGTTGCAAAGCAAGTATATTTTCAATATTTTTAATTACATAAGCAATACTCACTCTTCATAGCAATTTGAATAGTTAAGAGGTAAATAGATCTTAAAATAATAGTCCCTTCCTCATTTCTCCTCTAACACAACTTCCTGGAAGCCTGAGATAAGTTACCTTAACAGTCGGGAGTATATATATCCTTCCATTCTGCGTATTAAAATACATGCACAAACATATACAAATATATAAACTCATATATCATGGTTTTGTGATTTTCGCTTCCTTTTTTTGTGATATACAGAAAATAGATATTTCTGTATTAATTTTTTTTCTGCAGTGTTCTTTATTCACTCAATCTGTATCGTGAGACTTCGGAAAAACCTGGTAGATTAAATACCTTCCTGTAACCTCACTGAAAGTGGCAGAAAAGGGATTAAAACGGATATGAGCTGCAAGGATAAAGAGAACTACAAAGGAGAAGAGAACAATAACACCTTAGAACAATAAAATCTCAGAACAGGAAAGCAGATGGACTAGCTGAAACTGTCTTAGGAGATGAGAGAAATAAAAACTGGACATTGGAGAGAGACCCCAGTTCACTGCTTTTTTTTTTTTTTTTTTTTTTTTGAGATACAGTCTCACTCTGTCACCCAGGCTGGAGTGCAGTGGCACAATCTCGGCTCACTGCAGCCTTCACCCCCCAGGTTCAAGCAATTCTCCTACCTCAGCCTCCTGAGTAGCTGGGATTACGGGTGCCCGTCACTGTGCCCGGCTAATTTTTGTATTTTTGGTAGACATGGGGTTTCACCATCTTGGCCAGGCTGATCTTGAACTCCTGACCTCGTGATCCACCTGCCTCGGCCTCCCAAAGCGCTAGGATTACAGGCGTGAGTCACCACGCTCAGCTTTTTTTTTTTTTCTTAAGACAGGATCTTGTTCTGTCACCCAGGATGGAGTGCAATGGTGCAATCTCGGCTCACTGCCACCTCTGACTCCCGGGTTCAAGCGATTCTCATGCCTCAGCCTCCCTAGTGACTGGGATTACAGGCATGTGCCACCATTTCTGGCTATTTTTTGTATTTTTAGTAGAGACAGGGTTTCACCATGTTGGCCAGGCTGGTCTCGAACTCCTGACCTCAAGTAATCCACCCATCTCAGCCTCCCAAAGTGCTGGGATTACAAACGTGAGCCACTGTGCCCGGCCTACTGCTTTCTAATACAAAATCTCAGATGGAGGCACTGGGGACCCAGACGCCTCTCACAGTGGGTGTGGAGTTGAGGCTGGACACTGGAAGATCAGCTGAGACACTGCAGGAGAAGCGCTTAGATCCTCAAATGCCATTCCCCAGTTTGAACTGAATGGCTGTGCTCTGTCTCCAGTAGAAGACTAGAGGAGTAGTTGTCAAAGGCGAGCCAGTAGCCCAATGCCTGGAAGGCTTGTCCACGGGCAGATGGCTGGGTCCCCACCTTCCAGAGCTTCTGAGGCAGCAGATCCAGGGCAGGCCCCAAGAACTTGCATTTCTAGCAAATTTCTAGGTGCTGTTGATGCTAGTGCTGATTACATTAGATATTTACACTCTGATTCTAGGTACAGGCACACAAGGCACAGTTAAGTGTGCTTCTTTTTCTGGTTTTGTTTTTTTGAAATTTATTTTAGAGACAGGGTCTTGCTCTGTTACCCAGGCTGGAGTGCAGGGGCACAATCATAGCTACCTGTAGCCTCCAACTCCTGGCCTCAAGTGATCCTCCCATCTCAGCCTCCCAAGTAGCTGGGACTGTAGGCACGCACCACCATGCCTGGCTTATTTTTAAAATTTTTGTAGAATGAGGTCTTGCTATGTTGCCCAGGTTGGTCTCAAACTCCTGGCCTCAAGCAATCCTCCCGCTTTGGCCTCCCAAAATGTTGGTATTACGGGCATGAGCCATCATGCCTGAACAAGTGCGCAACTTCTATACAGACAGCAAGAATAGCGTGAGCATCTACTTACCTATTTTTTTTTCTTTTTCTAGACATGGAGTCTTACTATGTTGCCTGTACTGGTCTCAAACTCTTGGCCTAAAGCAATCCTCTCACCTCAGCCTCCCTAAATGCTGGGATTACAGGCATGAGCCACTGCATCCAACCCCAGCATTTCCATATCTACATACTGATTAAAGAGACCCTCAGCCACTTCCCCCAATAGGGTCATAGAACCTTAGACACCTACCCATAAGGTGGGAGATTGAAAGATTCTCTTCCAAGGAATCTGATAAGCCTAAAGAAAAAAAGCATATCCTGTGTATTGGTAGTTGAGGTCCCTCCCAGTGAAAGGGGCCAGTCCCCCAGCTAAGGTTCTCCCCGCTGGACAATGGAACCATCGGAGACGCGCTTTTTTTTGTTTTTTTTTTTTT
>NW_012117710.1:6215316-6218473 GCF_000951035.1 Colobus angolensis palliatus | reverse complement strand
CTCGGCCTCCCAAAGTGCTGGGATTACAGGCTTGAGCCACCGCGCTCGGCCCGGAGACGCTTTTAAATATATGAATGTGAGGGATCCAACCAATTAAACCACATGCTCCAGGGCCAGGGCCCTGGCATTTGTGTTGGTTTGAAGGCCTCCTGGGTGATGAAAACATACTGCCAGGGTGGGCTTGGAACCTCTCCTTTGTGGGAAAGATCACCAGCCACTGAGTCACAGCCACATAGACCGGAGGACTTCTGAGTGCTTCACTCCCAAGCATGAGTCTATAGTCAAATATCACCTCATATTGAGGAAGCTCTACTATGAAAGTCAGAGACCAAAATAAATAGAAGAAAGGAAGAGCTTAAAGGAAACAATGCGAGGAGCAGAAGAAACCTTCAAGTGAGATCTTCAGAGACTTTTTTTTTTTTTTTAAAGGATAGTACATCTATGAAAGAAGAACAGGCAGTTACAAAAGGACATTCAGAGAACAAGAAAACAAGTTAAACATTTTGTAACAAATAAAATCTTCAATGGAAGGTTTGGAAGCTAAGTTGTGGAACTCTCCTTTATTTATTTATTTTATTTTATTCTTGTTTTTTAAAAAATAGAGATGGGGTTTCGCCATGTTGCCCCAGGCTGGTCTCAAACTCCTGGGCTCAAGCAATCCTCCCGCCTCAGCCTCACACAGTGTTAGGATTACAGGCGTGAGCCACCGTGCCCAGCCAGAGGTCTCCTTTCGAGCAGAACAGATGAAGGGAGAGAGATGGAAATTGGAGAGGAGATAAGAAAATTAAAACATCACTTATACCTGATGGTGTAATGGCTCATGCCTGTAATCCCAGCACTTTGGGAGGCCGAGGCAGGCAGATCGCTTGAGCCCAGGAGTTCGAGACCAGCTTGGTTCTAGACAGAGGACAATGAAAATGGAGGGCGTGGTTATTAAAGTGATAATTCTGAAGAATGATTCCCTAAGTAGTTTGGTGGTTACTTAGGGCTGGTGATGGGGAGATTGGGAAGTTATGGCAAATGGGTAAAAGGTTTGTTTTGATGATGATGGAGATATTTTGAAATTATGATGATGGTTGCACAACTCTGTAAATATATTGAAAACCATTGAATTGTACACTTTATATGGGTGGATTTTATAGTATATAGGTTGTATCTCAATAAAACTCTTTTTTTTTTTTTTGAGACGAAGTCTCGCTCTGTCGCCCAGGCTGGAGTGCAGTGGCCGGATCTCAGCTCACTGCAAGCTCCACCTCGCGGGTTTGCACCATTCTCCTGCCTCAGCCTCCTGTGTAGCTGGGACTACAGGCGCTCGCCACGTCGCCCGGCTAGTTTTTTGTATTTTTTTAGTAGAGACGGGGTTTCACCGTGTTAGCCAGGATAGTCTCGATCTCCTGACCTCGTTCAATAAAATTCTTTTATAAATGTCCCTGTAGATAAAGGACATAGGGACTCAGATTGAGGGGGGCCACCAAGGGCCCCGTGCAAAATAGACCTTCGGTAAGACTCGTAATAATGTAATTTCAGGACACTAGAGGCAAAGAGAAGTCCCCAAAGCAAAACTTCCAAGACAGTAAAAATTCACATAGGAAGGATCAGGGATTAGAACGTCATCAAGTATCTCAGCAGCACCACTGAACTCTACAGGGCAGAGCAGTGATGCCTTCAGAATTCTAACAAAAATCTAAAACTAGAACTACCATAGAACCCAGTAATCCCACTACTGGGTATTTATCCAGAGGAAAAGAAAACAGTATATCGGAGGGATACCTGCATTTAAATGTTGATTGCAGCACTGTTCACAACAACAAAGATATGAAACCCACCTAAGTGTCCATCAATGGATGAAAGGATAAAGAAAATATGGTATACCTGTCTCCACACAAAAAAACTAAAAATTATCCAGGTGTGGTGATGAACACCTCTAGCCTCAACTACACCGGGGAGGCTGAGGCAGGAGGATCTCTTGAACCTGGGAGCTGAAGGCCGCAGTGAGCTATGATCATGCCACTGCACTCCAGCCTGAGCAACATAGTAAGACCCTGTCTCTAACAAATGAAAAATAAGAAAGGAATTCAGGCTTTAGATCAAACAAACCTATGTTCACTACTAATCTTATAACTTGAGCTGGTGACCTTAAAAACATATTTAATTTCCTTTTCCATAAGATGGCACTAATCATATCTTTTCATGGGGTCATTGTATTAGATGACATACTACTTATTTGTTAAGTGATGACTGTGGGACTTGGTACACAGCAGCACTTACTAATGATTATTATTAGTGTCATGATAAGAATGAAGAGGTCTAATAAAGTGATGAAAATGATACATTTGGTGATTCATAAATATCAGACTTGTACATGCTCAAAATTCAGTTTTCAGTGTATCACTGTATCATACCAACACGGTGTCCACACAAAAAATCCTGTTTCTTATTTTTCTTTCATCCATGCTGAGATAGATTTTTCATTCTACTCACGTTCTTTTGGGAAAAGGCCTAATAGCTTGTATCTCTATCTGTAGCTATTTCTGAAATGCAGCTTCAAGGTTTGAAAGACTTCTCTCTTATTGGCTTCTCATTGTTAAACATCATCCTTATGGCATCTGGAAAAAATTCAAGTTTAGTTTATAGATGTGATTTGTCTACACCAGGCATATATATTCATTCAGAGAGGGGCAGAGAGGTAGCGTGGATTCAGAAGAGGATTCTAGGCCTTCATAGCAATTCATGCTTTTAGAGTTTGTCCTTGTCTAATTTGCAATACTGAAAGTGTCACCAGCAAAATAACTGGTTAATGTTGTGGAAGCAATTTAGGTACAAATATCCATGATCAAGAGGTGGCAAAAATGCCAGGCGTGGTGGCTCACGCCTGTAATCCCAGCACTTTGGGAGGCCGAGGCAGGCAGATCGCTTGAGCTCAGGAGTTCGAGACCAGCTTGGTCAACATGGCGAAACTTCATCTCTACTAAAAATACAAAAATTAGCCGGTCGTAGTGGCGCGGGCTTGTGGTCCCAGCTACTCAGGAGGCTGAGGCAAGGAGAGTTGCTTGAACCTGGGAGGTGGAGGTTGCAGTGAGCAGAGATTGCACCACTACACTCCAGCCCGAGCAACAGAGTGAGACTCTGTCTCAAAAAAAAAAAAAAAAAGAGGTAG
>NW_012117710.1:6212845-6215041 GCF_000951035.1 Colobus angolensis palliatus | reverse complement strand
AAAAAAAAAAAAAAAAATCCTAGCATTTTGGGAGGCTGAGACGGGAGGATTGCTTGAGGTCAGGAATTCAAGACCAGCCTAGGCAACATAGCAAGACCCCATTTCTACAAAAAAAAAAAAATTAAATCTTAGCCAGGCATAGTGGCACATGCCTGTAGTCCAAGCAATTTGGGAGACTGAGGTGGAAGGATCACTTCAAGCCAGAAAGTCGAGGCTGCAGTGAGCTATGATTGCACCACTGCACTCCAGTCTGGGTGATAGAGCAAGACCCTGCCTGTGAAAAAGCAATACAAAATAAAAATAAAATTTAAAATATGGGGCTGCAACAATCCTCAGATGTCAGACCATGCAAAGCCTTAATGAAGAACCATTTGACAGCAGCTGGGCACTGGGAAGCCAGGAAAGGGTTTTAGGCAGGACAGTGGTCATGTGATGAGATTTGCTGCGGTTCCCCCACTCTGACTGCAATAAGGGGCCCAGGGTGGAGGGAGGTGATGAGGGGTTGTCTGCTGCTTGGGGAGTGGCAATCATCAGTCCCTATCTGGAAACTATCCTCACCCAAAGTCACACTGCCTCCCCAGGACAACCACCTCCCATGACTGGCTAATGGGACAGTATGAAGATTCAGGCCCCATCATCTCCAGGACAGACAGCTGTGAGGGGACTGCACTGCTCTGGAGCTTCCGCAGAATGTGTTGGAGCATTTGTTGCAACTGCCTTGTAGTTTAACCCCTTCAACCTTCCTTCTCCCACTGGTGATGGACTCTAGATCTCCCCAATCAACATCCTGCATGCACATTTCAGACTCAGAGCCTATTTCTGCAGAAATGGACTTCAGACAGTTGGCATCAGGAGCTGTCCAAGGAAGCTGACTCAAAAGTAGGCTATGGGGCTGGATGCAGTGGCTCACACCTGAATCTCAGCTGTTTGCGGGGCTGAGACGGGAGGATCGCTTGGGCCCAGGAGTTCTAGGCTGCTGTGAGCTATGAACATGCCACTGCACTCCAGCCTGGATGACAGAGTGAGACCCTGTCTCAAAAAAAAAAAAAAAGAAAAGAAAAGAAAAAAAGCAGGATATTTGAATCCCAGCCCCCCAGGTGAGGCTGCGTCAGTGGCAAATGGGGTGCTGGTAACTCTTGGTGGGCTGTAGTGATGCAAGGGTGAAGCTCACACAGGTGATGAAGGGAAAGGGGCATTCTGGCTGGGGCAGTCTCTCTGGCTTTTGAGAGGTTAAGGGAATTAAGTAATATAATGAAATGAATGATCCTAATGAAATGGGATGCTTTTTAATGAGCACCCACCGATGCCTTGGAGGAAGATCATAAGGGTTGAAGTGTGAAATGCAGAGGGCCTTCTCCATAGCATAGAAAGAGACTCTTGTCTCCTGCAGCCAGAAAACAGGAAAAGTCAAGCCCAGGTCTTCACTGTTCGATCAGCCCCAGTCTTCCAGAGTGGATTGTATTCTCATTTCCAGCAAGTCTGCTGAGTCAACTCAGAGCCTGAATGGGAAGGGATGGGACCCTGAGGATTGAGATGGGAGCACTGGGTTGATGCACTTGAGAATCTTGAAGCCCTAGACCCCTCTAAACCCCCTGATCCTGCGTCAGGATCCCACCCCTTCCTTGTTAGAGGCTGCTGGAAGACTGTAGAGAAGTGTCAGCTTTTCAGGGTGATGTGCACACTGGTGAGGAGGTGCCTGATCTCCCCTCCTGGCACCAGACACATGTCAAGGATCAAGCCATCACAGCGCCATCTGACGAGGACTGGACCTGCTAAGGAACCAGAGGGATTGTACCCAGCGGGTGAAGAGTATGCATGGGATTGGATTCTTGGGGTGCTGGACCAAGGGGAAGGATTGGATGTGGGAGAGTTTGTTGGTGTGAAAACACTGTCCTGTGTATGTATACTGCATCAGACACCCTGCAAAGACCCCTGGAAAAGGTGCTAACGTGCTGCTAGGATAAATCTTGGAATCTTGGAGAAAGTAGAGGCTCACATTAAAGGAAGCAGAAATGTCACAACTACTGTGGCAGATGATGAAGAAAAATTCAAAGGCTCAGAAGTGATAGTCCCCAATAAACTACTTGCATGCAGAAATCTGGCCTACGACAGTAATAAGAAGGTGTCTTTCTTTTCTCTTTCTCTCTTTCTTTTCTCTTTCTTTCTTTTCTTTCTTTCTTTTTTTTTTTTTTTTTT
>NW_012117710.1:6204010-6212500 GCF_000951035.1 Colobus angolensis palliatus | reverse complement strand
CCTTTCCTTTCCTTTCCTTTCTCTCTCTCTCTTTCTTTCTTTCTTTCTTTCTTTCTTTCTTTCTTTCTTTCTTTCTTTCTTTCTTTCTTTCTTCTCTCTCTCTCTTTTTCTTTCTTTCTTTCTTTCTTTCTTTCTTTCTTTCTTTCTTTCTTTCTTTCTTTCTTCTCTCTCTCTCTTTCTTCCTTCCTTCCTTTCTTCCTTCCTCCCTTCTTGAGATGAAGTCTCACAATGTCACCCAGGCTGGAGTGCAGTGGCGTGATCTTGCCTCACTGCAACCTCCGCCTTCTGGGTTCAAGCGATTCTCCTGCCTGAGCCTCCCAAGTAGCTTGGGATTACAGATGCCTTCCACCACACCTTGATTTTTGTATTTTTAGTAGAGATGGGGTTTCTCCATGTTGGGCAGACTGGTCTCAAACTCCTGACAGGTGATCCACCCATCTCGGCCTCCCAAAGTGCTGGGGCTACAGGCGTGAGCCACCATGCCTGGCCAATTTTCTCTATTCTTTTGGAAACTTTTGTTGTTTTTGTTGGCGTTGTTGTTTTAGGGACAGGGTCTCACTCTGTCATTCAGGCTGGAGTGCAGTAGTATGAGGATAGCTCCCTGCAGCCTCAACCTCCAGGGCTCAGGCAATCCTCCCACCTCAGCCTCCTGAGTAGCTGAGACTGCAGGCATGCACCACCATGCCCGGCTAATTTTTAAGTATTTTGTAGAGACAAGATCTCACTATGTTGCCCAGGCTGATCTTGAACACCTGACCTCGAGTAATCCTCCCACCTCGGCCTCCAAAAGTGCTGGGGATTACAGGCCTGAGCCATTGCAGCTGGCTAAAAGTTTTTAATTTACAAGAAACTTTGTATCTCAATTCACTAGAGAAAAAAATGCCCCCACCTCCGTTTCTGGCTCACGATCATTTTGAATATGAATTCAGTGAAGGAAATATTCTTTCCTAAGAGTTTTTACTAAGCAGATTGTTCAGTTTTTCTTTTTCAGAGGAAGCTCTATGCCATATCTTTCTTGAGACCAAATTTGCTTAATTCTTACCTCCCTGACTGGTGAAAAGATTCACCTTGGATAGCATTGCTGCTTGATTTTCATGATTCATTTTTTCTGGCTGGGCCATGTAATTTCTCTCCTTGTAATTTTCCTTGATATGCGGTGTGATTCACATACTAAGCTTGTTTTTAGTCATTTCCTTGTATTTAGGCTTCTGGGGAACATTAGTGTTTTACTAATGGTGTTTTGGACCACGCCATATCATAATACCGATACAGCAGCACAATAATAATCAACACTGAATGAAAGCTTCGTCTGCATCTGACACTGGTCTAAAGGCTTCCATTCTCATCTCATTATACTCTCACAATAGCCTCATCTGTGGAATCCCCGGAACCTATAGATGAGAAAGCTGAAAGGTTAAGTAACTTGTCATGGACATATGATAGATAAATGGGAAGTTTTTGGGCAGGCACGGTGGCTCATGCCTGTCATCTCAGCACTTTGAGAGGCCAAGGCAGGGGGATCACTTGAGGTCAGGAGTTCGAGACCAGCCTGACCAACATGGTGAAATCCCATCTCAACTAAAACTACAAGAACTAGCTGAGCGTGGTGGCACACAGCTGTAATCCCAGCTACTCGGGAGGCTGAGGCAGGGGAATCACTTGAACCTGGGAGGTGGACGTTGCAGTAAGCTGAGATTGTGCCACTACACTCCAGCCTGGGTAGCAGAATGAAACCCTGTTTCAAAAAAAAAAAAAAAAGGGAAGCTTTATTCCCAGGTTACAGAAGATGGAGAAACTGAGCCACAGAGCCACCCAACTTGGATCTGCTCAGTGCCAGCAGATCTGAAGGTTTGGAATTTACAGGTCTAGCACTACCCATTTACAGCCCCCAACAAATAATGAGGTAGGCTTTGTGGAGTCACCAGCCATGGTTGGAAGTTCAGGTAACCTGGATTCGGGTCCTGCCCCAGAAACAGGTCACTTTTCACCCCACAGCTCAGTTTCCCCATCTATAAAATGAAGAAGGCAGACCAGAAAAGGAATGACATGTTGGGGCCGGGCATGGTGGCTCACGCCTGTAATCCCAGCACTTTGGGAGGCCAAGGCGGGCGGATCACCTGAGGTCAGGAGTTCAGGACCAGCCTGGCCAACATGGCAAAACTCTGTCTCTACTAAAAAAATAAATAAATAAATAATTAGTCAGGTTTGGTGGCACACACCTGTACTCCCAGCTACTAGGGAGGCTGAGGCACAAGAACCCAGGAGGCAGAGGTTGCAGTGAGCTGAGATCGCACCACTGCACTCCAGCCTGAGTGACAGAGCAAGACTCTATCTCTAGAAAAAACAAAATAAAGGAATGGCACATTGGTAGCTTGAGGGCCTGTGGAAGTCACAGGACGTGTTTTGTGTGCTTGAAGGGAGTCACATACATTTGAATTCCTTAAGATGGCCAGTTTAGACACTTGACCCCACAACTCCTTATTGTATTAAACAATCTAAGGCAGGTGCCAGGGGTTCATGCCTGTTGTCCCAGCTACTTGGGAGCCTGAGGAGGGAGGATTGCTTGAGCCCAGGAGGCTGAGGTTGCAATGAGCCATGATGGTACCACTGCACTCCAACCTGGGCGACAGAAGGATACCCTGTCATAAAATAATAATAATAATAATAATAATGTATAAACAAATCTGATCCATACATTTGTATCCTTGCCTGGCCCCTGTCGGCTTCTGAGATTGCAAATTCAAGATGAAATTATCCCTAAGACCAATGTCAATTGTGCTTATTTTCCCCTGGAGTCCTCAAACCAAGGGGAGGATGTGAGGCCCCAGAAGGGCAGGGTAAATGAGGAAACAGGAGTGGTTTGCTGGCCCTGCAGGTTCACAGTGTCCTGGAATCGTAGGCGCTTGGCTGGCCTTGCCCTGAGCTGCCACAGTCCAAAAGAGAACTTCATTTCCTATAGCACCTTTATGCTGACTTTTTCCATGCCCGGCTCTCTGATGGACACAATCAGGGTTGGTATTATCTCTCAAGCAAAACGACATTGCAAAACACCCAGGCATCAGGTGGACCGAGATAATGTCAGGGCAGCTCAATAGGGTTCCTCTCAGCCCTAATGAGAAACACAAAAGGAGCAAATCATGGAGACTTTCTATAGAGCCTTTCAGAAAGTGTGGGGAGGGAGGCGGGTGGGGGGAAGAATCCCAGCAGTAATAAGAGCCTTTCTGAGAGGAGCTAGTGTTATTTCTCTGCTCTCAAGCCCAGATTGAGTTCCGTGGGTGAGAGAACTCGCCTCTCTCTGGGTGGATTTCTTCATGGGCGCTCAGGGAAAACATCTCGAGCCAAAGATAGAATTAAATCAGCAAACGATGGTGGGAATGTGTGTGTACCCCTGGCAGAGGAACCCATAAATGAATTCTGTTCCTTTGTTTTGGCTCTCAGCTAGAACACCTTGTCTCAATTAATGTTTTTAAAACAACATTATTGAGGCTCCGCCGACATTTTACCTTCTTAAGGTTGGAACTTTTGTTTATGTCTACAAAGCTCTTCTGACGTACAGTAGGATTAAAATTGTATATAGAGGAAGTGGAATCCTTAAAGATAAAATGCTTGAGCTACTTTTTCTTAAATGCTATATATTTTTACATTATTGTGATATGAAATTCTTAAGAAGCCAGAGCACCTTGACAAGCTATTTTATTCTTTTTTTGTAAACCTTGTAGCATTGATTATTATGACCTTATATGTACATGTTAGGCACCTCGTGAAGGTAAGCTAATTGAGTTTATCAAATATTTATTAAGTCTTCTACATTTAATGTTATAGTTTTGCTAGATTAGGGAACCTCCTCTAATAGCTTTGTCCCAATTCAAATTTTGCAAGCTAGACTTAATTTTCCTAATTTATCTCAAATAGCTTGAAAAATATGAAACATTTTGCCATGAACGTAAGTCACAGTGAAATAGACGCAGGCTGAATTTTTTTTTTTTTTTTTTTTTTTTTTTTTAGAGAGACAAGGTTTCACTCTGTCACCCAGGCCGGAGTACAATGATATGAGCATGGCTCACTGCAGCCTCAATATACCAGGCTTAAGTGATCTGCCTGCCTCAGCCTCCTGAAAACCTGGGACTACAGGCACGTGCAACCATGCTGAGCTAATTTTTAAAATTTTTGTAGAGCTAGGGTCTTGCTATGTTGCCCAGGCTGATCCCAAACTCCTGATTTCAAGCGATCCTCCCACCTTGGCCTCCTAAAGTTCTGGGATTATAGGAATGAGCCACCATGCCCAGCCCATTTTTCTTACTTAGTACACCCCATGTATAGTTAAAGTTAAGCTGGCAGAATCCTTAAACATATCTTTAAATAACCTTCTCCTTGATTATCAAAAAGCATTTGTCTGATCCTTCGGAGTCCCAGCCATCTTACAGCTTAAAATAGGTTTGTGAACAGTGCAAAGCAAAAGACGAAAAAAAAAGCAAAGCAAAGAAACTCGCCATCTAGCCAACTGCGTCAAGAGGAAATCCATTCCCACTTGTCTGCGTTTGATTGAACCTTGGTGAACCGCCAACGCCACACACCCTGGAGGAACCAGATTAAAGACCTACAGGAGACATTTGATAGATCTTCTCAGACAGGTGCTTCTCACACCTCCGCAGTTTATCTAAGGCTCACTTCACAAAGGCTTGGAGGAAGCGCTGCCCTTCCAAAAGTACATGAAGTAAGAGAAACCCAAAGCTGAAAAATGAGATGCTCAGCTTCAAGCTCAGAATTGTGTGAATGGCAGACAGAAGGGGGACAGCAAGCCTCTTTTTATTAAAATCCTAGGTATTGGACGTTGACCACATTTAGTGGAAATCACGGTCGTTCACACACTCATTCATTTGTTCATTTATTCAGCCAATTTGGATGGAACACCTACTATGTGCAAGGCACAAGGCTAAGACTGTGTAAGTGACTTGCTACCCAACCGGTTTATGAGTACGTGCTACAGGCATGGCTACTTTATGACTCCATCTCATTGCTGTTGTCTCTTTGGAAGAATAAGAATTTTTTAACCCAGTTTTCCCACTTGTCCCACAGACTAGGTGATCACTGATGTCTTGGCCAATAGGCAAAATCTCCCTTGGACTCAAAATACCTGTGATCTCAACTCTTTTTTTATTTGGAGACAGAGTCTTGCTCTGTCACCCAGGCTGGAATACAGTGACGTAATCACAGTTCACTGCAGCCTCAACCTCCCAAGCTCAAGTAATCCTCCTGCCTCAGCCTGCAGACCCTTGGCATCAAGCAATCCTCCCACCTCAACCTTCCCAGGCATTGGGATTACAGGCTACCGCATGAGCCCCAACTCTTTTTCAAAATCTTAAAATTCCAGAAAGAAATCATTACAGTGTGAGTTGTGTCCCCCCAACCCCCAAATTTATATATTGAAGCCATAACTCCCAGAGTGACTATATATGGAGATAGGGCCTTTAGGAGGTGATTAAGGTTAAATGAGGCTGTAAAGGTAGAGCCCTAATCTAATAGGAAAAATATCTTTATAAGAAGAGGAAGATATATCTCTTTCTCTACCCATGCACAGAGGAATGTTCATATGAGGACGTAGCCAGAAGGCGGCCCTCAGCAAGCCAGAAAGGGAGCCCTCACCAGGAACAGGTCTTCTGGCATCTTGATCTTGGACTTCCCAGCCTCTAAAACTATAAGAAATAAATGTCTGTTGCTTAAGCTGCCCAGTCTGTGGTATTTTGTTACGGCAGCCTGAGCTGACTAAGATAGAAACAGAGCAAAGGTCCCCTAAACTGTTTTTCAGGTAATGGTACTTCATACAATGCCAAGCACACAGGGTGGACAACAGGCATTTGCCAAGTGAGTGGTGGAGAGAAAACCCAGGGGACCTCTGATCTTTGAGGCCAAGCAATGGGTGGGGAAAGAGGACCAGTTACCATGTGGCTCAACTCTCGGTTTCCTTTTCCCTGTCTGAAAAATGCAGTTTCTCCTGAATTTAGACCCTTACTACTTTATGGGAAGACACTGTAAAAGTTGGCTGATGACCCTAAAACAGCTGAAACTTGAAAATAAAAAATAAAAATGAAAACACTTGATCTTTTCTTCCACATGCCTTTCCCTGACCCACTTCCTCCCTTTGCTGGTAGCAGGGCAGGATGACAGGTCAGGATCACCTGAACTCCTTGATCTGTTGTGTTCATGGCAACTCCCTCTTAAAGGAAGAAGATGCCTGCCCAGTTCTTTGGTACTATGGAATGTTAGAATAACAACCTCTTTGGATATCAGGGGAAGGCCTGTGTTGGGGAAAATTATAAAGAAGGATTTGCTTGTATTCAGTGTGTCTTCTTCCTACCCCCAAGGGGCCAATTGCTCCAAGCTACCTGGATGCCCCTAGCATGTCTGCTCTGACAAAATAATTCTTAGCAAGGCCTTAGAGATGAATAGTTCTCAGCAAGGCTTTAGGGACTAACACTGGCCACGTTATAGGTCAAATTTGACAAGGTTTATATGCATAAGCCATTTCTTTCTTTCCAGGGTTCATGCCTGAAATTTGGGTAACTTCCAGCAGATCAATGATGGCACTTAAGCTAGAGATATGGTCCAGATGGGAAAACTTCCTATAGTGGGGTCAAAAGTTAGCAGGCAAAAACCAAACAAAAAGTTAGCATGCTATTCTCCCTCACCGTGTGATTTCTATAAAAACAGCAGTATTTATTTAAATGTTTGGTCTATTAGCTAACAGTAATCAATATGCAATATAACTAATATTAGCATAATAATTTACCTTTGGAAGGAGGATATATAATCCAGAACATAATGTAGGAGGATACGTCAGGCATGGTTGCTCACACCTGTAATCCCAGGGCTTTAGGAGGCCAAGGCGAGAGGACCACTTGAGGCCAAGAGTTTGAGACCAGCCTGAGCAACATAGCAAGATCCTATCTCTAAAAAAACATTTAAAAATTAGCCAGGCATTGTGATGTGTGCCTATAGTCTCAGCTACTCAGGAAGCAGAAGTGAGAGGATCCCTTGAGTCCAGGAGTTTGAGGCTGCAGTGAGCGATGATTGTGCCACTGCACTCCAGCCTGGAAAACACAATGAGATCCTGTCTCAAATAAAATATATAAATTAACTACATGAAAAAAAACTTCTCTATATATCCAAAGTCAAAAGACAATGAAGAGGTCAGGCATGGTGGCTCGTGCCCGTAATCCTAGCACTTTGGGAGGCCGAGGTGAGTGGATCACCTGAGGTCAGGGGTTCAACACTAGCCTGATGAACATGATGGAGCCCCATCTCTACTAAAAATACAAAGTTCTTTTCTATAATATTACCTACTTAGGAGGCTGAGGCAGGAGAATTGCTTGAACCTGGGAGGTGGAGTTTGCAGTGAGCTGAGATTGCACCATTGCACACCAGCCTGGGCAACAAGAGCAAAATTCCATCTCAAAAGCAAACAAACAAAAAAACAAAAACAAAAGACAACTAAGATACTTTAAAATTTATTAATTTATAAAAGTAATTTATGAATTTATTGATATTAATAACTTTATAAATGTATTAATTTAATTAATATTAACATTGATAACTTTATAAATTCATAATTTATAAAGTGAAAAAGTGAAATAAAAATGGTCCTTAAAGTATAGTTGACCCTTGAACAACATGGACTTGAACTGCATGGGTCCACTTAAATGCAGATTTTTTTTTCAATAAAAGAGGCTGGGCACAGTGGCTCATGTCTGTAATCCCAGCACTTTGGGTGGCCGAGGTGGGCGGATCACCTGAGGTCAGAAGTTCAAGACTAGCCTGGCCAAAATGGCAAAACCCCGTCTCTACTAAAAACACAAAAATTAGCTGGGCCTTGTGGCGAGTGCCTGTAATCTCAGCTACTCGAGAGGCTGAGGCACGAGAATTGCTTGAACCTGGGAGGTGGAGGTTACAGTCAGCGGAGATCATACCACTGCACTCCAGCCTGGGCAACAGAGTAAGACTCCATCTCAAAAATAAATAAATAAATAAATAAATATTACAATGAGTGTGCCTTCCCTTCCACCTCTGCCAACCCTGAGACAGCAAGACCAACCTCCTCCCCTCTTTAGCCTATTCAACATGAAGACTATGAGAGTGAAGACCTTTATGATGAGCCACTTCCACTTAAGGAGTTAGTAAATATATTTTCCTTATGATTTTCTCAATAACATTTTTTCTCTAGTTTACTTTATTGTAGGAATATCGTATATAATACACATAACATACCAAATATGTTAATTGGCTATTTATGTTATCAGTAAGTCTTCCAGTCAACAGTAGGATATTATTAATTAAGTTTTGGAGGAGTCAAAGTTACACATGGGTTTTTAACTGCATAGGGAGCCAATGCCCCTAACCTTGGCATTGTTCAAGGATCAACTATATAAAAATACGTTCAGCTGGGAGCAATGGCTTATGCCTATAATCCCAGCACTTTGGGAGGCCAAGGCAGGC
>NW_012117710.1:6199804-6203807 GCF_000951035.1 Colobus angolensis palliatus | reverse complement strand
AAAAAAAAAAAAAAAAAATACGTTCATCCTCACTCATGATAAGAGAAATGCTCATTAAGACTGCATTAAGATACCATTTCTTCTCTACCAGATTGGCAAATAATTAAGAAGCATAACAACTTACTGTGTTGCGGAGACTGTAGGGAAATAGACACTCTTACAGATTATTGGTGACAGTAAAAATTATTACAACCCTTATAGAGAGAATTTGTCTAGCTCACAAAACTACATATGCTTTTTCTTTTTGACCCAGTAAGCCCACTTCTCAGAATTTTTGCTGAAGATACCACCTCCAACAACGGAAAATATTGGAAACGACCTAAATTCACATATGCAACAGAGTTGAATAAACTATAGTGCATCCACTCCATGGAGTCCTATGCAGCAGTAAAAAATAAGATCTCGGCTGGGTACGGTGGCTCACACCTGTAATCCCAGCACTTTGGGAGGCCAAGGCGGGTAGATCACCTGAACTCAGGAGTTCGAGACCAGCCTGACCAACATGGAGGAACCCCATCTCTACTAAAAACACAAAATTAGCCGGGTGTGGTGGTGCATGCCTGTAATCCCAGCTAATCGGGAGGCTGAGGCAGGAGAATTGCTTGAATCTGGGAGGCAGAGATTGCAGTGAGCCAAGATCACACCATTACACTCCAGCCTGGGCGACAAGAATGAAACTCCATCTCAACAAAAATAAAGTAAAATAAGATCTCTATGAATTTATTGAGACTAATTTTTAGGATATATTCTTAAGTGAAAAAAAAAGTCAAATGTGAAAGAGCATTGATGGTATGCTACCTTTTGTGCAGAGGAAAGGGTGAATTAGAAAATATACATCTATCTGCTCATTTGACTGAAGAGAACTACAGGAAGGATAAACGAGACTAATGTGATTGGTTACCTACAGGATATGATTGGGGATGCAGTAAGAAGGACAGGAAGAATGGGAGAGGAAATGACACTCCTCTGAATATAGCTTTTTGTATGATCCTGACTTCAGGACCATGTTAAGGTTTTACACAGAAAGAAAGGAAGCGAAAGAAGAAAGTAAGGTTTTACACAGAAAGAAGGAAGAAGAAAAGGAGGAAAGGAGGAGAAATGGAGGAAGGAAGGAAGGAAGGAGGGAAGGAAGGAGAGAGAAAGGAAGAAAGGAGGGAGGAAGAGAGGGAGAGAAGAGGAAGGAAGGAGGGAGGGAGGCAAAAAGGAAGGAAGGAAGGAGAAAGGGAGACAGAGGAAGACAGGAATGAAGAGGAAAGGAAGGAAAAAAGGAAAGGAAAGAAAAGGAGAAAGGGAAAGAAACAAGGAAAAAGGAAAGGAAGGAAAGAAAGAAGGAATGAAGGAAGGAGAAAAGGAAGGAAAGAAGGAAGGAAGGAAGGGGAAAGGGAGACAGAGGAAGATAGGAACGAAGGAAAGAGGAAAGGAAGGAAAAAAGGAAAGGAAAGAAAAGGAGAGAGGGAAAGAAACAAGGAAAGAGGAAAGGAAGGAAAGAAAGAGGCAATGAAGGAAGGAGAAAAGGAAGGAAGGAGGGAGGGAAGAGAAAAGAAGGAAGGAAGGAAATCAACAAGGATCAGGGAAGAATTCTAAAATTGACTTTAAAAAACCCAAACTGAACCATAATTCCAAAGAGCAGCATAACCACAGAAATAAGGGCAAAAAGAACAAACCCAATTAACTTTTGAAAATAGTATTTGAACTGTATGCCCTCAGGTAAAAAACAAAAAGAACTCTAAATAAATATTGAACTCTAGTAGCTTTCTTTTTTCTCAGAGACATGAGCTAGCAGTTCTGAAACTACTTTCTGATCATCCTGGGATTAAGCAAATGAGTAAGTACACTTACTGTGGATAACAGGAGTCAGGTTTCTTACTGTCAGAAAAGGAGTGGAAAGGGGGAAGGATGGAATGAACCCTGTGGTGATGGGTTGAAATTGAATTGTACAAGTGTGAACTCGTGGGTTTTAGTATAACTAGATTTAGAAACAGATGAAGATTGAAAAGCTATGTATATATGTGTGTACACACATATGTATGTGTGAATGAATTTACCAATACCTATTTCTCAGTTCATGTTCTCAGTAAAGTGCTGACACCCCTCTAGCAATGAACACACCTAGTGCCCAGATTTTGGTTTCTAAATACTATTTACCAAAAGGAACCAAGGCTGTCTGGGGAGATGGCTAACTCCAGGGTGAGACAAGAAAAATACAAGACAAGCCTGGACTATCTTGTACCAAAAAGTAAAGAAAACAATAGTAAAGAAATGCTCAAAGAATCATAAGAGACTGTCAAGAGGACACAATGGTTAGTCGAAAGGTGTTGCCACTGGTAAAATATGGAACATTTTGAGCATCAAAATAAATAATGGGCCAGGCGCAGTGGCTCACGCCTGTAATCCCAGCACTTTGGGAGGCCGAGGCGGGCAGATCACAAGGTCAGGAGATCGAGACCATGGTGAAACCTTGTCTCTGCTAAAAATACAAAAAAAATTAGCCAGGCTTTGTGGCGGGCACCTGTAGTCCCAGCTACTCAGGAGGCTGAGGCAGGAGAATGGCATGATCCTGGGAGGTGGAGCTTGCAGTGAACGGAGATCGCGCCACTGCACTCCAGCCTGGGGAACAGAGCGAGACTCCGTCTCAAAAAATAATAATAATAAACAAAATAAATAAATAAATAATGATAGTAAAGGATTCTAACCTATGGAATGCACAAATCTACATGGCCATAAATAAATAAGGAAATAGGGGGAGAGAAAGTTCTTCCTTTTTATATATTTGATTCTTTTAATGTTTATATATTGCTTCTTAAGCAACTTTATGGATATAATTCACACATCAATTTGCCCATTTAAATAGTAAAATGCAGTGGCTTAAGTATATTTACAGAGTTGTGCAGCCATCACCACATCTAATTTTAGAACATCTTCATCATCCCAGAAAGAAGCCCTGTACCATTAGCAGTTATTCCCCAGTGCCCTCCCAACCTTAGGCAACCACTAATCTACTTTGTCTCCATAGATCTGTCTACTCTGTATATATCGCGGGAATGGGTTCGTATAATACATAGTCATCGGCTTCTCTCACTTACTGTTTCAAAGTCCATCCATCTATGTTGTACCTTGTATCACTACTTCATTCCTTTACATTGCCAAATAATATTCCACTGTATGCATACACTGCATTTTCATTTATCCATTCATGGGTTCCTTCCATGATTTATTTAGTTCTTATAAATAATGCTGCTATGGCTGGGCACAGTGGCTCACTCCTATAATCCCAGCACTTTGGGAGGCCAAGATGGGTGGATTGCTTGAGGTCAAGAGTTCGAGACCAGCCTGACCAACATGGTGAAACCCTGTCTCTACTAAAAATAAAAAAATTAGCCAGATGTGGTGGTGCATACCTGTAATCCCAGCTACTCAGAAGAATTGTTTGAACCTGGGAGGCAGAGGTTCCAGTGAGTCAAGATTGCCCCACTGCACACCAGCATGGGTGATAAATTGAGACTCTGTCTCAATAAAAATAAATAAATAAATATGCTATGAATATTCACCTGCAAATTTTTGTGTGACTATATGCCTTAATTTCTTAGGTGAGTTTCTCTATTAGTGAATTTGCTGGACCATATAACCCTGTGTTTAACATTCTGAGGAACTGCCAAACTATTTTCCAGGACAGCTTCACCATTTTTACATTCTGCATTTTATGTTCCCATCAGCAATACGTGAGTCTTCTGGCTTCTCTTCATCCTGTTACTGTCTGTCTTTTTTTTATTATTATTACAGTCTTCCTACTAGATGTGAAACTTTATCTCATTGTGGTTTTGATTTGGATTTCACTAATGACTAATGACATTGAGCATTTTTTCATGTGCTTGTTGGTCATTTGCAAGTTTTTGTTGCAGAAATGTCTGTCAAGATCCTTTGGCCATTCTGGGTGATTTACCTTTTTTTTTTTTTTTTTTTTTTTTTGAGACAGAGTCTCGCTCTGTCACCAGACTGGAGTGCA
>NW_012117710.1:6191075-6199714 GCF_000951035.1 Colobus angolensis palliatus | reverse complement strand
TCTCAGCTCACTGCAACCTCTGCCTCCCGGGTTCAGGCAATTCTCCTGCCTCAGCCTCCTGAGTAGCTGGGATTACAGGTGTCTGCCACCATGCCTGGCTAATTTTGTATTTTTAGTAGAGATGGGGTTTCACCATGTTGACCAGGCTGGTCTCAAACTCCTAACCTCAGGTGATCCACCCACCTCAGCCTCCCAAAGAGCCATCATGCCTGGCCAATTTATCTTTTTACTATAGAGTTGTAGGGGTGCTTTACGATTCTGGATACAAGCACCTTATCAGATACATGATTTGCAAACATTTTCTCCTATGCTGTGTGCTGTCTTTTCATTCTCTTGAAAGCATCATTTGCAGCACACATTCTTAAAATTTTCATCAAGTCCAATTATATCTATTTCCTTTTGTCACTTGTGGTTTTGGTGTCATATCTAAGAAACCATTGCCTAACGCTGATCCAAGATCACAAAGCTTTATTCCTATGTTTCGTTTTTTATATATATAGTTTTAGCTCATGTATTTACATCTTTTATCCTTTTTTTTTTTTTTTTTGAAACAGTCTCTCTGTTGCCCAGGTTGGGGTACAGTGGCATGATCTCAGCTCACTGCAACCTCCGCCTCTTGGGTTCAAGCAATTCTCGTGCCTCGGCCTCCCGATTCTGGGAGGATTGCAGGCATGTGCCACCATGCCCGGTTAATTTCTATATTTTTTAGTAGAGTCGGAGTGTCGCCATGTTGCCCAGGCTGGTCTTGAACTCCGGGGCTCAAGCGATCCTCCTGCCTCAGCCTCCCGAAATACTGGGATTACAGGCGTGAGCCACTGCACCCGGCACTTTGATCCATTTTGATTGTCTTGTGTGTGGTCTGACATAGAGATCTCACATCACTCTTTTGCAAATGAATGTCCAGTTGTCCCAGCATCGTTGGTTGAAAAGGCTAACCTTTTCCCCATTGAACTGTCTTGGCAACTCTGTCAAAAGTTGAATGTCCGTGATGTAAAAGTTTATTTCTGCACTAAAAATTCTGTTCCATTCATCTATATGTTTACTCTTATGCCAGGACCACACTGTCCTGATGAATGGAGCTTTGAAGTCAGTTTTAACTCAGAAAGTGTGAGTCCTACTTCTTTCTTTTTCAAGATCATTTGACTTCTCTGGGTACCTTGCATTTCCATGTCAATTTTAGGGTCTGCTCATTAATTTCTGCAAAAACAAAACAAAACAAAAACAAAATAAAACCCCACACACACATACATTAGCTAGGATTCTGATAGGGATTGCATTGAATGTATAGATCAATTTGGAGAGTTGTCTTAACAATACTAAGTTTTCTGACTCATGAACAAGAATGTTCTAAATAAGTGTTTTCACTTATTTAGATTTTCTTTAATTTCATAAAGCTCTTTCTTACTGTAGAAAGTCAGCAAATAATTGCAGAAGGAATTGTAGCATTAGAAGATTACCATTTGGCAGTTACCCTAGGAATGACTGATTTGGGTAAGAACTATCAGTGGATGATAGAATTGTCAGAGGCATTTAAACTAGAGCAACTCCATCTTGAATAGGAGCCGGGTAAAATGAGGCTGAGACCTACTGGGCTGCATTTCCAGACAGTGAAGGCGTTCTAAGTCACAGGATGAGATAGGAGGTCGGCACAAAATACAGGTCATAAAGACCTTGCTGATAAAACAGTTTGCAGTAAAGAAATTGGCCAAAACCTACCAAAACCAAGATGGTGACGAGAGTGACCTCTGGTCGTCCTCATTGCTACACTCCCACCAGCGCCATGACAGTTTACAAATGCCATGGCAACGTCAGGAAGTTACTCTAGATAGTCTAAAAAGAGGAGGCATGAATAGTCTACCCCTTGTTTAGCCTATCAAGAAATAACCACTAAAATGGGCAACCAGCAGCCCTCTGGGCTGCTCCGTCTATGGAGTAGCTATTCTTTTATTCCTTTACTTTCCTAATAAACTTGCTTTCACTTTATGGACTCTCTATGAATTCTTCCTTGCGTGAGATCCAAGAACCCTCTCTCGGGGTCTTGATCGGAACCCCTTTCCTGTAACAAAACTGGTGGGTAAAACTTTGAGGAGTAACAGGATATTTACATAATCTCAAAGTACCACCTTAAAAGATACTTATTGAGGTTGGCCGAGGTGACTCACGCCTGTAATCCCAGCACTTTGGGAGGCTGAGGTGAGCGGATCACTTGACATCAGGAGTTTGAGACCAGCCTGGTCAACATGGTGAAACTCCATTTCTACTAAAAGTACAAAAATTAGCCGGGCGTGGTGGTAGGCACCTGTAATCACAGCTACTCTGGTGGCTGAGGCAATAAAATCACTTGAATTTGGGAGGCGGAGGTGGCAATGAGCCACGATCATGCGGCTGCACTCCAGCCTGGGCGACAGAGCAAGCCTCTATCTCAAAAACAAACAACAAACAAACAAACAAAAACTATTGATAGAAAGGGTGAGACTGTTTTCTTTCCTTTCCTTTTTTTTTTTTTTTTTTAAGACAGTCTTACTCTGTCACCCAGGCTGGAGTGCAGTGGCCTGATCTCAGCTCACTGCAACCTGCGCCTCCCAGGTTCAAGCAATTCTCCTGCCTCAGCCTCCTTAGTAGCTGGGATTACAGGCACGCACTACCACACCCAGCTAATTTTTGCATTTTTAGTAGAGACGGGGTTTCACCATGTTGGCAAGGCTGGTCTCTGACGCCTGACCTCGTGATCCACCCGCCTCAGCCTCCCAAAGTGCTGGGATTACAGGCATGAGCCACTGCGCCTGTCTGAGATATAGCATATTTACGGTGGAGAAACATTGTAGGCACCATCCTAACCTTCCTTTACCATGAAATCCTTATAGCGAAATCCTCTGATAGAAAAACTATCATTAACCCCATTTACAGATGAGGCAACTAAGACTTATAGAGTCAAAATAACTTGCGGAAAGTTACACAAGATGGTAAGTTGGGGAAGTTCTCTGACTCTAAAGCCTGTGTTCTTAATTGCAGTGTTACACTAGACATTTTATTCCCGCCAGCAAATCTATTGAGTAAATAATTCATTTAAGTGGAAAAATGTCAGTACTGTTCTGAATAGAAGTCTTTGGTATATCAATAAGAGTCATGTATAATGGCTCTTTATGCAAATGTCCTGCTTGGAGTCTTTGCCAAGAAAGAGCATCTCCCTTGAGAAATATATCTTCATTGTTTTATCAGACAATGAGAATTATACAGCCCATTTCCCTTTTTTCTTCTCTGCCAGGGGACTTAAGCTAAACTAAATGCCCAAATGGAGAAACTCATTTGGGTGCCTGGCAAAGCCTATTTCTTTTCTTTTTGAGACAGAGTCTCACTGTGTTGCTCCAGCTGGAGTGCAGGGAGCCATCTCGGCTCACTGCAGCCTCCTCCTCCCTGGTTCAAGCGATTCTCCTGTCTCAGCCTCCCAAGTAGCTGGGACTACAGGTGTGTGCCACCAGACTGGGCTAAATTTTTTTGTATTTTTAGTAGAGATGGAGTTTCACCATGTTGGTCGGGCTGGTCTCGAGCTCCTGACCTGAAATGATCCGCCTGCCTCGGCCTCCCAAATTGCTAGGATTACAGGTGTGAGCCACCATGCCTAGCTGAGATCTATGTAGGGGGAGCCGTATTGTTTTTGTTAGTTGTCCTGTTTCTATTGTGTTTAGTTTTGTAAATAAATAACCTCAAATCCTACTCAGAAGTCACTAAGATCTAAAGGACAAATCAGTTGATGCGAATATGCGAAACACCACTGACCTGTACACTTTAAATGGGTGAATTTTATGGTCTGTATATGTCAAAAACGCTCTTTTTAAAAAGCAACTTGTCAAGGTGTAGTGGCTCACACCTATAATCCCAGCACCTTGGGAGGCCAAGGCTAGAAGATCGCCTGAGCCCAGGGGTTTGAGACCAGCCTGGGCAACACTGCGAGACCCTATCTCTGTAGAGAAATATAAAAATTAGTTGAGTGTGGTGGTGCACACATGTAGTCCCAACTACTTGGGAGACTGAGGCAGAGGGATCACTTGAGCCCAGAAGTTTGAGACTGCAATGAGCTATGATGGTACTACTGCACTCCAGTCTGAGTGACAGAGTGAGACAGTCTCAAAAAATAATAATAATAATAATAAAGAATGAATGAATGAAGGTGGAAAGAAAAAAATTGGGGGAGGGGGGAAATAAAACAGGCAGGACTCTGAAGCTACCCAAATCAGGAGATGAAAACCCCCGTGCACGAAGAAGTCTGAGTTGCTGGGGAGGAGACATTTGGGGGTTCATTTGCTGGACACTTTAGAGAGATAGTGCTGTATGCCACCTGCCTTTCACTGTGCAGTTGCTCAGCTCCTGCTTCTCTTCCTTCAGATGTATCGGGGGACCAGGCTCCAGCCCTCACCTCCAATGGGATCAATCTGTGAGGCTGAGATACAGCCTTGGCCCCAGTGCATTATTCGGCCTTTGTCTTAATAGATTGTCACGTCTCTTGACTCCTAGTTGATTCAAGCTTTTCTGCTGATTGCACCTTCACAAATGTCCCCCTTCCTTGTCCTAGAACGTCGTATCCTGGGTCTGCAGAAGAATGGAGTCTTTGGGTCCATCCTGTTACTGTTTTGGGAAAACCTCCCTGTCTATTCCACTGCCGTTCCTCCTCTACTTTCCTTGTTTCTTCTTTCTTTCCTTCCTTCCTTCCTTCCTTTCTTGCTTTCTTGCTTTCCTTCTTTCTTTCTTTCTTTTAGAGAGTCTCACTCTGTCACCCAGGCTGGAGTGCAGTGGTGCCATCTCGGCTCACTACCACCTCCTCCTCCCAGGTTCAAGCAATTCTCATGTCTCAGCCTCCCAATTAACTGGGACTATAGGCACCCGTCAGCACACCTGGCTAATTTTTGGTATTTTTAGTAGAGATGGGGTTTTGCCATGTTGGCCAGGCTGGTCTCATACTCCTGACTTCAGGTGATCCGCCTGCCTCAGCCTCCCAAAGTGCTGGGATTACAGATGTGATCCACCATGCCTAGGCTGTTTGTTTCTTTTCAAAGTGGAAAAACCAGAGTTTTCTTTCTGCCTTGGAGGTACAAAGTCAGAGAGAATGTCACTCCTATCCTAACAATAAGAAAACCATCACTTTTCCTGAACCCATCAGAAAGGTGAAGTTTGCAGGGCAACCAAATAGTCTGAAATCTAAGGAAAGATGGGCTTTTCTAAGGAAAAATGGGATGCAACCACTGAATCAACTCTGACAGAGCACAGGGGGAAAAGGCTCCAGGTGACATATAAATAGGTAAGAAGAATTTAGATAAAAAATTTAACGAATTTCTAAAGACCAAGGGAGGTCTAGTATGAGAGTATAGAGCTCTGGTACGAATATGGGCTTTTCTCTTCATCTCTCCATCGGGAGCTTGCACAAAAGATTAGACATAGAATGGGACACTAGACCAAACCTTCCTTGCATGCATGCCTGGATGAGGGAAGGAGCTGCTCCTGTAGGAGAGACACAGAACTCACTGAGACACTTGTCCTCTTGGAACAAAGACCATGAGCTGCTGGGTGAAGAGCAAAAAACACTGTCACCCCCAGGACACAGGTGAAGACCCATTGCAGGTGGGAGAAAAGTAAACGAATAAAAATATATCTTAAAAGAAGAAGCAGGAAATCATTCTGGGCCCAAAATTTTATACTAATTCCGTTAGAGGTCTTTAGCTGGTTGAGGGAAATAAATTTTCTCCCACAGAAGACACACCAAGGATGCAAGGCAGTGTTTGCCCACCATAAGTATGAGTGTAGGCACACAGAGAAAATCCCACTGCCAAGACCCAGGGACATAAGACCTGCCTATGATTGAGGCTGGACCAGGAAAACAAGGAACATCTTTGTCCACAACCACCAGGCTAGTAAGCACCAAGTGATAGCAATCAGTCTACTGCAGTAGGAGAACCAAGAACATAGAAATCTTCTCTGAGATGCAGGCACACAGGGAAGGCCAAAAGACGACAGTGTCATGAGAGCATTGACAAAAACCCTCCAGCAACCCAGCCCCCACAGCAAGCACAACACACCTCTAGAAATATGCAAGCTGGTAGTGCCTTGATGGTAAATATAACAACAACAAAACCCAGTTCCAGTTTCATCCCTGACTAGATTGACTGAACTTCCCCTCCTGCATACTAGCAGCCAAGCAAAAGAAAAGGCTTGCCATTTTCAGGTATAAATGTTTACTTGTCTCTGCTGTTCTGTATACCATGTCCAGCACTCAGTCGAAAACTACAAGACGCATCAAAGAAGAAAGTGAAAACACTCCTCTGTCAAGAGATAAATCAATCAAGAGAACTAGACTCAGAAGTGACTTAGATGCTACAACTATAAGACAGAGATTTTAAAATGACTATGATTGATATGTTAAAGGCTCTGGTAGAAAAGATGAAAAATATTCATGAACACATGAGAAATTACAGCAGAGGTGAAAAAAAGGGTATAAGAAAAGGTCAACTGTAAATGTCAGAAATACTTCTTAAACAGAAATAACAGAGATTTTAAAAATGCCTTTAGAGAGCTCATTGAAACATTTGACACCACTGAGAAAATAACTGGATGTTAAGGGAGGTCAATGAGAATTACCCAAACTGAAACACACATACACACACACAAATAGAGTAAAAACATTTTATGAGACATTTTACAAGATAGAGCAATAATTAATAGTCTAACATATGTGAAGGCTGGGCACAGTGGCTCATGGCCCAGCACTTTGGGAGACCGAGGCAGGAAGATCACTTGAGCCCACTAGTTTGAGACCAGCCACATTATGAGACATTGTCTCTACAGAAAAATTTTAAAAATTAGCAGGGTATGGTTGCACACACCTGTAGTCCCAGCTATTCACGAGGTTGAGATGGGAGGATGGTCTGAGTCTGGGAGGTCAAGGCTGCAGTGAGCCAAGATCATGCCACTGCACTCCAGCCTTGGCAGTGAGCAAGACCTTGTCTCAAAAAAAAAAAAAAAAAAAGTTTAATATAGGTGAAATTGGAATCCCAGAAGGCAAAGAGAAACAATGAGGCAGAAAAAATAGTTGAGAAGATAATGACCAATAATTTTCCAAAACTAAAATCACATCAAATTATGGATTTAAAAAATCATAGGGATGCATAGAGGGGGACAACACACACTGGGGCCTGTCAGAGGGCAATGGGTGGGAGGAGGGAGAGGATCAGGAGGAACAGCTAGTGGATGCTGGGCTTAACCCCTGGGCAATGGGAGGGTCTGTGCAGCAAACCACCATGGCACATGTTTACCTATGTAACAAACCTGCACATCCTACACATGTACCCCTGAACTTAAAAGTTGGAAATTTTAAAAAATAAACTTAGTCAATATTAAATGTGACTTTTAAAAACTCATAGGACCACATTAGAACACATAGCTCATTGCCAAAATACAAAAAACCAAAAAACTCAGACGCATCCTATTCAAACTTCTAAAAAGGAGTGATAAAAAGAGTATCTTAAAGGAAGCTAGAAAAAAAGCAGACACATTACATACAGAAGCACAAATAGAATTATAGTAGAAGACTTCTTCTACTATACACCCCAGAATTCTAGTGCTCGAAAATAAACAAGAAATAAAGACTCTTTCCAGACAAACAAAAGCAGAGATAATTCATTATCTGCGGATCTGTAATACAAGAAATGTTAAAGAAAATTCTTCAGCCAGTAGACTATGGTACCAGACAGAAATTTGGATTTATACAAAGAAGTGAACATTTCTAAAAACAGCTTGAAAGAAGATAAATATTTATAAACTTTTTTTCTTGTTCTACATTGTTCTAAGAGGTAATTGGCTGTAGAAAGCAAAAACCATAGCAATATATTGTGATTAAGGACTTGTACGTAGAAGATTTAAACTCTAAAACACTCAAGAAAAAAAAATGATACAGTCGAGCAAAAGATTTGAAAAGACACTTTACCAAAGAAAATATACATACGGCAAATACGCCCATGAAAAGATACTCAATATCATTAGTCATTAGAGAAATGCGAATTTAAGCCACAGTGAGATACCATTACACACATACTAGAATGGCTTAAAGCAAATAAACAAACTACAAAGCCTGTCAACACAGAACGCCTGTGAGCATGGGAACAAATGAAGCCTCCACTCATTGTTCATGGGAATACCACATGGCACAGCCACTTTGGCAAGCAGGTTGGCAATTTCTTTCTTTCTTTTTTCTTTTTTTTCTTTTAAGATACAGTCTCGCTCTGTCACCCAGGCTGGAGTACACTGGCATGATCTCGACTCACTGCGACCTCCACTTCAAAGCTCCCGGGTTCAAACGATTCTCCTGCTTCAGCCTCCCAAGTAGCTGGGGTTACAGGCACGTGCCACCATGCCTGACTAAGTTTTTTAATATTTTTAGTAGAGACAGGGTTTCACCGTATTAACCAGGCTGGTCTCGAACTCCTGACCTCAATGATCTACCCACCTCAGCCTCCTAAAGTGCTGGGATTACGGGCGTGAGCCACCACTCTCAGACTTGGCAATTTCTTTCTTTCTTTCTTCCTTCCTTTTCTTTCTTTCTTTCTTTCTTTCTTTCTTTCTTTCTTTCTTTCTTTCTTTCTTTCTTTCTTTCT
>NW_012117710.1:6187968-6190855 GCF_000951035.1 Colobus angolensis palliatus | reverse complement strand
CCAAGGCTGGAGTGCAGTGGCACAATCTCGGCTCACTGCAACCTCTGCCTCCCAGGTTCAAGTGATTCTCCTGCCTCAGCCTCCCAAGTACGTGGGATTATAGGCGCACACCACCATGCCTAGCTAATTTTGTATTTTCAGTAGAGACAGGGTTTCACCATGTTGGTCAGTTTGGTCTTGAACCCCTGACCTCAAGTGATCTGCCTGCCTTGACCTCCTGAAGTGCTGGGATTACAGGTGTGAGTCCCCATGCCCGGCCTTGGCAATTTCTTATAACATTAAATCCATCTTTACCACATGACCTGCAAATCCCACTCCTAGGTATTTACCTGAGAGAAATGGAAACTTATGTTCACATAAAACTTGAACATGAATATTTATGACTGCTTTATTCATAATCACTGAAAGATACCAGAAACCATCCAAGTGTCCTTCAACTGGGGAAGGGATTAACATACTGTGGTGTATGCATACCATGGAATACGACCAGACAATAAAAAGAAATGGACCGTTCATAGGTACAGTAACAGTAAATTTAACTGAAAGAAGCCAAATGTAGAAAGACCACACATTATATGATTCCACTTATATGATATTCTGGGAAAGGACAGAAAACAGCTGGGCACAGTAGCTCACGCCTGTAATCCCAACACTTTGGGAGGCCGAAGAGGGTGGATCACCTGAAGTCAGGAGTTGGAGACAAGACTGGCCAACATGGTGAAACCCCGTCTCTACTAAAACTACAAAAATTAGCTGGGCATGGTGGCACACACCTGTAATCCCAGCTACTTGGGAGGCTGAGCCAGAAGAATCACTTGAACCCAGGAGGTGAGCCAAGATTGCACCACTGCACTCCGGCCTGGGTGACACAGCAAGACTTCATCTCACAAAAAAAAAAAAAAAAAGATGGGGGCCGGGACAGAAAATAGATAAGGGATGTCAGAGGCAAGAGATGGGTAGGAAGGTTGACTATTTCAGGGACACATGGGAACATTTTGAGGTGCTCAAATGGTTACACGACTCTACGTCCTTGTTAGAACTCACAGAGCAATGCATTAAAATGGGTGAATTTGACTTTAGGTAGATTATATCTCCGTCAGGAAAACAGACAAACCAAGCTCTATTCTCTTTTGTTTTGGGTTTCACACAGTTGAGAAGCTGTGAGCCGTTGGTATAGTGACCCCAAGTCCTCCCAACACAGACACTGTGGCATTCTGGACAGGAAATGACTCGAAACGGGACAGTTCAGCCTGGAGGTGTGGAGCAGCTGCCACCGATTAAACCACTGTCTTCAAGACAGTGTTTGGGAAAATCAGCTTTTATTTACTGAACACATTTTCGTTCCTATCCCAGCAGGAGCAATGAGTTCACTGCAGGTTGTCATCCTTGCAAAAATTTGTAAAGTGCTTATCTTACCAAATCATGCCTCTTGGGTCCCTAGTGGGAAGGGCACCATCTTTTTGCCGGGCTGTCTGAATGGAACAACCCTCTTGGTGGCCTTACAGACAGGGCAAGCCACATCCACATCTGTCCCCAGGTGCATAGCATTGTGACACATTTATGTACGAGGAACTTGGTTAAAATGGGCTTCAAGGCTTTGAAAGTGCAGAGTGGGATAGAGGTGCTGTTGGAAGTGGAGTGGGGAACAGGCCAGGGCTTCCATCGGACAGGCCTGGGTGGCCGTGCACGTCACTCCCCTCTTGCCCTTGTCATGCAGAGAGTGCCTGTTTGTAGAAAGTTTAAGCCGTATGACTCAATGAGATTCAGCCTCTTTTCAGCCACAGCCGCGGGCAAACAAATAGGCTCCCTTGCCCAACTCACAGCCCCAGAGTTCTTCCTTCATTGTGGGTGCAGATCCACCTAGGGGAGTGGTATGTCTTGTTCATCACGGTCCCTCCAGAGCCCAGACAGAGGAGGGAACCAGAAAATGTTTTTTTAAGGCCACGAATGAGTGGATTTGTTTCTCTGGATGCAGCTTGGACATCCAGAAGCCAAGCAGAGCCAGGCAGAGGCCTTGGTTCTCAGAGTATCAACCCCTCTTTGCAAACCCACCATGAGGCCAATGACGCTCATATGTTTAAACCTGCGGACGTCAAACCCCTGCTTGGGTTACATCCGCTAACCTTCCATTGGCTCAAGCAAGCCCATACCAAGGGAAACCATGATGAGGGCAGGGAAGGAAGGAAGAATTGTAAGCAAATAATGCAACCTGCCCACCACAGCTAGCCTGGAAGTGTCTCTATGCCATGCAAATGTGCCTGCTGTTGGGGTTGGACCAGGGTGCCAAATCTCCCCGGACAGAGCTAGGACAGGTGGGGGAGGGGTCCTGTCCAGTGACTTTCTTTCCTCTCAACACAATCTTTCTTTATATAAGTTATACATTAAATCCAATTATAGTCCTGCTGACTGAGGACTCTCTCTTTAAGGTGACTTTGCCTACTCTGCTCTGACGCAGGGCATCTCAAGTCCGTAATTCGACTCCGCAAAGGGAGCCCCTTTCCTTCCCGCCCTGTCCTTTCAGGATGCCTTGCTGAGACCCCCAGGTAGCTGCTTCATGGGAGAGTCACTCCTCCAGGGCAGGAACCATATATTATTCATCTTGAAATTTACTTTTATTTTATTTTCATTTTTTTAGAGACAGGGTCTTGCTCTATTGGCCAGGCTGGAGTGCAGTGGTGCAATCGTAACTCACTGCAGTCTTCATCTCCTGGGCTCAAGCGATCCTCCTTCCTCAGCCTCCTGAGCCACGGGGACTACGGGCACACACCACCACCTGGCTAATTTTCTTTAAAAATTTATGTAGAGGCCGGGCACGGTGGCTCAAGCCTGTAATCCCAGCACTTTGGGAGGCCGAGACGGGCGGATCACAAGGTCAGGAGATCGGGAC
>NW_012117710.1:6177720-6187438 GCF_000951035.1 Colobus angolensis palliatus | reverse complement strand
AAAAAAAAAAAAAAATTATGTAGAGACAGGGTCTTGCTCTGTTGTCCAGCCTGGTCTCAAACTCCTGGCCTCAAGTAATCCTTCCCCCTCGGCCTCCCAAAGCACTAGGATTACACGTGTGAGACATGCCACGCAGCCCCTATGATGGAATTTTTCTGACTCTCTCAAACGCCGACATGGAGTTGAACATTGGCTTTTCACAAAGGCTGGTGATTTCAGCACCAATTTTCAACATCTCTCTCCCCATGAAGCTTCAGTTCCAAGAAAAGTATGGTTGTCTTGATCACCCAGGGCGCCTACGGTGCCTAGGAGGGTGCTTGTCACGGAGAGAAGCCGATAAACCACTGATGAATGAATAAATGAATGAATGAATCCTTGCTCTGCTCTTTCCACTGTCAGCTGCCGGTGACTTTTCTTTGCCCCTCAGTCTGACAGCCTGAGAATTCTCAAGGCCATCTCTGCATTGTCCCTGCCTGACGCTGCCAAACAGACGCTTTATCGGCGGAGGACAGAACAGAACGTTCCCTTCCCCGCACCTTTTTTCCGTTTGGTTTTCCCGTTCGCCTCCCTCAGGCCCAACAATGGCTAATTCAAGGACATGAGTCATGCAGACGCTGGGTGTGAATTGATGGGGGCTGCGGGACAGATGTCACAAAAATCACATCCCCTGACAAGGTGCTGCTCTCTTTGTTCGCTTAGAGGCCAGCCAAGAATTGGTCTTCTGGCCATAAAGGGGCCAGAAGTACAGCCCCCTGCTCACGCCCTCACCAGATAATTCCTATCTGATGGGTGGGACAGAGGGGCTGTCCCACCCGATGTGCTTCTGCGACTTCTGCTCCCGGCTCCGGGTCGTGTGTGGCTTGAATTTAGCACGTCACACGAGGAGGCCATTGTGTTCTGTTCATCTTTGCAGAGAGAGCTGTTTCTGGGAGCAGGCACTGTGCCTGTTGCCTGAGAACCATTCAGAAGTGAGCACTTGAATTCCTGACTGTTCTGTTCAGCTATTACTCAGTTTTTGCCAGACATTCAATACACACACACACAAAAGGTACCCTCCCCGTCTCCAAAACACTAACAGAAAGACAGAGATCCATCCTGCTGCTATTTTCTTTCTTCTTGTTTCTTTTTTCTTTTCTTTTCCCTTTTCTTTTTTTTTTTTTTTTTTGAGACGGAGTTTTGCTCTTTCACCCAGGCTGGAGTGCAGTGGCATGATCTCGGCTCCCTGCAACCTCCGCCTTCTGGTTTCAAGCAATTCTCCTGCCTCACCCTCCTGAGTAGCTGGGACTACAGGCACCCACCACCACTCCTGGCTAATGTTTGTATTTTTAGTAGCGACGGGGTTTCACCATGTTGGCCAGGCTGGTCGCGAACTCCAGACCTCGTGATCTGCCCACCTTAGCCTTCCAAAGTGCAGGGATTACAAACGTGAGCCACCACGCCTGGCCCCTATTTCTCCTTGTTTCTGAGGTTAATGGGTGGCCCCTAGGGTCTGCAGGGCCATTTTTAACAGGCTCCTCCTGGCTGTGAGCTGAGGGGTGCATGCGCTCACCATCAATGCTCCCATCGTCTGAGAGGAGTAAGCCATGATTCTAAGCTTCATGGAGCAGGGAGGGATTCCTGGGCCTTAAGGGAGGCTGTGTTCTGGCTGCCTCCCAGGGACACGGCTCTGGATCCAGCTCTGACCACTAATTAAGCCCCATTAGCTTTGCTGCCTGGGACTTGTGCCCCTAACTTTATGCCACGAGTACTCCCCCTCCACCTTTCCCGAAGTTTTTCCTTATTTCCAAATTATTCCACATCCTGCCTGCAGTAATTGGGGGCAAACCTTTCAAAACCTTACATTGCATCAAGAGGGAACATTTCTTAAAAATTGCTTCCCCAGGGCCAGAAGTGGTGGCCCACGCCTGTAAACCCAGCCCTTTGGGAGGCCAAGGTCGGGGGATCAGTGAAGGTCAAGTGGTAGAGACCAGCCTGGGCAACATAGCAAGACACCATCTCTACAAAAAAATTTAAAAATCAGCCAGATGTCGTGGCTCATGCTTGTGGTCTTGATTATTCGGGAGGCTGAGGTGGGAGGATAGCTTGAACCCAGGGGGTCAAGGCTGCAGCTAGCTATGATTGTGCCACTGCACTCCAGCCTGGGTGATAGAGCAAGACCGTTTCTAAAAAAAAAAAAAAAAAAAGAAACCATAAGGCCAGGTGAGTGGTCCATAAAGTGCTATAATCCCAGCACTTTGTGGGGCTGAGGTGGGAAGATGACTTGAGACCATCCTGGACAACATAGTGAGACCTTGTCTTCACAAATAAATTAATTAATTATAATAAAATTATCTGGGCATGGTGGCACATGCCTGTAATCCCAGCACTTCGGGAGGCCAAAGCAGGAGGATCGCTTGAGGTCAGGAGTCCAAGACCAGCCTGGGCAACATAGTGAGACCCCATCTCTAAAGGAAAACAAATTAGCCAAGTGTGGTGACACATTGCCTGTAATCCTAGCTACTCAGGAGGCTGAAGTGGGAGGACTGCTTGAGCCCAGGAGTTTGAGGCTGCAGTGATTCCTGAGCCTAGGCAACAGAGCAAGACCCTGTCTCAAAAACAAAACGAAACAAAAAAATGCTTCCTCGGCCAATATAGAATCAGAAAAATAAGGTCCTCTGATTACTCTTTTTAGATGTATCTTCCAGACTGCAGCTCCCATTGCCAAGGGAGTCATTTTGTTTCTGTAAAAAAATGTGTCATCTCTTACTTCTAGGTAGTGTTTTGGGGTGGGGAAAGGAGTTGGGCAGAAATAAAGGTGTCTAGGTGCCTTTTGTTCTGCGCAGACACATGCCTGAGAACTTTTCAGTGCCAATAAAAGGAGAGTCTATCTGGTCACAAGATGAGTCTACTAATTTAGTTAAGCCTACAAAGCAAGTTCCTTATCCGACTGTCTTTTATGATAATTGCTGCGGTGTCTGGCCCTGATAGAAGAGAAACCACAGCCCAGAACCCAGTGTCCTAACGATCTGGAGATGGCGCGGGCTTCACAGAGAAAAAGACATATGTCAATTAGCACAGAATTTTGAAGACGAGCCAGAAATGTCTCCAAGCAAAGGCTGGTGGCTGTGGATCAAAGGTTCCCTCCGACGCACACACATTTTCTCTTTGTTTTGCCATCTCTGAAATTAACTTACCTAAAAATATATATGCATTTAAGTAGGAGCTAAGGGCCGCGTGTGGTGGCTCACACCTGTAATCCCAGCACTTTGGAGTTCAAGGTGGGTGGATCACCTGAGGTTGGGAGTTCAAGACCAGCCTGGCCAACCTAGGGAAACCCTGTCTCTACCAAAAATACAAAAATTAATGGGGCATGGTGGCATGCACCTGTGATCCCAGCTACTCGGGAGGCTGAGGCAGGAGAATTGCTTGAACCCACAAGGCGGAGGTTGCAGTGAGCCAAGATTGTGCCACTGCACTGCAGACTGGGTGACAGAGCGAGACTCCATCTCAAAAATAAATAAATAAATAAATAAGGAGCTAAGACACCACCCTCCCCGCCCCTCTATCAATTAGTAGATTCTTCTGGAATACAGGACCCAAGAACTGGGATAGTCTCAAAACCAGTGTGACATTCTCCAAACATCACAAAGTTAGTGAAAGATACTTAGATGGGGTTGGTCACAGCCTTGATTTCTCATCCTGAGACCGAATTCTTCCATCTCCCTGCCAGGGGCACGGCTGCCTGGGACCTGCGAACCTCCCAGAATGTACAGGGATCCTACGGGAATAGACACGCCTTAGTGGATTCCTCTGGGAATTTCATGGCCTCCGTTTCCCAGTATTCAGGCTGATGTGGAAGGAATGCAGTTTGGACTCCACCCTCTAAAAGGACCTCCATAGTCCTGGCCAGGACAGCAGAAGTGGCAGCTCTCATATTCCTCTCTGATACTCTGCCTCTTGTCTCTCCCCAAGGCCACTTGTAGAGAAGCTTTCTTGCTTGAGGGCAGATGGGCGCACCCTGCGAGTTGTCATGGGAACCAAGGTTAATTAGTCGACCTGGATTTCAACTCTGATGTTGCTAGAGTGTCTCAGCAAAGACCCTTGGAAATAGCTGTCCCTGGTTGCACGATTCCCTCAAATGAAAAGTGCCCATAGTCTCTGCACTGCTCTGCCCTGGACTTCCTTCCCTATGTGTCATCTTGGGATTTTTCTGTAGTGTGGTACAAATCCTGTAGGAGTAGGGAGCAGCCCATCCGTCCACCTAGGGCTAAATCTAATAAACTAAGTGAAATGAAAGCTTCTGCTATTATCTGAGGCAGAAAGTCTATTTGGGGCTAAACTCTTCCCCAGACACCGTGTTGTCATTTCTGCCAAAGGAACTGGACTGAAACACAGAAAAGCAAAGCTATTCATAGGGAAACTAGCAAATCCTCAGGCCTCACTCTGGTGTTAGAGGAAGGACAGACAGACAGATTTTCCCATGCTGTAATGGACTCAATCACAGAATGTATACAAGACAAGTAAATGAGAATGCTTTGTCCATTACAACATGCCAAGGAGGCATGAAGCATCACCATGATGACTTGAGGACATGACACACATCTCCCTCTTCACCCTGTCATTTACTCATTCATCCATCTATCCATCTGCCTAGCCATCCATCCATTCATCCATCTATCCATCCATCCAACCATCCACCCAATGAGCATTTGTCAGGCACCTGTTATGTTTAGACCCTGACTTAGTCCATTTTGTGCTGCTACAACAGAATACCTGAGACTGGGTAATTTATAATGAGTAGAAATTTATTGACTCACATTTCTGGGGGCTGGGAAGTCTAAGATCAAGGGCCTGGTGTCTGACAAGGGCCTTCTTGCTGTGTCATCTCATGGCAGAAGAGCAAAGAGAGGGCTAGAGAGAGCAAGAGATCAAACTTGCAGCCTCAACACCTTTCATAACCAGCATTAATTCATTAATGAAGGTGGAGACCCCATGATCTAAACACCTCCCATTAAGCCCACCTCCCAACATTGTTGCATTGGAGATTAAGTTTCCAACACATGCTTTCTGGGGGACACATTCAAATTATAGCAGCCCTGATAGCAATTAGCATAATGCCAGGTCCACAGCAGGGGGTTAATTATGCTGCTGAACAAACATACTGCCAAATATTAAAATATTCTGCTTGCCAGAGTCTCATAGATCCTCAAATGTGTTCCCTTTCTTTGGTTGGCATTATTAAAGTTGTACAACCAAACTCCCTATTTAGTATTCTTCTGATACAATATCAGAGAAACTATATGAAATAAGACTGATAGGAGCAAACCAGACATAACTAAATCTTTCACTGGAATAATTTCACTTGTTCTACACACTGATCCCCATTTCATCCCTTGAATTTCGAATGGTCTTTTGGGAACAGTCTTTGAGGTCTGACTGAGGCTGGAGTTAAATAGATCTTGACTCTTTGGACACATGGAGGCCATGAGGTAGGACCCCCCCAGGTCCCAAAGAACCTCCTCCTGAGTTCCCTGTGGTAAGGGCAAGGCCTTCAGTACTTGTCTCTGCTTATTACCTTCACTGAAATCACAAGTTTTCAGAGTGGATTTGGATCAGATTTTCTCCTGGGCACTGTGCATGCGTCTCATTGTCTAAAGCCAGAACATGACACAGGGAAAACAGGGAACTGTCTGAATGTCTGAGCAGGGCTTGCCATTCAAGCAGCAACATACTCCAAGTGCTGGTGCCCTGGATCCCGCATCTGCTGCGTTTGTTGGTGCCTCTAGACCCTCTTCCGAGAACAATCCTCTGCAAATCAGCACTATTGTGTGAGTTAATTACATTATGTAAAACCACCTGACCCTGTGTCCTGTAGTCCTGCCCACAGAGCAAAAAAAGGGGAGGAAGGGCTGGTCACATGGAACCATATTGCATCCTCCATGTGCTTTGTAGTGAAGCAGCACAGCTGTATATATCAGAGACAACGACCTGAGAAAAATTAATTCCCCCAAAGTAGATCTTCCCTCTCTAAGGACAGCAGAAGCATCACTTCCCTTGATTTCTATGAAGTCAGCCTACCAGGATGTGTTAGTCCATCTGCTCTGCTATAAAGGGATATGCAAGGCTGAGTCATTTACAAAGAAAAGAGGTTTATTCTGGCTCACAGTTCTGCAGGCTGTACAAGAAGCATGGTGCCAGCATCTGCTTCTGATGAGCCCTCAGGAAGCTTTTAATCATGGCAGAAGGTAAACAGGGAGCAGGCGTCACATGGTGAGAGGGAGCAAGAGAGAGGGAAGGAGACGCCAGGCTAAACAACCAGCTCTCACATGAATTTAACAGAGCGAGAACTCACTCATTACCATGGAGATGGCACCAAGGCATCTATGGAGGATCCATCCCCATGACTCAAACATCTCCCACCAGGCCCCACCTCCAATATTGGAGGCCACATTTCAACATGAGATTTGGAGGGGACAAACATCCAAACTATGTTGCCGGACCATTCCCATGCTGGGGGTTGAGAAGTGGTGTGTTTCAGCAAATGATGTGCAGCTTATCATAGCCATGCTAAGCATCTGCACATGTCCTAACAATGGCTGCTGGAAACAGAGGCTCAGGTGGGTGACATGCCACAAAGCTGGTGAGAGCCAGAGCTCAACTCCAGCCCAGGCTGTCTGCAGTAGGGGAGCTATAACTGCTTCTCACAGGAACAGACACTGGAAAGGAATGTGCAAAATAAAAATGGTAGTGATGCCAAGCCCTGCATCCCCATCTGCATCATGTGTCTGTGCTGAGACCAGCTTTGTGAAGACCCTAACCCAGCGGTACTAGAGGAATTAAAGACACACATACAGAAATACAGAGTGTGGAGTGGGAAATCAGGGGTCTCACAGCCTTCAGAGCTGAGAGCCCTGAACAAAGATTTACCCACGTATTTATTGACAGCAAACCAGTGATAAGCATTGTTTCTATAGATTATAGATGAACTAAAAGTATTCCTTACGGGAGATAAAGGGATGGGCTGAAGTAAAGGAATGGGTCTGGCTAGTTACCTGCAACAGGAACATGTCCTTAAGGCACAGATTGCTCATGCTATTGTTTGTGGTTTAAGAACACCTTTAAGTGGTTTTCCGCCCTGGGTGGGCCAGGTGTTCCTTGCCCTCATTTCGGTAAACCCACAACCTTCCAGCGTGGGTGTCATGGCCATCACGAACATGTCACAGTGCTGCAGAGATTTTGTTTATGGCCAGTTTTGGGGCCAGTTTATGGCCAGATTTTGGGGGCCTGTTCCCAACATGTCTGTGCCCCAGCTCTGAATCTGGCTGCCCTCTGGATACACTACGGCTGCTCAACAAGCATTCAACACTGGACTTCCATTGACCCATCCAAGCCCACCTCTCACACCTGTGTCCTCTAACTGAATGTTCTAGCCCAGTTACTATTACTTTGAAGAGAATTTTGATTTTTGCCACCACGACATCCAACGGGCAATCAGATCTGTCCTGGCTCCACCTTCCCAGACTTGATTCCTTCCTGGCTATTCCTCACCTGTCACCTGTTCCGCCCTCCTTCGTGACCTGCTACATCTCACCCTCTACAGCCTTCAGATGCATCTGGTCCCAGAAGCCCATCTGCCTGCCGGTGTGACTTGGCACTCCGTTTTCCACTCTATCAAGAAGTCTCTGTGGGCCGGCTGTGGTGGCTCAGGCCTGTAATCCCAGCACATTGGGAGACTGAGGCAGACAGATCACTTGAGGTCAGGAGTTCGAGATCAGCCTGGCCAACATGGTGAAACCCCGTCTCTATTAAAAAAATAATAATTAGCCGGACATGGTGGTACACGCCTGTAATCCCAGCTACTCGGGAGACTGAGGTCAAAGAATTGCATGAACCCAGCAGGTGGAGGTTGCAGTGAGCCAAGATCGTGCCATTGCACTCCAACCTGGGTGACAGAGCAAGATTCCATCTCAAAAAAATAAAAAGTCTCTGTGGCTCAGCCTCAGTTTACCGCTATAGCCTCATTTTCTACCACCACCCCTCCCCGCCACATACAACCCTTGTCCCTGTACCCTCCCATGTCCCCTGAACCTCTGTTTCCCAAACATGCCAAGCTCTTTCATGGCCCAGAGCCCAAAGAGTCAGTGCTTAGAAAGCCCGTGCTCCTCCCATAGTGCAGGTGACCAGGTGCACTCTGACCCACCCTTCCCCACTTGACCCTGCACACTCCTGGACAGGGACCACCCATCTGTCCCCACAGCACCCTGCACAGAGCCTGGCCCCAGGTGTAGCTGGCAGAATGAATGCTGAATGACAGAACAATGCCATTAAGAGGACCCTGCAGGTGCTCCCTGAGCCAGGACCTGGGTGAACTTGAGCCAGTTCCAGGCAGTAACTGAGAAAATGCACAGAACAGCCTGGGGCTCAGAATTAACTAACAGCCTTCTCTTGTCCACAACCGATGAGAGTAGAATTGATGTGCCCTCCAGGTCACAGAGGCTGGGTGCCAAGTGAAGCACCTTGTCAAACACTGTGGCTGAAGGTTTAGCCTTTGAGTGCCTATGGCTTCCCACCTGGGTGAGTTTTCCTACAGCTCTGACTGCCGGGGGCCTGATGCTGCCAGCTCCAGGAGCACCCAGGTAGAGCCACCCACCTTCCCATCTTCCCTCCTACCAAAAGCCCCCTGTGCCTGAATTAATTAGGCAATTATAGGCTCTGATATGAATTCCATTTCCTGAGTGTGCACAGGTCTGCTAGGGTTGTGAAAAACATCCTTTTGAAACCAGTGAGGACACCAAGTCCTTTGAGAGCCTCTTCATCTGGTTCTTTTTCTCCCCAAGATGCCAGAAATGCATCCATGCATCCAAATAGAGGCTCTGCTGCTTCAGTGAATACACAAAACTGTTCAACCTTGCACTCATGGAAAATAAGTCACCAGCATCCCTGGGGGGGCCCACTAGCACCCCCAGGTCAAGCACACAACAGCACCCAAACTCCCATGAAGCACCTGGCTTCATTCAGCAAGCTGCCTGCCCGCTTGTGCAGTGAGCTCTGGCCACCTGGGGAGACAGAGTGATCCCGTGCTCTGGGCCAGAGAGATTGTTCCAAGGGATCCAGGGCTCAGCCTTTCAATCCAGAGTATTCCTGACATGGCCTCAGGAATGCACATGTGTTCAATGGCACATAAGAAAAATGTGTAGGGGCTTCCTAGATAAGTTTTCTTGCTGTCTGGAAGAGCCTCAAGAAGAGGTATGGCAGCAGTTGTGAAGGCTGGAGCTCTAGAGGCCTTTTTGCCACCATGAGGAAAATTGCACAATGACTAAGCTAGAAGTCTTCCATCCTGGAAAGCAGAAACTGAAGAAAACCCAGATCGCTTGGCCAGGGCACAGGGGCTCATGTCTGTAATCCCAGCACTTTGGGAGGCCGAGGCAGGAGGATTGCTTGGGCCACAAAGTAAGAACTCATCTCAACAAAAACCTTTAAAAATTAACCAGGCATGATGGTGCATGCCTGTAGTCTCAGCTACTTGGTAGGTTGAGGCAGGAGGATCACTTGAGCCCAGTAGATAGAGGGTGCAGTGAACTATGATCGTGCCACTGCACTCTCCTGGGTGACACAGCAAGACTTTGTCTTGAAAGAAAGAAAGAGAAAGACAGAGGGAGAAAGAGAGAGAGAAAGAGAAAGAGGAAGGAAGGAAGGAAGGAAGGAAGGAAGGAAGGAAGGAAGGAAGGAAGGAAGGAAG
>NW_012117710.1:6174996-6176690 GCF_000951035.1 Colobus angolensis palliatus | reverse complement strand
GAAAGAAAGAAAGAAAGAAAGAAAGAAAGAAAGAAAGAAAGAAAGAAAGAAAGAAAGAAAGAAAGAAAGAAAGAGGGAGGGAGGGAGAGAGAGCACTTCTTTGGGCAGATGTTGGTCAGCAGCCACGTGATCTGTCCAGCAGGCAGTTCTCAGCTGTCCTATCAACCTTCCTGGTACACGACTCAGTCCATCCTCCTTTGGTGGTGGAGCCAGTGTGAGGCAGGTTTTGTTTTTGTTTTTGTTTTGTTTTGTTTTGTTTTGTTTCTGACCATTCTAATAGATTCAACGTGAGATTCATCAATAGATTCATACTGAGATCCAAGTGAGAGATTTTCCATGGTCCTTTCCACTCTCAACCACCCATTTCTACTTAATACTCCTCCAAACACATCTTCATTCCTGCCACACTTCTCTCCTAGTTCTCCTCCTTCCTCTCCACCCCTCCCAGCCCACCCAAAACGCTATAGGTGTGGGACGCTGGCTCTGGGCCCTCGACCCCTGACAGACCTCCCCTCTCTGCCTCTTTCTCTATTTCCCTCCAAGCATCTGCTTCTTCCTGTTCCAGTGCTGCTGGGTTTTTAACTTGGAAAAGAAAGGACCTCAGCCAGGGGTAGCTCTGAACTCACGTTCTGGCTGCTTAGCAGCCCAAGAGAAAGAAACAACTCCTTCTTTGGGCTCTAAACTTTAAAATCCCAGGGAAGCACTCTGATTGGCCTTGCTTGAGTCATGTCCCCACCCTTTGGGCCAATCCCTGAGCAAAGTTGTGATGATTGGCAGCACCACTAGAATGGCCCCATGGGAGGGATTAGGTTACCCCAGGAAGTGGGTGATGGCTGCCCACACACACAGAGGAGTCCACTGCAACCCGAGAGTGGATACTCTGCTTATAACCCACCCCAGGGGCTCCTCCCACATAGCAGAACACGGAGCCTCGAGGCCAGGCACCTTTCTCCCTCCTCTTCCCCCACACAGGGCATGGCACCTTGGAGCAATGCATGCTATCCCCTTTTCTTCCTGGCACCTCCTCTCTCGGGACCCATTTCTCAACCTGCCTTTTTCCTGCTCCTTACACTCTGCCCAGCCTTTCTGAATCCTTTCAGCCCAGCCCTCTGAGGTTTGCAAGGTTTGACAATCCCTCCCTGCCTACCAGAAATGGCCCTCTTACCTCCCAAGATACCAGCTGCACGCAGAGAGGCAGGAACAACAATTGAAGAGAAAACAAGAGCAAATCGAGACACAGAGAGGCCTGAAGGCTCAGCAGGGTCTCAGTAAATGACAGTTTTTTCCTCCTTCTATGACCAGACCTGTGATGGCCAAGCCACTCTGAACTGTGGCAGTTTCTCTCCAGAATGTCTCCCCAGATGTCCACTGGGACTACTCACCCTTAGTAAAAATCTCTATTCCAGTGTGTATTTTCACCAGGCGCGGTGGCTCATGCCTGTAATCCCAGCACTTTGGGAGGCCAAGACAGGAGGATTGCTTGAGGCCAGGGATTTGAGATCAGCCTGGGCAACATAATGAGACCTCATCTCTACAAAAAATAAAATAATTAGCCAGCCATGGTGGTGCATGCCTGAAGGAAAGAAGAAAGGAAGGAAGGAAAAGAGAGAGAGAGAAAGGGAGAGAGAGAGAGGGAGGGAAGGGAGGAAGGAAGGAAGGAAGGAAGGAAGGAAGGAAGGAAGGAAGGAAGGAAG
>NW_012117710.1:6173064-6174176 GCF_000951035.1 Colobus angolensis palliatus | reverse complement strand
AAGGAAGGAAGGAAGGAAGGAAGGAAGGAAGGAAGGAAGGAAGGAAAGGAGGGAGGAAGGGAAAGAAAGAAAGAGAAAGAAAAAGAAAGAGAGAAAAAGAGAAAGGAAGGAAGGAGGGAGGGAAGGAAGGAAAGAAAGAAAGAAAGAAAGAAAGAAAGAAAGAAAGAAAGAAAGAAAGAAAGAAAGAAAGAAAGAGAAAGAAAGAAAGAAAGAAGGAAGGACAGACAAAGAGAGAAAGAAAGAAAGAAAAGACAAACCAAACAAGCTACTCAGGAGGCTAAGGCAGGAGGATCACTTGAGCCCAGAGGGTCAAGGCTCCAGTGAGCCATGATTGTGCCACTGTACTCCAGCCAGGGCAACAGAGTGAGACCCCAACTCAAAACAAAGGTATGTTTTCTAGGGAGGTCAGGGCACTGCATCTATCATCAGTCTGCAATAACTTGGCATGAACTAGACCCCGGATTAGATGGTTGGAGAGCGCAGCCAGAGAGATGCACGACTCAGGATGCCGCTGATCATAAGGAAAAGGCACCGGGATAACAGCGGGGACGACTGGGAGCAGCCAGGAGGCACCAAGAAGACCCCAGGAGCCGAGCAGGAGGAGGATGCTGGAGAGAAGCTGCTGTGTGCCTCTGTCTGATGTAGTCATGATGTTCTAAAGAAAAGATGGCTTTGGACTGGACACCAAGGCTCACACCTGTAATCCCAGCACTTTAGGAGGCTGAGGTGGGAGGATCACTTGAGCCCAGGAGTTCAAAATCAGCCTGGACAACATAGCAAGGCCCCCATCTCTACCAAAAAAACAAAAAAAAGAGAGACAAAAATTAGCTGATATTAGTGGCAAGTGCCTGTGGTCCCAGCTACTCGGGAAGCTGAGACAGGAGAATTGTCTGAGATAGGGGTTATAGGCTGCAATGCCCTGTGATCTTGCCATTGCACATCAGCCTGGGCAACAAAGTAAGACCTTGAAAAAAAACAAGAAAGAGAGACAGAGAGAGAGAGAGAAAGTGACTTTGCTTCTTAAAAAAAAAAAAAATATATATATATATATGGGAGAGGGGCTGGGCACAGTGGCTCACACCTATAATCCCAGCCCTTTGGGAGGCCAAGGA
>NW_012117710.1:6151067-6172789 GCF_000951035.1 Colobus angolensis palliatus | reverse complement strand
AAAAAAAAAAAAAAAAAAAAAAAGCGGTGGGGGAGGTGGGGAACGCAAGGAAGTACCCTGTGTCTCTGAGTCTGGGTTAGAGGCTGGCTTTGCACCTTTCCAGGAAGTTTGCAGAATGTAGGAAAGAAAGCATTGGTATGTCATCTAATTTACCCATGTAAAACCACCAGGTTTCCAACAATGGGGCCTAGGGCAGTGCAAAGGGGAACCCTCCTGTTAAGAGGCCCCGCTGCCCTTGGAGAGCCCTGATCTGTCATCTCTGCTGTGAGATCCGGAGCGACTGAGAGTCAAGGTCTCCATGGGCCTCAGATGGCGAGAAAACGTTCAAGGTCATTTTCTCCTGAGTCGCGGGTAGGAGAACACAGGTAAGAGGACATGTGGCAGTGACTAACAGTGATTGCTTCCAGGAGTGCCCGGTCACATCTGTCTGTTTGCCCTTCTCTAAATCTCCCTGACCACGTCGCTCCTTTCCATGTACTGTGCTAATATCAGCAACCCGTGATTATCATTACCACTCTTGTTAATTTAATCGAAAGTCACATTTTATGCAAAAATAGGCACAGATGGCTGGAAGCAAGGGTTAATGCTTTCAGCTAGTGAGGTCCAGGGAAACCTGGCCACATGTGCTCAGCCTACATATGACCAGTTGCCCAGACGCAGACACTTAGGAGAGGAGAGGCTGTTCTCATCCTCCTAGGTTTATGTATCAGCAAACAGGTTCCAAAAAGTAAGGGCCTTGCCCAAGTAGGGATTCGACCCCCACCTTCTGGAGGCAGATCATTGCAGCAAGGGTTTTCTTTCGTTTTCTTTTTCTGTTTTAGAGACAGGATCTTGCTATGTCACCCAGGCTGGAGTGCCATAGTGCAATCTTGGCTGCAACCTCAAACGCCTGGGCTTAACTGATCCTCCTGCCTCAGCCTCCAGAGTGACTGAGATTATAGGCATGCGCCACTACACTTGGCTCAATTTTTTTTTTTAATAGAGGTGGGGTCTCACTTACGTTTCCCAGGCTGGTCTCATACTCCTGGCCTCAAGTGATCCTTCTGTCTCAGCCTCCCAAAGCACTGGGATTATAGGCAGGAGCCACCACACCTGGCACATCAGGAGTTTTCAATATCATAAAGTTTGTTTGTTTTCCTGCTCCCCCTACTCCAAGAAAAAGAAAATTCCGGGAGATCAGGAGATAGTGGTGAGACTTTTTTTTTTTTTTTAGACGGAGCCTCGCTCTGTTGCCCAGGCTGGAGTGCAGTGACGCGATCTCAGCTCACTGCAACCTTTGCCTCCCGGGTTCAAGCTATTCTCGGGCCTCAGCCTCCTGAGTAGCTGGGATTACAGGCACACAGCACCACGCCTGGCTAATTTTTGTATTTTTAGTACACACGAGGTTTCACCATGTTGACCAGGCTGGTCTCGAACTCCTGACCTTGTGATCCTCCCGCCTCAGCCTCCCAAAGTGCTAGGATTACAGGCGTGAGCCATTGTGCCCGGCCCGAGGTGTGTTTTAGAACACTTCCTCAAACTGACTTTGGTTATTTCCCTCTGGTGAGTCGCCTGCCCTGCCTGCTCTGGGCGGCTGTGCTATAGCCTTTGCTCCATGGTCATCCTTCTGAGCCTCCGTCCGCTGAGCCTCTTGGCACCGACTCCGAGGAGCAATGAACACGTTTCTCGCCACTTGCAGCTGCAGCCCCGTATCAAGTCTCACCGGTGACCACACTTCCAGGAAGCCAGAGAGAGCTCTGTTCCCTGCCGCCTGGAATTTCATTTGGCTCCGGCGCTGAGTTCATGTGGCAGGGGAACAGTGGCGCGTCTGGGCACTTAAGCCATTTGTGGTAAAAGAATCCGGATGTGCAAATGGCTGAGTTCCGTGTTATTGGATTTTTCTTTTTTTCACTTGATGAAAAACAGAATTTTTTTTTCAACTGTCTGCAGCTCCATTCAAGTAATAACAAAAATAACTTATTTTAGCACAATATATACTTGGTAAGTCTTTTTTTTTTTTTTTCTCCTGAAACAGTCTGTCTCTGTTGCTCAGGCTGGAGTGCACCATGACCAGCTAATTTTTTGTATTTTTAGTAGAGACAGGACTTCACCATGTTGGCCAGGCTGATCTCAAACTCCTGACCTCAGGTGATCCACCCTCCTCAGCCTCCCAAAGTGCTGAGATTACAGGCATGAGCCACCGTACCTGGACCTACTAAAATTTTTTAAAATTAGCTGGGCATGGTGGTGCTTCCCTGTAGTCCCAGCTACTCAGAAGGCTAAGGCAGGAGGATGACTTGAGCTCAGGAGATCTGGGCTGTTGTGAGCTATGATCATACCACTGCCCTGTAGCCTGGGTGACAGAGCAAGACTCCAACTCAAAGAAAGAAAAGAAAAAAGAAAAGAAAAGAAGCAAACAGTAGGAGGAGGTGGGGAGGCAGGAGCCAGCCCTGGGGTGTGAGTGGAGCAGGTAGAGGGAGATGTGGTCTTTATTTCATCCAACAGAGAAAACACAGTGTGATAAGGATATTCAAGTGAATTTGTTTGTTTGTTTGTTTTGAGACAGAGTTTCACTTTTGTTGCCCAGGCTGGAGTGCAGTGGCATGATCTCAGCTCACTGCAACCTCCACCTCCCAGGTTCAAGCGATTCTCCTGCCTCAGCCTCTCAAGTTGCTGGGATTACAGGCACCTGCCACCACACCTAGCTAATTTTTTTTTTTTTTTTTTTTTTTGTAGATATGGAGTTTCACCATGTTGGCTAGGCTGGTCTCGAACTCCTGACCTCAGATGATCCACACCCACACTGGCCTCCCAAAGTGCTGGGATTACAGGTGTCAGCCACCACGCCCAGCCTCAAGTGGATTTAGATCCATAGCTTCAACCAAGCAATTCCCTTTCGGAGTGTAAGCAAACCCTCAGTGTGCAGGGCACTCCAGAAGTGTGCATGGAGCTCTTCAAGTCCATTTACACGACTTCATCCTCCCCTCTCCCGCCTCCCACCACTCTGGGCCGTGTCAATGCAAGACGCTGAGAATTTCACTTTCTCTTCAAATGAGCTTCCTGTACTGCCAGAGCCAGCTTTGAGCCTTTTCTTCATCCCTTTATGTGTTGTGGTGGTGGTTTGGGGGTTCTTTTTTTTTTTTGAAGATCACATTCCTAACAGGAAACCTAGCTACATTTGGGCACCCCACGTGGGCAGAGGTGTTTTAAATGCCGTGGAGACAGAGCATGGCTGAGCTATGTCTGGATGTCATATTTTTTTTAGCCGCATAAAAAGAGCAGGTCTTTGTTGGTGCTGCGGGTGATTAAGTCTCAAATCTCTGTGAGATCTGAGATCTCAGCAGCTGCCAAGGCAAATCACCCAGTTAAATAGCAGCACTACAAATATATCACTGCCAGGAACTCCACCCCACAGTGAAGCTGTGCAAAGACTTTGGTTGCAAGGGTAAGACCTTAACTGTCCTATAGCCTGTGCTTAAAAGAGTATGTCACATGGTCACCCTGAGACCCAATGGAGAGCCCAAGAGACTCAGGGCTTCTCTGTCATTTTGACGCAGAGCAGGCAAGCCCCAGAATTGGGGCTTAACCTGGAAAAGTTCTTGGCTTCACTCAGAAAAAAAATTCAAGAGCAAGTCAGTGGTAGAAGAAAACAGCTTCATGGAAGCAGCAATGTTACACTCCGTGGCTGCTCCTGCAGACCAGGACTACCCTGTGGGCAGTGTGCTGAGAGTAGTAGCTCAGGGGAAGTCCTGCAGTAAGATTTATACCCATTTTTGATTACCTGCAAATGAAGGGGTGAGTTATTCAGAATTTTCTAGAAAAAGGGAGGTACTTACTGGTTGTCACCATGGAAAGGGGTGGTAAGTTCTGGGTGTTGCCATGGCAGTGGTAAACTGACATGGCCCTCTGGGCATGTCATATGGAGAGATGCTTTCACCTCTTCCCTGTTTTAGCTAGTCTTCAGTCTGGTCCAGAGTTGAGTCCTGCCTCCTACCTCGATTTTGTAAAGATTATTTTGACACAGGTGCTTGGAGCTACCATCTTGGTGTTCATTTACACCTTGGGTTTCTGGTTAGCTTTGAGGCTTTGTAGCACCTAGATGAAGATATAAGAAGTGTGTGATTGGCTGGGCACGGTGGCTCACTCCTGTCATCCCAGCACTCTGGGAACCCAAAGCAGGTGGATCACAAGGTCAAGAGATCAAGACCATCCTGGCCAACATGGTGAAACCCTGTCTCTACTAAAAAGACAAAAATTAGATGGGTGTGGTGGCAGGCACCTGTAGTCCCAGCTACTCGGGAGGCTGAGGCAGGAGAATCACTTGAACACGGGAGGCGGAGGTTGCAGTGAGCCGAGATCATGCCACTACACTCCAGCCTGGTGACAGAGTGAGACTCCATTTCAAAAAAAAAAAAAAAAAAAGTGCGTGATTGTGGTCTTTCCTGGCTGTCAAGAAGAGTTCCCACGAAAGGCCATTTGTCCCCAGGCAAACCCTCTGGCCACACCAGCCTCCCATTGGAAAGAAAGAAGGATCCAGGAGCTCCTGATTCCTTTTACGAATGTGCATGGAAATATTTTCCCTGTTGGATGGAAAGAAGAAACCAACAAGGTGTGCAACAATTCAATTCTAACACTAACTACCAAAAGTTAATATAGACCTCACAAGTTAAGGACCCCCCAAGGCTCCCACTACTTCAGACACACATTGGTGGTCCCCAATTCACCCACACTTCTAACTGACTGGCTACAAATCGTGAGCTCCCACAACTTCCTCAGGTTCAATCACTCACAAGAATGACTCGAAGAATTCAGTAAAAGGCTGTACTTACAATTACAGTTTCATTATAAAGAATACAGACCAAGACCAGCCAAAAGAAGAGACTCATAATAGCACAGGATGAGGGAGGATCCCAAATGCAGAGCTTCCTTGCCCTGACCCCATGAACTCGGGAAGGTCACCTTCTTGTCAATATCTTCACCAACCAGGAAGCCCACCTGAGCCTTGGTGTCCAGAGTTTTTATTGAGGTTTCTTTACATAGGCATGATTGATTGAATCACCAGTCATGTGACTGAACTCAGTCTCCAATCCCCCTCCTCTCCCTGGAGGTCCAGCTGGTATCACGTAGCTCAAAGCCCCAACCCTCTAATCACTTGGTTGGTCTTTCTGGCTTGTCCAGCCCTTATCCTGAGCCATCTTGTTAGCTGAAACTCAGATGGAATCCAAGGAGATCATGAAAAACAATGACACTCCTATTTCTTGGGAAATTCCAGACTTTACTATACAACAACGTCCGTAATGGCCCGGGGTCAAAATACAACACTCGGCTCATAAAGCTCCCTGTTATTTGGGTGGAGATGATGAGTTCCAGCTTTGCAGCCCTTTGAAGCAATGGAGCAGAGCACGATACAGGCAGGCATTCCCATTATTCATTCATGCCCACAGTCATATAATTAGTTCCGGAGTCCTACTTTGTACAGACGCCGTGGGGTTTGTGGTACTTCTAGGCCAATTACTTTATGAGAGTAATAAAACACTACTGAACCCTGGGCCCCTCCCAAGGCCAGCCTGGCTGCTGCTTCAGGGAGTGTTGTTTAATCACAGGCTGCAGGGAGAATCTTTCCAGGATAGAGTACTTATCAGGGTGAGAAGCCTCCTAAGAACTGTTGTTTGAGTGACTCCGGGGCCATTTTCCCACTTGGGTCTGGCTTCAAGTTGGGAAGCTGGCCCAATGGGGGCAAGTTAGAAAACGGAGAATAACCAAATACTGCAGCATGTATGAAAACCACTCCTATGGCCCCTTTGAGGGATGAAAAAAGTATGGCATTCCCTGGGCACAGCGGCTCATGCCTGTAAGACCAGCACTTTGGGAGGCTGAGGTGGGAGGACTGCTTGAGCCCAGGAGCTTGAGACCAGCCTGGACAACATAGTGACACCCCATCTCTACAAAAAAAAAGTTAAAGTGAGCCGTGCATGATGGTGAGCACTTGTAGTCCCAGCTGCTTAGGAGGCTGAGGCAGAAGAATCATTTGAGCCCCAGAGTTCAAGGCTGCCATGAGCCATGATGGTGCCACTGCACTCCAGCCTGGGCAACAGAGCAAGATCCTGTCACTATATATATGCATATACATATACATATACATATACATGCCATACATATGACATGTATATGCCATATATATATACATATATATGTATGGTATTCACTTCATGAATACTTAGCGCTATGCTAGAAAAACCACCAGGAACAAGACCCAAAACCCCTGCCTAGTAGTCAAGTTTGTGAGGCCAGCCTGAGACATGGGTGATGAAGTGTCAGCATAGCTGAGCTCTTTCATGGAAATAGGAAAAGGCTTTTGCAGGACTAATACTCAGGAGACAGGACTTTGTCTTGCCTTGTCCCAAAACAACCTCTTCCCAGAAGCTTCCCCAGACCCCTCCCACCAAAGGAAAGCCTTCCTCCTCCTCCAGACCCGTGCAAGGTGCCCACTCAGGTAATCCTCCTGTGGTGTCTACAACATCAGTTTCTCACCTTGTATTGAGGACTGTTGAGTAATCACTTCTTATGAGGGTCTTATCCTCCAGCTGGACATGAAATTGCCCAAGGCTATGAGGAGCTTCTGAGCATTACTGCATGATCATTCTCCCCAAATCCCAGTACAATGGTCCTGTGCTTGTCCCAGTCTTACAAGGAGGAATTATATGAACAAGACAATGTACATAAAGCATTCAGCGCAGGGCCCAGCATGTTGTACGCACGAAATTAAATATATAAGTATATATATGTATCTATATAACATATAAATTATATATATATAATGTAGTGCATTGTATGCACTAAGTTGTATGCAATATGTATAGAAATATATAAATACATATATATTAACATATACATAAATATATAAAAATACAATGCCTTAAATTATATAAAATTTATATATGTATTTATACATATAGAATTCTATACATATTGTTTCCTAAATACATATTCATTATGTTTATACAAATATATGTAATATGTACATATATATGTATTTCCATATACAAATATATGTAATGTGTAATATATATTTATATACCTAAATATATACATACATATACATACATAAATATATTTATATACATAAATATACATACATAAATATATTTATAAAATACATAAAAATATTTATGTGTATATATTTATGTATATAAATATATACAATGTGTATATATAATATATTACATATTGTAATATATATTACAAATATATGTTTATGTGTATGTAATATATATTTGCATAATATACATAAATATATGTTACATATGCATAATATATATAAAAATACAATGCACTAAATTTTATGTATAATTTCTATATGTATTATACAAATATAATTATATACATATTATTTCCTAAATATGTATATATTCATTTTCCTAAATATATGTACATATGTATATTTAGGACACTGAAGTCCAGAGAGGTCAAGTAACTTCCCCAAGGTCAAACAGCTATAAAGAGGCAACACTAAGGTTTGAATAAATCTCATGCTCCTATTGAAGTTTGATTGGCACTTGCTGGGTGTAAGGTAAGGATCCATCAGGTATCTGCCCTCAAGAATCTTAAACCTAGTGCTGGGGAGCAGGCACACACAGGTGTGGTGTGAGGCAAACTGCAGTGAGGGGTGTCCAGACCTGGTGAGGACAGGGAGGGGAGTTACCGGGGACTGTGCAGATGGCATGTGAGGAGGGCCTTGAAGAGTGGGTGGGATTTTGACAGACAGGGTAGAAAAGGGCATTGGAGCATGGGGAACAGCATGTGCAAAGACACTGGAACAGGAAGACACGGCATATGAGCCAGGGATGGAGACGTGTCCATTACAGGAGACCCAGGGGCCGGGTGGCAGGGGCAGGGAGGGGGGCTGCAGGAAGGAAGCCTAAGGGCAGGCACATCTGGATCACAGAAGATGGGGCCACCAGGTTGAGGCACCTGCCCTCCATCTTGGAGCCTCCTGAGAAGTAAGTCGCCCTTCGCAGACTCGGCAGATGTTTGGACAGGAGGCCAATGCTCAGCTATTTCATCATGAAAATCCTGACCCAAGGCACAATGCCTAGCCCAAAGCTGTGTCCAATCAGCGTGGGCACCTGGCCCTGCTCGAGGGGAGCCACGGCAAATCAACCCTTACGCTCACAGGAGCCTTTCTGGTAGGTCTGCCCTGGGAGACAAGTTCAGTTGTGGGGAGGAGACTGGCGCCTCATCCCGGAGGGTTGAGGGTTGGAACCAACACAAGGACCCTGCCAAGCCACTCTATCACTGGAGGATGGAGGCTCTGCCCACACCCAGCAGAGGTCTTTCCGCTACCTCCCTCACCCATGGCTTTGCCTCAGTTCTTGTGTAGCTTCCCAGAATAAAACCACGAGCACAGAAAGACTGTAGTTATCGGGGAAAAAAGGTAGGCAGGAAGATAGTTAGCTCTTTCCTGTCTTCTCAAGATAGGTAGATAGGTACCTGCTTACCTATTTAGGTAAGTAGGTAGGTAGGCAGTCAAGCAGGCAGGTAGGTGGGTAGACAGGTAGGTAGGTAGGTTGACAGGCGGGTACATAGATAGGTAGGCAGGCAAGCAGATAGCTGCACAAGTAGGTGGGTAGGGAGATGGTCAGGTAGGTAGACAGGTAGGTATGTAGATAAGTAGGTGGGCTGGTAGGTAAGTAGGCAGGTAGGCAGGTAGATAGGTAGATAGATAGATAGGCAGGTAGATAGGTAGGTAGGCAGGTACATAGGTAGTTAGGTAGGTAGATAGGTAATCAGGTAGATAGGCAGGTAGGCAGGTAGGTAGGTAAGTAGATAGGTAGGCAGGTAGGTTGGTAGGCAGATAGGTAGTTAGATAGGCAGATAGTTAGATAGGTAGGCAGGTAGGTAGGTAGGCAAGTAGATAGGTAAGTAGGTAGGCAGGTAGACTGGTAGGTAGGTAGGCAGGTAGATAGGTAGGTAGGCAGATAGGTAGACAGGTAGGTAGGTAGGCAGGTAGACAGGTAAGTAGGTAGGCAGGTAGACAGGTAAGTAGGTAGGTAGGTAGACTGGTAGTAAGTAGGCAGGCAGATAGGCAGGCAGGTAGGTAGGCAGGTAGATAGGCAGGTAGATAGATAGGCAGGTAGGTAGGTCGACAGGTAGGTAGGTAGCATGACTACAGGGAGATGAAGCCTGCTTTCAACAGCACCACTGCAGAACACGTCAGATAGAAAAAGAAAACAGCCTCACTTCACATTAATGGATGAGGCGCAGTCACGGTGGGTCTGCGCACCTCACTGGGAAGTGACTGTTTTCGACCCCATGATTGTGTCCTATTCCCCGGGTCCTGCAGCTATAAGGTAATCATGCTCTTCGGCACGTCCAGAAAATAGCTCCATCTCTCGTGATGAGACAACAAGGGCTCACATGTGCCTCGAAACTCCAAAGCATCCACATTCTGCCCAAAGACCAGAGGAACTGTCAGAGTTGATGCAGAGATTTCCCCACATCTTATACGATCAAGAGAAGAGTGGGTCTCCAGGCTTGCATTTAATTCTGCTACCTTGGGTCTTGAGCTATTAAAACTTTATAGAATTCTTGCACTGCCTTCCCTAGGGACCTTCCCACACTGGCAGGTGCTACACTTCAGAATTTATGCTCTTTCCTTTCTCAAATTGAAGATTTCATGTCTTCCCGTGCTGCATCTTGCTTGGGCCAGAGCAGAACAAATTACCCTGGCAAAATAAGTCCTTACCAACTGGCAACACTGCAGGAAAGAAACTAAATCCACACTTGCAATAAATCTGAGCAGAATATTCTGAAGATTTTCCAGAAATAATGTACCATTGGCTAACCTGCTCTATGGATACAGATGTGTCTCTGAGAGTATGCCTTCTTCTTCCAATAGTAAGTGATTTCAGGGCAAGGATGCACTCCACAAAATCCCCAGTAACTGGTCTAGGACGCTGAGGGTGTGAGTGGGAACACCAAAGGCACTGATAGAGTGAGAACTGGAATAGTTAGGGCTTGTCTTTGGGGACAGCCCTTTGGGGAAGGATTAGAGGGGAGCACTTTGGGAGGCCAAGACAGGCAGCTCTCCTGAGGTCAGGAGTTCAAGACCAGCCTGGCCAGCATGGTGAAACCCTGTCTCTACAAAAATACAAAAATTAGCCGGGCATGATGGCAGGTGCCTATAATCCCAGCATTCAGGAGACTGAGGCAGGAGACTGCTTCAATCCTATTATTGGTTGATTGGTTGTTTCTTTGGTTGTTTGTTTGTTTGTTTGTTTGTTTTGAGACAGAGTTTTGCTCTTGTTGCCCAGGTTGGAGTGCAATGGTACGATCTTGGCTCGCTACAACCTCTGCCTCCTGGGTTCAGGTGATTCTCCTGCCTCAGCCTCCCAAGTAGCTGGGATTGCAGGCACCTGCCACCATGCCTGGCTAATTTTTGCATTTTTAGTAGAGACAGGGTTTCACCATGTTGGCCAGGCTGGTCTCGAACTCCAGACCTCAGGTGATCTGCCCACCTCGGCCTCCCAAAGTGATGGCATTACAGGCATGAGCCACCGTGCCCAGCCAGTTGTTTTGAAAATTAAAACTGAGCTGGGCTCGGTGGTTCACGCCTATAATCCTAGCACTTTGGGAGTCCGAGGCCAGGAGTTCAGGATCAGCCTGGGCAACATGGTGAGACCTCATCTCTCTCTCTCTCTCTCTCTCTCTCTCTCCTTTTTTTTTTTTTTTAAGATACATTCTCACTCTGTCGCCTAGGCTGGAAAGCAGTGGCACGATCTCGGCTCCCTGCAACCTCTACCTCCTGGTTCAACTGATTCTCCTGCATCAGCCTTCTGAGTAGCTGGGATTACAGGCGCTCACCACCATGCCCAGTTAATTTTTGTATTTTTTTGGTGGAGGTGGGGTTTTGTCATGTTGACCAGGGTGGTCTCGAACTCCTGACCTCAGGTAATCTGCCCACCTTGGCCTCCCGAAGTGTTGAGATTACAGACATGAGCCACCGCACCTGGCCATGAGACCTCATCTCTACAAAATATTTAAAAATTGGCCAGGTGTGGTGGTGCACACCTGTAGTCCCAGCTACTCAGGAGGCTGAGGCAGGAGGACCTCTTGAGCCCAGGAGTTCAAGGCTGCAGTGAGCTGTGATCATGCCACTGCACTCCAGCCTGGGTGACAGAGCAAGACTGTCTCTAAGAAAGAAAGAAACAATTAATATTGAATTAATTCAGCTGAGTGCAGTGGCTCATGCCCATAATCCCAGCACTTTGGGAGGCTGAGGCAGGCCGATCGCCTGAGGTCAGGAGTTCAAGAGCAGCCTGGCCAACATAGTGAAACCCTGTCTCTGCAAAAATCAGCCAGGCATGATGGTGGGTGCCTGTAATCCCAGCTATTCAGGAGGCTGAGGCAGGAGAATCATTTAAACCTGGGAGGCGGCGGTTGCAGTGAGCTGAGATGGCGCCACTGTACTCCACCCTGGGTGACAGTAAAACTCTGTCCCCCCCAGAAAAAAAGAAAAAAGAAAAGGAAGTGATACCTTGATGAGGAAGCCCAGGCTCTCCCCGAGCCCACAGATCATGAGGGCATGTCACCACGACAGAACTTTGGAACAAAGACGTGCGCAGCAGAGAGAGACCAGTTCAGCCTCTTGCCACAGCTCTCAAACCCCTTCTTTTCCAAAGCACATGTTTAACTTTTTGGGGGGAAAACTCTTTTAAAAAAGCCAAAATCCTTGCTTAGAAATGAAAAACTAAATTGTTTTTATAAGTTTAACAGCTCCATCACGAATCATACTAATTCTGCTCTAAAATTACATTTGACCTCTCAGAGGAGTTGATCTAATTGTACACCCTGAGAGCGTGATTCAGTCCTTCTCAATGCTCAAAATGCCACTCTTCTCCCCAACGGCCTCAAACAAATTGATGTATTTATATCCTTACCAATCTGTAAGTTCTCAGGGTGTGAAGGGGCTGTTTACTTTAGGAGCAGACACAAGTGAGAATCATAATCGTGGTGGTTCTGCTCTGAGGGCTGAACGCTAGGAGCAGACAGCGCCTTCTGAGTCCGTGTGTGGTGACCCACGAGAGTTCGTAAGGAGGGAAGGTAGTCCCTTGCTGGGGGTGACCCCGAGGGATCAAAGCCCATCTCCTACTGCTGATCATTTCAAAATAATTCACTGTCAATGCATTCTCACCCAGCAAGTGTGGATAACAGTGGCTGACCTTCACTGAGCTGAGCGCCCACCAGGCATGCCTTGCACTAAGCTAAATTCTGTGCACAGGAGGCATTTAATCCTCATTGCAGGCTTTGAGGGAGATGCTGGCCTCATTCTCATGGTACCCAGGAGGAGACCTGGAGCTCAGAGAGGCTGAGCTAGGCAGCACAGGACAGAGTCTCAACCCAGGCTCTCAGCCTATGTTTTCCGAGTCCCCCTCTTCCCCGGGCACCCAGGTCACTGGGTTCCCTACTCACCCTAAACCACAACCCAAATGCTATGACCTTTGTAAGAAGCTCCCATTGCCGGGCACGGTGGCTCATGCCTGTAATCTCAGCACTTTGGGAGGCCAAGGAGGGAGATCACCTAAGGTCAGGAATTCAAGACCAGCCTGGCCAACATGGGGAAACCCCGTCTCTACTAAAAATACAAAAAATTAGCCGGGCATAGTGGCGGGCGCCTGTAGTCCCAGCTACTTGGGAGGCTGAGAGAGGAGAATGGCGTGAACCTGGGAGGCAGAGCTTGCAGTGAGCCGAGATGGTGCCATTGCACTCCAGGCTGGGCGACAGAGCGAGACTCCATCTCAAAGAAAAAGGAAAGAAGCTCTCATGGACTGATTCTGTGTTCAGAGGAAAAGATCTCTGTGCAGCAGGGCTAGGTCCTACCCAGGTGCTGCAGGGCAGAGATGCCCACAGCAGTGAGCATGAATGGACCCAGCTCCTCCGACCCCCTTCCTTCAGGACGTCGCCACCCTGAACAGCCTGCCAGGGAGAACCACCGCTTCGCTTACTTCTCTCCAGACTGAATCATCACCAGAGATGTTAATTAGCATAAAATATTTGAATGGCTATTTTAATTCTTACTCATGCATTTAGGGTTCTAGCTGATTGGTGAAGAGTTGCCGCTTTTTTTTTTTTTTTTTTTTTTTTCCCATCAGATGTTCAGCCATATCCTCATTTTGGGAAAACTGGACTCATGACACTGAACGTCGTTTTAGGGCAACTTTTATATGATAAGCTGGAGGATGCTGACAAAGGCAGGTTGTGAGGGAGAATCCGACCACTCTATGGGGACAGGCAGGTCTCCAGGGGCTTTAGCAGGGACTCCCATCTCTACCACTGCAGGACCCAGGGCCTTGGGAACATCATATGCCACCGAGCCTCAGGGTCCCTAGCTGGGCTGGGAAAGGATGGCTGAGGTGGGTGGCTGTGATCAGAGGGGCCCTCACCTTTGTTTTCATGATGAAGCTCTGGAAATGCGGGCAACTCTTATTTTTTTTTTTAATTTTTTTTTTTTTTTTTTTTTGAGACAGAGTCTCACTCCGTTACCCAGACTGGAGTAGAGTGGTGCAATCTCGGCTCACCGCAGTCTTAACCTCCCAGGCTCGGATGATCCTCCTGCCTCAGCCTCCCGAGTAGCTGAGACTACAGGGGCATACCATCACACCCAGCTAAGTATTTAAATGTTTCTGTAGAGATGGGGGTCTCAGTGTATTGCCCAGGTTGGTCTTGAACTCCTGGCCTCAAGCAACCCTCCTGCCTCAACCTCCCAAAGTGCTGAGATTACAGGCATGAGTCACCACACGCAGCCTCAACACCAAATTGAATAGTGTCCCTGCCAAAATTCATGCCCGCTTTGAACCTCAAAATGTGACCTTATTTGGAAACAGGTCTTTGCAGATGTAATCAAGTTGCAATGAGGCCATCTGGATCACTCATCTGGGAGAATCTTAATGCAGTAATTGGTGTCTTGAAAGGAAGAGAGAGATAAAGGGAGGCACGCAGGGCTGAAGGCCATGTGAAAGGCAGAAATAGACTGGAGTGATGCATCCCCAAACCAAGGGACCCTGAGGATTCCTAGAGCCACCAGCCACTGCAAAGAATCCTCCCGTAGGGACTTTGGAGGGATCATGGCCCTGCCAACAGCTTGCACGTCTGGCCTTCTAGTCTCCAGAACTGTGAGAGAATACATTCCTGTTGTCTTAAGCCACCCAGTTTGTGGTACTTTGTCACGGCAGTCCCAGGACACTCATATAGTGTGGACGTTACCAATCTCAAAGCACAGTCAGCCCCTAGCACAGTGCCTGCTGCCAGGAGGCCATGGAGATGGAACCCTCGTGCACGTATGCCATAACAGGACTTATCACACACACACACACACACAAAACACACCTGCACATATGCCTATGACAGGAACTACACAAGGAACTCCTCTAAAATCCAGGGTTCCAGGCCGGGCATGATGGCTCTCGCTTGTAATCCCAGCACTTTGGGAGGTGGAGACGGGCAGATCACCTGAGATCAGGAGTTCAAGACCAGCATGGCCAACATGGTGAAACCCCATCTCTACTAAAAATACAAAAATCAGGTAGTCACAGTGGCACGTGCCTATAATCCCAGCTACTGGGGAGGCTGAGGCAGGAGAATTGCTTGATCCCAGGAGATGGAGGTTGCAGTGAGCCCAGATCACGCTACTACATTTCAGCCTGGGTGATAGAGCAAGACTCCATCTCAAACAAACAAACAAACAAACAAAACAGGGTTCCAAATAAGCCCCTAACACAAGAACACCTGCCCAACAATGGCTCCTTCTACCAGTGAGTAATTGCCAACTCCTTCAATGAGCCCCTTTCATCAACGTCTTTGTTTCGAAGCAGTTTACATGGACTTCTCTCCTTTTTTGTCTTTAAAAGCTTCCCTGGCCGGGCACAGTGGTTCATGCCTGTAATCCCAGAATTTTGGGAGGCTGGGGTGGGAGAATTGCTTGAGGCAAGGAGTTCGAGACCAGCCTGGCCAACATGGTAAAAGCCTGTCTCTACAAAAAATAAAAATTAGCTGGGCATTACACACCTATAATCCCAGCTACTCAAGAGGCTGAAGCAGGAGAATCACTCGAGCCCAGGAGTTTGAGCCTGTAGTGAGCTATGATCACACCACTACACACCAGCCTGGGTGACAGAGCAAGACCTTGTCTTTAGATAAATAAAATAAAAGCTTCCCTCAGCCCCAAATTATTTTGATGCACCTACGATTCATCACAGCGTATGTATCCCAGATTTCAACTCCTGAATAAACTCTCTCTTTGGAGAGCTGATCTCTCTGGTGTTTGTTTGTTTGCTTGTTTTGTTTGCTTGTTTAGAGACAGGGTCTTGCTCTGTCGCCCAGGCTGGAGTGCAGTGGTGCGATCATAGCTCACTGCAGCTTTGAACTTCTGGGCTCAAGCCATCCTCCCACCTCAGCCTCCCAAATAGCTGGGAATACAGGTGTGCGCCACCATGCCCAGCTAATTTTTAAATGTTTTTGTAGACATGGAGGTCTCACTATGTTGCCCAGACTGGTCTCCAACTCCTGGGCTCAAGTGATCCTCCTGCCTCAGCCTCCCAAAGCACTGGGATTACAGGCGCGAGCCACTGGGCCTGGCACCCTGATGTTCACACAGGAAACCTACTATGTTGACAACAGCCTGGTTTGCCTGTAAGTTCAGAACATCCTTGAGCCTACTGACCTTCCTCCAGCCTTGGGAAAGGGGAACGGAGGAAGAGAATGGTGGTCCCTGGCTGCCCTGTCCCTACGCTCCAGCTCAGACTGTAGGTCTCACCAAGCCTTTGGAGCCCATGACCTTGAAGGCTTTTGGGGGCAATAAAGAGAGAGCAGCCACTGCCCCAGGGTCAGTCCCTGGCCCACCGTCTCCTTACCCATCCCCATTGTGACTTGGGGCCAGCCACCACCTCCCTCCCTCAGTGGACTCCCTATTCAATGGGCGTGTCAGCATCTGCTCACATGCAAGACCGTTGCTAAATGGTGACCAGCAGGCAAGATCCAATTGCAGACATGGTGAGGCCGCAGGAGGGATGGCAGGCTGCTGGTCAGGAAGCCTCTCCTGTGTCCACCCCACAGCAGGACCCCAGGAGGACAGGGGCTCAGCCACAGTCCAGGGACTTAGCCACAGTCACCAGCTGATACAGATGCTTTTCTGCAGACCATGATTGTCCCTCTTCCAGGGTCATCCTGCAAAGTGGGAACCAGAAGGCGGGCCTGCCTCCCGCCCTGTGACATTCATGGCTCTGACTTGCTCCCCTCCCTATTCCCTGTCCTCTCCTGAAGGCAGCCTCGCTTCAAGACGTCCAAGCCCCTGCAGATGTTATGCTGCCCAGAGGGCAGAGCGGGTCACCTCTCTGCCTGGTCTGGCCCTGCCTGGGCACAGGCTGCTTTGTGCAGGGTTCAGTAGCTCAGAAAATAGGAGCTCCAAATCAAGGCTGAGCGGCCATTGAGGCAGAGCCTTTTTTGCTGAGGAGCAGTGATGGTAGCCACGCCACGTGGATGGGTCCGTACAAGGCCACTCCTCTCATCTGAGCTCCCGAGAGACGAGAGGCAGCAGGGGAGGAACACGAGGCTGAGAAGGGGAAGGTAGGGGATTGCCCAAGGCATGCAGCCACAGCTAGCGTAGGAACCAGGCAGCCCCAGGGCCCCAGGCCAGAGTAGCTGTGGAGACTTGACAACTTTTTTTTTTTTTAATTATACTTTAAGTTCTATGGTACATGTGCACAACGTGCAGGTTTGTTACATATGTATACATGTGTCATGTTGGTGTGCTGCACCCATTAACTCGTCATTTACATTAGATATATGTCCTAATGCTATCCCTCCTCCCTCCCCTCGCCCCACAACAAGCCCTGGTCTGTGATGTTCCCCTTCCTGTGTCCAAGTGATCTCATTGTTCAATTCCCACCTATGAGTGAGAACACGTGGTGTTTGGTTTTCTGTCCTCGCGATAGTTTGCTCAGAATAATGGTTTCCAGCTGCATCCATGTTCCTACAAAGGACACGAACTCATCCTTTTTTATGGCTGCATAGTATTCCATGGTGTATATGTGCCACATTTTCTTAATCCTATCTGTCATTGATGGACATTTGGGTAGGTTCCAAGTCTTTGCTATTGTGAATAGTGCCACAGTAAACATACGACAGCTTCTTAACAGCTTCCAAACTGCCTTACAGCTGCTGCCCTCCCATCAAGGGAGGAAGAATGTTAATTAAAGCGTGAATTAGCAAAGCAGGTAAAATCTAAACAAATAAGATGGCTGAAGTGCAGGAGAGGTGATCAGATGGCCTCCTGGCATCTATTTATCAAACACCTGTCACCTGGCAGCAGGTACTGTGCTAGGTGCTGGGAACAAGCCCAGTCCACTGCCCTCTCAAGGATGCAGGCATGGGGAAAGAGGGCATTTGACGCATTTACACCTGCATGCCAGGCCTAGCACAGTGCCTGTTTTTGAGCTGGTGCTCAAAAACCTCTGAGGAATGAAAGAATGAAAGAATGAATGAATGAATGAACAAATGAATCTACTAGAAGAAACAACATGAACATCTTGAATGAAAGAAAGAAAGAATGAATGAATGAATGAATGAACAAATGAATCTACTAGAAGAAACAACATGAACATCTAACTGCAACTAGGATGGGAAGAGGATTTGAGCCATAGAGTAGAGAGCTGTCAATTCAATCTGCAAGCAATCTGGGAGGGCTGCCTGAAGGAGGCAGCACTTGCTCCAAGCTTGAAAGATTGAGTAGACCTTTGAGAACTGGAGGAGGGCACAAATCAAAAAGTACATACATTTTTTCAGAAGCAGGGGCAGTATTCCTAAAGAGCCTGTACAAGGTCAAACCTAATCAGATTCTAGAACACTGAGGCATTTTTATAAGTGATAGTGGCTGGGTGCAGTAGCTCTTGCCTGTAATCTCAACATTTTGGAAGGCTGGCAGGAGGATTACTTGAGGTCAGGAGTTCAAGACCAGCCTGGGCAACATAGCAAGATCACAACTCTATAAAAAATAAAAATAAATAGCTGGGCATGGTGGTGTGAGCCTGTAGTCCCAGCCACTCAAAAGGCTGAGGCAGGAGGATCACTTGAGCCCAGGAGTTCAAGACTGCAGTGAGCTGTGATTGTGCCACAGCGCTCCAGCCTGGGTAGCAGAGCAGGACCCTGTCTCTAAAAATAAAAAACAAAAATAAATGGTCACAGAGAGATCTCTGGGAGAAGTCAAGGAGGCCCAGAGTCTGGCCACGACCTCCAAGGAGAACTTCCAGCTGCTACTCATTGGCGAATTACTATTGTTACAGATGGGATTGGTTACTCGTTGGCAGGAGTAGGGGCAAAGCTCGGAATGACTCCTGGAGAAGGGCTCATTGCAGGCTGAGGAGCAGGTCCTGCCCCCGCACTGAAGGACATCAGAGTCTGTGAGCCCAAGCAGGGACACAGGGTCGGGGACAGAGTGGCAAGAACTAGTGTTCCTGAGTCCCATTCTATCTGGGGAGTGCACAGGGAGCAGACAGAGGGACTCCGCCAGGAGACAACTGGAGTCTTGGAGAGTAACAGCGGTCAAGGGGCCAAGCCCAGTTGCTTATCTTTTTTTATTATTATTATTTTATTTTTTCAGATTGGATCTTGCTCTGTCACCCAGGCTGAGGTGCAGTGGCACAATCATGGCTCACCACAGCCTCAAACTCCTGGGCTCAAGCAATCCTCTCACCTCAGCCTCCCGTGTAACTGGGACTACAGGCACACACCATCATGCATGGCTAATTCCTTTTTTGTAGAGACGGGGTCTCGCTGTGTTGTCAAGGCTGGTCTCGAACTTCTGGGCTCAAGTGATCCTCCTACCTCAGCTCCCCAAGGTGCTGGGATTACAGGCGTGAACCACCACACCTGGCCCGCTTCTCCATCCTTGAGCAGCCCCAGCCCCTGCAGTTTCTCCTCTCAAGGCCAAACTTGGAGAGTTGGGATTGACTGTGTAAGGGAGATGTGTGCCCTTGGTCTTATCCCAGCCCAGTGGGACGGCCCCACCTTCATCAGGTTGCAGTCAGATGAACATATAAACCATACTGCGCATTTCTGAGTTCCATGGGAGTTTCAGCATGAAAAATCATGGTGTTGCCAGACAGACTTGCAACCAAAATACAAATGGGATCCCTCAATCCACACAGGACCAATCTTGGGAACCCTGGGTCAATCCCCTAGCCAGGACTCAGCTTGTAAGTATACTTAAAGAGTCTGTCCCAGGCCAGGCATGGTGGTTCATGCCTGTAATCCCAGCACTTTGGGAGGCCGAGGCGGGTGGATCATCTGAGGTCAGGAGTTCAAGACCAGCATAGCCAGCATGGGGAAACCTTGTCTCTTCTAAAAATACAAAAATTAGCCGGGTGTGGTGGCATGCACCTATAATCCCAGCTACTCAGGAGGCTGAGGCAGGAGAATTGCTTGAACCCAGGAGGCAGAGGTTGCAGTGAGCTGAGACTGTGCCACTGCACTACAGCCTGGGCAACAGAGTGAGACTCTGTCTTAAAAAAAAAAAGCCGGGCGCGGTGGCTCAAGCCTGTAATCCCAGCACTTTGGGAGGCCGAGACGGGCGGATCACAAGGTCAGGAGATCGAGACCATCCTGGCTAACACAGTGAAACCCTGTCTCTACTAAAAAATACAAAAAACTAGCTGGGCGAGGTGGCGGGCGCCTGTAGTCCCAGCTACATGGGAGGTTGAGGCAGGAGAATGGCATAAACCTGGGAGGCGGAGCTTGCAGTGAGCTGAGATCCGGCCACTGCACTCCAGCCCAGCCGACAGAGCAAGACTCCGTCTCAAAAAAAAAAAAAAAAAAAAAAAGTCTCCTCAGTAGCCCAAAGCTTCCCAGGTAAGTTTTAGAGAAGGGTCTGCTTTTTCTCAGATCTTCAGCATCATGGAAAAATTTAACCCATCAGAAGAGCACCTCTAAAGATACCTATCATCTGTCAGCATCTTCTTGAAGGATTTTTTTCAGGCAGAAAAATGACTCTCATACAAATCCAAAGTGAACACATGTCAAAGATCTTCTTTAAGTTGTTAATTAATAAGGGAACATGTAAGATGTTACAAATGGTTTAAAGAAGGATTGAAAGCATCACAATAAACAGTGCTGATGGAAATTTGCAAATAGATGCAAAACTGATCTATCCATGGCGTGATAATAAATTGGCTTGCAGTAGACACACTTCATTTGCATTTCAATGGACGAGAACCACTTACATCCTATCAGTTGTGCAGAGCATGCTATCACGATGTGCAGAGTGGTAAAAGAACTCAAACACAGCAAAAGGCAGAGATAACTCAACTTGACAGGGAGTGACATAATCTTTTTTTTCATATGTGTGTGTGTGTGTATATATATATATATATATATATATATTGGCTGGGCCTGTAATCCCAGTTCTTTGGGAGGATTGCTTGAAGCCAGGAGTTCAAGACCAGCCTGGGCAACCTATGAAGACTCTACAAGAAATAAAATTTTAAAAAATTCTCCTGGCATGCCTAGCAGTAGTAATCCTAGCTACTCAGGAGGCTGAGGCGGGAGGATCACGTGAACCCAGGATTTCAAGGCTGCAGTGAGCTTTGATGACACCACTGCACTCCATCCTGGGCAATAGAGTGAGACTGTCTCTTAGAAAAAAAAAATTATTGATACTTTGTAATTGCACATATTTATGGGATACAATTTGATGTTTATATATATATGTATACATATGTTGCATAATAATCATAATAATCAAATCAGGGTACATAGCATATCCATCACCTCATGTACTTATTTCTTCGTAGTGAGAACATTCAAAAGCCTCTCTTCTGGCTATTTTATAATATATACCTTACTGCCCATCATGAGCTCCCCACTGTGCATTAGAACCCCAGAACTTACTCCTCCTATCTAATTGTCACTTTGTATCCATTAACCAACATCCTTCCATCCTCCCTTTCCCCCTTCCTGCAAGATGTGGGGTCAACCCAACTGTCCAGTAATGGGTGGAATGGGTAAAGCCAATGTGGTATATCTACACAGTGGAATACTATGCAGCCATAAAAAAGAATGGAATCCTGCCACTTACAGCAACATGGATGGACCCAGAGGTCATTATGTTAAGTGAAAAGCAAATGCCAGACACAGAAAGACAAATACTGCATAATCTCACTTATAGGTGAAATTTTGAAAAAATAAAAAAAAAGAATTGATATCATAGAAGCAAAAGGTAGAACAGTGGTCTCCATAATCTTTCTTGCCTGGCGATCATTCCCAGCAGCAAAATAACAAGCTGTTATGTCTCCCATCTCTTCCATCAAATAAATAAATGAATAAATAAATAAGTTTCAAAGAAAGGGAAAATAATCCCTTAATACTACTCCCACTGGAAGCTACCACTCGTCTTTGCTCTTGTTTATACTAAATCTCTCTGAAGAGTTATCCATATTCTCCTGTTCCCGTTCTCTCCTCCCACACTTTCTTAAGCCCATTGGAGCTGGTGCTGCCATAACAACAGAAGAGTGGCTTAAACAACAGAAATGTATTGTCTCATGGTTCTGGAGCCTGGAAGTCCAAGATCAAGCCGTTAGCAGGGCTGGTTCCTTCTGAGTCTCTCTACTTGGCTTGTGGATAGCTGTTTTCTCCCTGTGTCTTCATATCATCTTTCCTTTGCACACATCTGGGTCTAAGCTCCTCTTCTTTTTTTT
>NW_012117710.1:6126997-6151017 GCF_000951035.1 Colobus angolensis palliatus | reverse complement strand
GAGATGTAGGGGTATTGTAGCTGGGTTTTCTTTCATTTTTCCTTTTCCTTTTTTTTTTTTTTTAAGAGGTCTCCCTATATTGCCCAGGCTGGTCCCAGGTGAAACTCCTGGTCTCATGTGATCCTCCCGCTTTAACCTCCCGAGTAGCTGGGACTAAAGGCCAATACCCCTAAACCCAGCTTTTTCATTTTGCTTTTTTTTGACAGAGTCTCACTCTGTCACCAGGCTGGAGTACAGCAGCGCAATCTCAGCTCACTGCAACCTCTGCCTCCTGGGTTCAAGCAATTCTTCTGCCTCAGCCTCCCGAGTAGTAGCTGGGACCACATGCTCAGTTAATTTTTGTATTTTTAGTAGAGATGGGGTTTCACCATGTTGGCCAGGATGGTCTCAATCTCTTCACCTCGTGACATGCCCGCCTTGGCCTCCCAAAGTGCTGGGATTACAGGTGTGAGCCACTATTCCCGGCCAAGCTCCTCTTTCTATAAGGACACCAGTCCTATTAGATTAAGGTGACCTCATCTCACCTTAATTCACTGCTTAAAGACCCTGTCTCCAAACACTGTCACATTCTGAGATGATAGGGGTTAGGGCTTCAACATGTGGATGCTGCTGATAACGGTACTCTTGTCAAGGTCAACAATGACCCCATCCACTCCGTCACTGGCAGCTTCTCGACCCTCTGTGCTGGTTTGTTCTCTTCTCCTTGACTTTGAAGGGCTCCAGGGCTCAGACTTCTGTTCTCTTCTCTTCTTCATATATCCTTGTTGCTTTGACCTTGTTCAGTCTCGTGGTCTATAAATTCCATCTATGGGCTAATGACCTGCAGTTGTACATCACTAACCTGGCTCTCTCTCCCAAACTCTAGACAGACGTTTATATCCAACTTCTGACTGAGTATCTGCATGGAATTGTCTAACAGACACCTCCATGCAGCTGTGAAATCCTTTCATAGCTTCACTCATCTCCTGCCTCTGTGCCTGGGACACACCAGGCACACTCCTGCCCCAGGGCGCTGGCACTGACTGTTCTCTCTGCCTGGACACCCTCCACCCAGATCTCCACTTGGCTACTCCTCTTGCATAAGTCAAACCGTCCGAAACTGAACCCCCAGCCTTCCATCCATCCAAAACCAACTTCTCACATCATCTTCTCCATCCTTGTTGATGGTGGCTCTGTTCCTCCAGGCCCCTGGGTCAAAAGCTTTGAGTCATCCTTGACTCTTCTCTTCCCCTCACATCCCACATCCAATCTGGCTGGAAATACTTACAAAAATACACACAGAAACCAATCTCCCCACTTCACTGCAGCCACCCAATTTCAGATCTAGGGCCATCATCTCATACGTGAACCACTGTGGCCACCTCCTAACTGGTCAACCTGCTCTATTCTTGTGTCCCTAGAGCAGACAATGTCATGTCTTTTATCAAAGCCCTGAATCAGCCAGGGTTGGTGGCTCATGCCTATGATCCCAGCACTTTGGGAGGCCCAGGTTGGAGGATCACTTGAGCCCAGGAGACTGAGGCTGCAGTGAACTATGATGGCGCCGCTGCATTTCAGCCTGGGAGGCAGAATGAGACTCTATGTCTTAAAAACAAAACAAAACAGGCCAGGTGCGGTGGCTCACACCTGTAATCCCAGCACTTTGGGAGGCTGAGGTGGGTGGAACACCTGAAGTCAGGAGTTCGAGACCAGCCCAGTCAACATGGAGAAACCCTGTCTCTACTAAAAATACAAAAATCAGCCAGGCACCTGTAATCCCAGCTACTCAGGAGGCTGAGGCAGGAGAGTCACTTGAACCTGGGAGGCGGAGGTTGCAGTGAGCTGAGATCGCGCCCCTGCACTCCAGCCTGGGCAACAGGGCGAGACTCCGTCTCAAAACAAAACAAAGCAAGACAAACCCCCTGTAGTACCTCCCCATCCCATTCAGAGTAAAACCCAAAATCCTTTCATAGCTTCACTCATCTCCTGCCTCTGTGCCTGAAACACACCAGGCACACTCCTGCCCCAGGGCATTGGCACTGACTGTTCTCTCTGCCTGGACACCCTTCACCCAGATCTCTGCTTGACTACTCCTCTTGCATAATTCAATTCTTTGTTTAAAAATCACCTTCAGGCCAGGTGTGGTGGCTCACACTGGTGTAATCCAAGCCCTTTGGCGAGTTGAGGTGAGGAGGATTGCCTGAGGCCAGGAGTTCCAGACCAGCCTGGGCAACATAGTGAGACCCCATCTTTACCAAAAGTAAAGAAAAAAAATAGCTGCATATGGAGGTGGGTGACACCTGTAGTCCCATCTACGTGGGAGGCTGAGGCAGGAGGATCCTTTGAACCCAAGAGGTTGAGGCTGCAGTGAGCTGTGATCATTCCACTGCTCTCCAGGTGGCAGAGTGAGACCCTTTCTCTAAAATAAATAAATAAAAATTTTTAAAATAGTAATAAATAAAAAATAAGTTACCTTCTCACTGAGACCCACCTTCTAGCAGCCTTATAGGATTTTGCAACCCCTCCCCAGGAGCTACCTCTCACCCCTTACCTGCACTCACAGCCCGTTACCCAGCTTGATGCTTCCTTTTCTCATGATCCTTGGTAGCATGCTGCAGAATCTTTTTTTCTTTCTTTTTTTTTTTTTTTTTGAGACAGAGTCTTGCACTGTCACTCAGGTTGGAGTGCAGTGGCACAATCTCGACTCACTGCAACCTCCGCCTCCCGGATTCAAGCGATTCTCCTGCCTCAGCCTCCTGAGTAGCTGCAATTACAGGCACTTGCCACCACCACCAGCTAATTTTTTGTATTTTTAGTAGAGTTGGGGTTTCACTGTGTCTCGAACTCCTGACCTCATGATCCACCCCCCTTGGCTTCTCAAAGTGTTGGGATTACAGGCGTGAGCCACCGCACCTGGCTGCTGCAGAATCTTTTTAAGCATTATACTTTCTGTTTACTGGTTCTTTCCTATTGGAATATGAGCCCAGGAAGGAGGATTGGCTGACTCTACACTGTTGTGTCCTAAGCACCTAGAACAGTACCAGGCACCAAGCTCCCTCCCCAGTTGCACACAATTTTCTTCCTGACAGCAGAAAACATCTTCTCTTTCCTAGCAGGGCACACTCCGGTAGCCACTGAGGCCAGAGCCTCCACCAAAGCCACGGTACTACTAGAGCCAGGAGATGGGACTATAGACATGAGCGGGCAGGCGGAGGAAGCATTTGCCCCTGATGGTTGGGTCGGGAGAAGGACCCTACCCATCCCACACCTCACTCCTACCCTAGACTGAGCTGAAGTTATTTTTCTTTTTTTGAGGTGGGTCTCACTCTACCACCCAGGCCGGAGTGCAGTGGCACCATCACAGCTCCCTGCAGCCTTGACCTCCTGGGCTCAAGTGATCCTCCCACCTCAGCCTCCAAGTAGCTAGGACTACAGGCGCACACCACCATGCCAGGCTAATTTTTTTTTTTTTTGAGATGGAGTCTCGCTCAGTCGCCCAGGCTGGAGTGCAGTGGCGCGATCTCTGCTCACTGCAAGCTCTGCCTCCTGGGTTCACGCCATTCTCCTGCCTCAGCCTCCCCAGTAGCTGGGACTACAGGTGCCCGCCGCAACGCCCGGCTAATATTTTGCATTTTTAGTAGAGACGGGGTTTCACCATATTAGCCAGGATGGTCTCAATCTCCTGACCTCATGATCCACCCACCTTGGCCTCCCAAAGTGCTGGGATTACAGGCGTGAGCCACCGCGCCCGGCCTAATTTTTTATATATACATCTAAAGATGCAGTCTCACTATGTTGCCCAGGCTGGTCTCAAACTTCTGGCCTCAAGGGATCTTCCCACCTTGCCCTCCCACAGCGTGGGGATTACAGGCATGAGCCACCGCACCTGGCTGGACTGACATTTTCTGATGGCGTGAAGAAAAGGGAAAAAAGAGTATAGCATCCACATTAAAACAGACTGAATGTTCATGTGTTGCTTAATCCATTTAAACTCAAATGATAACCCCAGAAGAGTATTGTTCTTGCTTTACCCTGAAAAGTAGGAATTTCAGACTCTTGGAGAAGATACTGGGAGCAGAGAAAACAAATGCAGCTTGATCACAAAGTATGTGCCAGACACTTTGCCTTCTCTGATTACATTTGCACTGAACCATCTCTCAGATAGGGGCTGTGTGGCTCCGGCTGGCAAAATGAGGTACCTAAAGCCACCCAGCCAGTAGGGCGAGAAGCTAAGAATTCCAACCCAGGACTCACTCCCCACATGCCTGGAGTCTCTCCCTCAAGAGGCAGGCAGTCCCAGAGAGCAGCATCTTTGTCATCTCCTTGTCCCTGTCCCCACAGGCTCAACTGCAGAGCTCCCCTCAGATCCGAGGGCACTGACATTGACAGAAGTTCATGTTTTACGAGGAAAGACGTGCCCCATCTCTGTGGAAGAATTTAATCTCAGAGCAGCATGCCCTTGTCTAAGACATTGTCCGGGCGGCTTGCAACCCAATAAGGCTCTGACAGAATCAGCCTCTCAGGGCTGCAGCCCTGGTGTGAGATTTGGGACCAGGCTGGCAGCTGTGGTGCCAGAATCCCAGCCAGAAAAAGGAAAAGATGAGAAAGAAAGAACAAATAGCCCCATGCGGAGAATTCTGGTGGAAAGGCCATGCCAGAGAGGCTAATTCATCTCAGGGATGCTGTGTCTCTCGGTGGCAAGAGAAAGGACTTCCAGGGCCACGCCTGATTTTAAAACCTGGGTGACAATGTTTGCCCCATGAGAGGCCCAAAATGTGTGCCTGGCAAAATAGGCCTTGGATGCATATGGACAAGGGGTTGCCCTGCATGACCTTTGCTCTCACCTCTGCTCAAGCCAACCGCAGACATGGTACATTCTCAGCCATATGCCCACCCTGAGTTTAGGACTGGAAGGTTCTTGGAGAAAAATCTGCGAGTCTCATTTCTAGCTATTATGGTGCTTGCTGGTGAGGCCAGAGGGCTGTGGTGGAGCACAAAGGAGTGGTGGGGCATGAGGGGACCTGATCTTGACCTCTCCCAAATCTGCAAAGCCCTCTGCTCCCACTCCCTTGGGCCAGGCTCACACCTTTGGTACCTGATGCCACCCCCTGCTGGCTACTAGAGATAAATGCTTCCCCAGAACAATGCAAGGTGTGCATGAAACCCCTGGTTTCCTATTGCCCACTGGAGAAGGCTCACTACTTCACAAGACCTCACCAAGTAAGACAGGAAAGCCTGAGAAGAGGTAGTTCAGGAACTGTAAACAGCCCCATGTCAAAGTCCCACAATGGGCACAGCCAGCCCTGAAAGGCCTCTGCCACCTTGCAGTTCAGCCTGACTCCAGCCAGGAGGGCCCCCATCTTACTCCCAGGCTCAGAGCTATAAACCAAAAATAAACTCCTACTCCCAACCAAACGACTCAGTCAACTCCCTCTGGGCTGAGAAGACCCCAGAGAAACCTGAAAAATGGAATTGTCTGCCATGATAAGGAGGGAGGTTGGACATGTCTCATTACACCTCCTCCCTCTTGGGATTTAGGCACAACTGACCAGCATTAACATTAAAATAGAAATTTTACATTAACAATAAAACAGACTGTCAGTCTATTTTATTGTTTATTTATTAACAATAAAATAGACTGACAGGACAGACTCTGTGGCAATAAGACCTCAAATTCCAACCTGACTCTGGTTTAGCATCACATGACAGATAGCACACCCAGAAGGACATCAAAATATTTTACCCCAAAATATATTTCTTTGACATATTTTGAAATGGCCCTGCAAAGTTATTTTGTGGAGAAAATCTACCTCTGTAGAGAATCTCCCTTAATACAGCAGGACTTTCCCAGATCTAGGAGAGATCAACTCAGAGTCCGACACCTTTTAAGGTCAGAAAAGGGACATTTTCCACCTCTTCTCTCTGAGGGCTTCCACCTCTGAGGTTCCAGCTACATAACAAAAGCCTTGGTGTCCACAACCCCTGTGTATCAGTTCATCCTCACATTACTATTAAAAAAAATACCTGCCATGCGCAGTGGCTCACACCTGTAATCCTAGCACTTTGGGAGGCCGAGGCAGGCAGATCACCTGAAGTCAGGAGTTCAAGACCACCCTGGCTAACATGGTGAAACCCTATCTCTACTAAAAATACAAAAAATTAGTCAGGTGCGGTGGCGGGTGCCTGTAATCCCAGTACTTGGGAGGCTGAGGCAGGAGAATCACTTGAACCTGGGAGGCAGAAGTTGCAGTGAGCCAAGATCGTGCCACTGCCCTCCAATTTATAAGGAAAAGAGACTTAATTGGCTCACGCTTCTGCAGGCTGAACAGGAAGCATGGTCCTGGCACCTGCTCAGTTTCTGGGGAGGCCTCAGGAAACTTTTAATCATGGTGGAAGCAGGAATGAAGCATGGCCAGAACAAGAGCAAGAGAGAGAAGAGGGAGGTGCCACACACTTTTAAACAACCAGATCTTGTGCACACTCACTCACTCTACAGAACCAAGTGGGGGATGGTGCTAAGCCATTCATGAGAACTCCACCCCCATGATCCAATCACATCTCAGCAGGCTCCACCTCTAGCATTGGGAATTACAATTCAATCTAGGACTTGGGTGGGGACAAGGATCCAAACCATATGACCCCATTATCTCAACTCAAGCGTTTATTTCTGCTGACTTCAAGTCTTTAGCCAAAGCTTAACTCTCTCAACCAATTGCCAATCAGAAGATTTCTGAATCCACCTGTAAGTCCCTGCTTCAAGATAACCCACCCCTTTAAGCTGAACCAACGTACATCTTCCATGTATTGATTTATAATTTTACCTACAATTCCTGTCTCCCTAAAATGTATAAAACCAACCTGTAACCCAGCCTCCTTAGGTACACTTTTTTTTTTGTTTGGTTTGGTTTTTTTGAGACAGAGTCTCCCTCTGTAGCCCAGGCTGGAGTGTAGTGGTGTGATCTCGGCTCACTGCAAGCTCCACCTCCTGGGTTCAAGTGATTCTCTTACCTCAGCCTCCCGAGTAGCAAGAATACAGGCACCCGCCACCATGTCTGGCTAATTTTTGTATTTTCAGTAGAGGCAGAGTTTCACCATGTTGGCCAGGCTGGTCTCGAACTCCTGAACTCAAATAATCCACCCACCTCGGTCTCTCAAAGTGTTGGTATTACCATCATGAGCACCATGCCCAGCCCTCAGGTACACTTTCTCAGGACCTCTTGAGACTGTTCCCAGGGCCATAGTCACTCATGCTGGCTGGTAATAAACCTCTTTGAATATTTTACAGAATTTGTTGTGGTTGTTTTCTCTTTTGTTGTTGTTGTTGTTTTGTTTTTGTTTTTGTTTTTGTTTGAGATGGAGTTTCACTCTTATTGCCCAGGCTGGAGTGCAATGGTGCAATCTTGGCTCACTGCAACCTCCACCTCCCAGGTTCAAGTGATTCTCCTGCCTCAGCCTCCCAAGTAGCTGGAATTACAGGCATGTGCCACCATGCCAGGCTAATCTTTTGTATTCAGTAGAGATGGGATTTCACCATGTTGGTCAGGCTGGTCTTGAACTCCTGACCTCAGGTAATCCACCCACCTGGCTATTTCAAAGTGCTGGGATTACAGGCATGAGCCATGGCGCCTGGCCTGTTGGGGTTGTTTTTCAACAGAGCTCTACCTGACTATCCACATGACTGAGGGCCTGGGGGCGGGCTGTCCGGGAGGTGAATCTGTGGCACCTGTGCCCTGTCTACATCATGGGCAGGGGCTGCAGACCTCAAAGGGTGAATCAGAGCATGAGAGAGGCTGGCAGTAAAAACCAACTGCACCCCAGGGTACGATCAGGCACATCCAGCCAATGGAGAGTCTGCAGGACAAATGACTTAGTTTCTTTAAAAAATTAAATTAAATTAAAATGTCAAAACCATAGAGGGGGAACTTATCAAGAGAGATATTTCCTTAGATCAGGTCCCAGGAAGCAAAGTTTGAGTTGGGAATTGGAGAGGAGAGGACAAGGTTTATTGATGGAGGCCAGGGCAAGACAGGGCACAGGGGACGTCCAGCAAGGATGTGATCTCGGGCCACAGGAGGATGAGAGTTAAGGGGTCTCTGGTGAGAAAATTGCCCTGCAGAGCTGTCCTGCTGTGAAGCAAGGAGTTGGAGACGGTTTATACACACAGGCTGCCTCTGGGGTGGAAGGTAACTCTACCCCTCTACTCCCAGGCAGAAGAGGGGCCCTCGGCCGCCATGGCTGTTGGCACCAGCACTCAAAGCAGCACCTTCGTGCCCACTGATCCCAAGGTATGGCCCCACTGGGGGTTAAACTGTATTCCCCAAAAATACATGTAGAAGTCCCAATTCCCCAAACTTGTGTATGGGATCTTGTTTGGAAATAGGGTCTTTGCAGAGGTCATTAATCGAGTTAAAATGAGATCGTGCTGGATTAGGGTGGGTGCTAATCCGAGGACTGGTGTCCCCAGAAGAAGAGACACAGAGACACACACACACAAGGAGGAGGCTGGTGGAGATGGAGACAGAGACTGGAGTGATGCAACTATAAGCCCAGGAACACCAAGACTGCCGGCTACCCCAGCAGCTGGAGAGAAGCAGAGGATGACTGTCCCTCAGAGCTTCCAGAAGGAACCAGTCCTGCCAATGCCTGGATTTTGGACTTCTGGCCTCCAGACTATGAGAGAATCTATTTTTGTTGCCTTAAGTCACCTGGATTGTGGCAATAGGTTACATTGGCCCTAGGAAGCTTCCTTTTTGGAGGAAGGAGGATGAGGAAGAGAGAGAGAATGAAAACGATGTGAATCCTGACAAGTTATTTAACAATATTGGAGATATATATATAGACTTTTTTTTTTTTTTTTTTTGAGACAAAGTCTCGCTCTGTTGCCAGGCTAGAGTGCAGTGGCATGATCTCAGATCACTGCAGCCTCTGCCTCCCGGATTCAAGTGATTCTTCTGCCTCAGCCTCCAGAGTAGCTGGGACTACAGGAACGTGCCACCACGCTCAGCTAATTTTTGTATTTTTAGTAGAGATGGGGTTTCACCATGTTGGCCAGGTTGGTCTCTCTCTCTTGACCTTGTGATCTGGCTGCCTCGGCCTCACAAAGTGCTGGGATTACAGGTGTAAGCCACTGCGCCTGGCCCCAAATTTCCTCTTTTTATAAGGACATCAGTCACATTGGATTACAGACCACCCTAACAACCTTGCTTTAACTTGTTGCCTCTATTTCCAGATGAGTCATTTCCTGAAGTACTGGGAGCCTTCACATATGAATCTGGGGACTCAGGGCGGTGTAGGGCAGGGGTCCCCAATCCCCAGGCCACAGATTGGTAGCAGTCTACGGCCTTTTAGGAACAGGGCTGCATGGCAGGAGATGAGCAGCTGGTAAGTGAAGCTTCTTCATCTGTGTTTCATTTATTTATTTGAGACGGAGTCTCGCTCTGTCGCCAGGCTGGAGTGCAGTGGCGCGACCTCGGCTCACTGCAACCTCCACCTCCCAGGTTCAAGCGATTCTCCTGCCTCAGTCTCCCGAGTAGCTGAGACTACAGGCATCTGCCACCATGCCCGGCTAATTTTTGTGTATTTGGTAGAGACGGGGTTTCACCATGTTGGCCAGGGTGGTCTTGATCTCTTGATCCTATGATCCACCCACCTCGGCCTCCCAAAGTGCTGGAATTACAGGTATGAGTTACTGCGCCTGGCTGCTTCATCTGTATTTACAGCCACTCCCCATCGCTTGCATTATGGCCTGAGCTCTGCCTCCTGTCAGATAAGCAGCAGCATTAGATTCTCATAGGAGCTCAAACCCTATTGTAAATAGTGCATGTGAGGGATCCAGGTTGCACCCTCTTTATGAAAATCTAATGCCTGATGATCTGTCACTGTCTTCCATCACCCCTAGATGGGGCTGTCTAGTTGCAGGAAAACAAGCTCAGGACTCCCACTGATTCTACATGATGGTGAGTGGTAGAATTATTTCAGTATCTACTACAATGTAATGATAATTGAAATAAAGGGCACAATAAACAGAATGGGCTTGAATCATTCCAAAACCATCTCTTGCCCCTGTCTGTGGAAAACTTGTCTTTCACTAAGCTGGTCCCTTGTGCCAAAAGGTTGGGGATTGCTGGTATAGAGGACACAGTTAAACCCATAATGGAACCTGAAGGAAAAAGTGTAGGGCAAGATGCACCCACAAATGAGGATCCAAATAAGTGATCTACTGTCTGTGAATGCCTCCCTTACCCCACTTTGGACAAAGACATGCTGATTAATTGTGTTTAAAGGGCAAACCTAAGAAGAATGGAGAACCCACCCCAAAAGTGAAGAGCACATAGAACAGAAAAGAAATGGACGCTTGTTGATTACAAATCTGCTTGTTTTGCCCCTAACAAAGTGAGTTTCATGACTGACTGGCTCTTAGAACTCCAAGTTTTTGCCATCAGTGACTTCAGACATCCTGAGACACCAAAGCTGGACTTATATAACTCTGCTTCCTCTCTGGGGAGGTAAAAGAAAACTACTGAGCTAGTTATGCAAGGAGATAAAATATCCTTTTCTGTTTGTCTTTTGCATTAGCTAATATTTGTGTCCCTGGAAAAGTTGTGGGTCAATTGATTTTGCTAAATGGAATCCTTTTAAATGCACCAGGGAAGTCTTTGACTTAAAGGGAACCACACTGAGTTATTTGGGACACTGGGGTGCTCAGTTGGGATGGCTGTGTTTTGGGGTGCAAGGTATGGGGAAAAAATCCCACCTTGGGCCCCAAAAGTGATGGAAGCTGATACATATAGAACTCTGAGCACAATGCCTAACACAGAGCAAGCTGTCAGTGACTACTAAAGGCCATTGTCGTGTTACATTCAGTCTTCCCTTTCTGGTCACCCAGCGGTTCTCCACCCCGCTGCTACAGACTAAATGTTTTTGCAACTCCAAAATTCACAGGGTGAAGCCCTACCCCACAATATGATGGCATTTGGAAGTGGGGCCTTTGTGAGATAATTACAGTTGGATGAGGTCTTGGGGTAGCATCCCCATGATAGGATTAGTATCCTTACAAGAAGAGACATCAGCGAGCTCTCTATCTCCCTCTCTCCCCACCTCGAGGACACAATGAGAGGTGGCTGTTTACAAGCCAGGAAAAGAGCCCTCACTGGAAGCTGTACCATGACCTTGGACTTCCATCCTCCAGAACCATGAGAAGACAAATTTTAGTTGTTCAAGCCACCCAGACTATGCTATTTTGTTATGGCAGCCTGAGCTGACTAAGATACCTCCGTTTGGGGTGTTTGTGCATGCAGATCCCTGAAGGCATCTCCTAGGACCTGGGGCTCCTCCTTTTTACTCTTTTGAAAGGCCTCTCCCTTCTTATTGCATGAATGTGACATCAATGTCCCTCCATGCCTCCCTGCAGACATAAGTACCCATGTCACCCCATGTCCCTCCCTCCCCACTTTTTCCAGCACCCCGACTCTTCCTCTGCCCAAATGTATCCCCTGGGAAGAAGGGCATGGCAGCCATCTGTGCCTTAGTGGGATTTTGTTACCAGGTTTTCTCTAGTGATTCATCTGAGTCTTACATTTTGGAATCACAGAACATTAGAGTTTAGAAGTCCACTAGTCTAGAGATCTACCAGGCTGCACAGAGGGCACTGGGAGCCGCTGTGCATGGGGAGGAAGAGCCCATGGAAGCACCTGGGTCCCCAACTCTAGAGCCAGAGTAACTCCCTTCATCTGTTGCATATGTGCAGCTGGGACAGCTCAGACACCCTCACACAGGCACATGCACACACTCACGCACCTGCATGCACACCCGCCCTCACACCATATATCACTCTCTCACATTCATACACACACTCACACCAGTGTCTGTGCATACGCACTGATAACCCACCCTCAGGGGCCTGGGGAAGATGGGAGCCTCCAGCTGGGGAGAGGAGGAGGGGTGAGGAGGTTGAACAGGTAGCCACCCAGCATCCATCCCTGTTCAGACCCCACAGGCACCACCCAGACATGAGAGAGCCACTTTCCCCATCCAGCTCAGCCCCCTGGCTCCCCTTGGGTCAGGAGCTTCCTGGCCTGTGCCCTCCACATTCCCACAGTGGGCAGGGACTGTAGTGAGGACCCCCAGAGGTTCCATGAACCAAGCAAATGGACACAGGGGACCGAGTGGGAGCCAAAGGGTGAGGACCCCACCAACAGTGCCCACAGAGACTCATGATGTGAGCCTGTTTTGGAGTAAGAGGCAAGGACCCAGGACTTTCTGGGCTTTGTAGGGAAGCTGGAAACAACTTCTCTTGTCTCAAACCTGTCATTTTCAGATGGGACGACTGTGTCTAGAAAGCTGAGGGTCACATGGCCACTCAGTGGCATGGCTAAAATCAGAACTCGGTCTCCTGGTTTCTGTTGCATTAAACATTCCCCAAGGGGAAGACACGTCCAGGTGCATTGGGTCTCATAGAAGGCTTGGGATAGGTATGCACACACACTCATGTGCCTTGACCCCTTCTGCAGGAAAACAATGGGAAACCCAGAGGAAGGAAAGAGGGGAACCCAGTCCTAGAGCCCACCATGTGCCAGGTACCATGTGAGTGCCTCACAGGCACCTTCCCATTTGATCTGCATGAGGTGACTGTTGCTGATGAGGAGACTGGGGCAAAGGACTTGTCTATCTTATGCAGCGGACAAGCAGCAGAGCTAGATTCTAGATCCAGAGGCCATGGTCTCCCTGGACCACACCTTCTCCCACAGCCTGCCTTTGTCCTCCCATTACCCTTCTTCCAACTACTGCTGACGGGTTCAGATCTGCACCCATGAATGTCCAGAGATCTGCACATCCCCATTCAGGGAGCCACCCAACTCCTCCCAAAGCACCACCAATTCTCATCCAGAGCCCCGCCCACTCCCAGCCAGAGCCCCACCCACAATCATCCTGAGCCCCACCCACTCTCATCCAGAGCCCCACCCAATCCAGCCAGGCCCTGTGCATCCCCATTCAGTGCGGCACCCATTCTCATCCAGGGCTCTGCCTATCTCTTTTCAAAGTGCCAGCAATTCTCATCCAGAGCCCCGCCCACTCCACCCAGAGCTCCACCCATCCCCATTCAGGGTCTTGTGCATCTCTATCCAGAGCCACACCCACTCCCAGCCAGAGCCCCACCCATTCTCATTCAGAGCCCCACCCATCCCATCAGAGCCCCACCCATTGCCAGCCAGGGCCTGTGCATCCCTATCCAAAGCCCCGCCACTTTCATCCAGAGCCCCGCCCCTCACAGCCAAGCCCCGCCCATGGAAAGCTGACAGGTTCCCTGTTCACCCTCAAGGTGCCTCTGCTCCATGAAGTGGGTGTTCCTGAGCCAACACTTTCAGCCTGGATGCAGCCTGGATACCTCCAATTTTGGTCCTGGCTATACTCTTCTTTTTTAGTTCTATTAATTAAAGCTCTTTGGAAGAAAAAAATTAAAATAAACCAGTGCCGGTGACACTTCCTTCTGCACTTTTGTCTGTGCACTACCCAAGAATCCAGCAAGGAGAAGAGGAAGAGACTCCTCTGAGAATAGTCAGCGCCCACCTGTTTGGGGCCATTCCAAACTTCCCCAAGTCAGGGTTGTCATTCACTGTGGCGGTCCTGCCTGGCAACCTTTTGGGGTAACAGAATTAGTCTACAAATGCCAGGCATAGTGGCTCACACCTGTAATCCCAGCAGTTTCAGAGGCCAAGCAGGGAGGACCACGAGGTCAAGAGATGGAGACCACCCTGGCCAACAGGGCAAAACCCTGTCTCTACTAAAAATACAAAAATTATCCAGGTGTGGTGGCACACACCTGTTGTCCCAGCTACTCAAGAGGCTGAGGCAGGAGAATCACTTGAACCCGGCAGGCAGGGGTTGCAGTGAGCTGAGGTCGCACCACTGCACTGCAGCCTGGCGACACAGCGAGACTCCGTCTCAGAAAAAAAAAGAAAAAAGAAAAGAAAAAGAAAAAACGAAAAAAGAATTTGTCTACAAAGACTGATGACTGGAAATAAGTGATAAAACCAGGAGAGACATGATTTTTTGGTTTGTTTGTTTGAGATGGAGTCTTGCTCTGTTGTCCAGGCTGGAGTGCAGTGGCACAATCTCGGCTCACTGCAACCTCCACCTCCTGGGTTCAAGCAATTAGAAGAGCCATGATTTGATGTGGGGTCCCAGGGAGTGGCTCCAGAGTCGTTCCTAATGCAAGAACCACACTCTGCTAGAAACCGAATTGCAACACGCCCAGTCTGTCTGGAGACCTGAGGCAACAGCCCAGATCTGTCTGGCAGCCCCTCTATGCCCACTTGTTTCCTCTGGGAAATGGAATAATGCCAGGCTGGGCATGGTGGCTCATGCCTGTAATCCTAGCACCCTGGGAGGCTGAGACTGGTGGATCACTTGAGGTCAAGAGTTCAAGATAGGCCTGGCCAACATGGTGAAACCCCATCTCTACTAAAAATATAAAAATTAGCCGAGTGTGGAGGCACTTGTCTGTAATCCCAGCTGCTCAGGAGGCTGAGGCAGGAGGATCGCTTGAACCCAGGAGATGGAGGCTGTAGTGAGCCGAGATTGTGCCACTGTACTTCAGCCTGGGTGACAGAGCAAGACTCTGTCTCAAAAAAAAAAAGAGAGAGAGAAAAGTACTCACAGAGATTTTTGAAATCATTCAAACTTTTCATTCATTTTCACAAAAACTGATTCCTGGAGTAACCAGGCAGGTAGAAGTGTGCTCCCATGGGCACCTCTTCACGGAAGAAAGGATGTGCAGTTTGGCCTGACTCAACCACCACCTCATGTCCCCCACTCTAAAGATGACTTATTACTTCCCAAATGGCCCCGGGTTGAGTGATTGTTTTAAACCTGCAAGGAAGTTTAGGATGAATAGAACTGCCTGGAACATCTATAAAGGGAACCCAGAAAGGTCCAAGCAGCCCATCATCGGAGATCACGCCTGGGCTTTCTTCGCAGACTGTCTGTCCAGGGCCGTCTGGCCGTGGAGCTCGGGCCTCCATGTGGCGCCTGGAGACCTGTTCAAAAGGCTGATATGGTTTTCCTGGGGAGGAGGCAGACAGGAAAGGGAGGAAAGTTCTCACCTGGTGAGTAAGAAACTTCAGCGGGTTTCTGGAAGACAAGAAAGTAAATGGGGCCACGCAGAATGATGAAAAGGGGAGGAAGTCGTCACTAGGAATTCAGTGGAATGGTGTAGGGGCAGGGGGGAATCCAGCCAGGCCAGCCTGGTGGAGGCTAGGGAAAGGGGAGCTGAGAAAGGTGTGATTAGGAAACGTCTGCTCCCACCTGCTTTCACCAGCCGTCTCCTTGGCCCAGGTGCTGACAAATATGGCAGCCTTCATCTAACCCCAGGCAGACCATTGGGCAATCAGGAGAGGGAGAACCAGTGCCCAGAATTTCCTTCCTCCCACAGAGACTGGGGGCATCCAGGGTAACCTACTCACCCACCCTCAAAGGAAGCCTGGGTGTCAGCATGCCTTTATGGTGTCCAAAGACCCCACTCAGGGAGCCAATACAAGAAGGAAAAAGAAGGTTCTCAGTTCACACGGGAAGAGAAGCAGAGGCAGGAAGAATGTGGTGTTGATCAATTGAGCAACTAAGTCCTTTTTTTATTTTTGTTTGTATGGTTTTTGGTTGTTTTGTGTTTGTTTGTTTGTGAGACTGAGTCTTGCTCTCTTGCCCAGGCTGGAGTGCAGTGGTACAATCTTGGCTCACTGCAACCTCCCCCTCCCAGGTTCAAGCAATTCTCCTGCCTTGGCATCCCAAGTAGCCGGGATTACAGGTCCCTGCCACCACACCTGGCTAATTTTTGTATTTTTAGTAGAGATGGGGTTTTATCATGTTGGCCAGGCTGGTCTCCAACTTCTGACCTCAAATGATCTGCCCATCTCGGCCTCCCAAAGTGCTCGGATTATAGGCATGAGCCACCATGCCCAGCTTATTTTTATCTTTAGACACAGGCTCTTGCTCTGTTGCTCAGGCTAGAGTATAGCAGCACCATCATAGCTCACTGCAGCCTCCAACTACTGGCCTTAAGCGGTTCTCTGCCCTCAGCCTTCTGAGTAGCCAGGACTACAGATGTGCACCGCCATGCCCAACTAATTTTTAAAAATTTAAAAAGAGACTGTGTCACCCAGGCTGGTCTCAAACTCCTAGGCTCAAGGAATCCTCCCACCTCAACCTCCCAAAGTGCTGGGATTACAGGCATGAGCCACGGCTCTCAGCCCCAATTGTGACTCCTGACAAGTGAAGAAACAGAAAGAGGCATATTGTCCAGCATTCCAGCAACAGCTACCAGATGAGTTGCAGAGGGAAACTGTGCAGAGAGGTGGTCCTGGAGTCAGCAGGATGGGGGTGGGAGGACGGGGTCAGGAAACTGCCACTTTCTATCCTAAGCTTCCACTTGGTTCGATTTGTATCTGAAGCCTTATATTATTGGAAATCGTTTGTATATATATATTTTTTTAACCAGAACATTTTCACAAGACTTATGGGCACAGACACCAATCACAACGGAGAAACTTACTGGGTCCCTCATTTCAGAGATTTGTTTCTTGCAAACATCTGCTGAGAAGACATTAGCTCTCCCTCCTCCCTGACTCATCTAAAGCAAACTGGTTAATATATAATTTGGGGCTAGGCTCAGTGGCTCATACCTATAATCCCAGCACTTTGGGGGGCTGAGGCAGAGTTCAAGACCAGCCTGGTGCCACATGGAGAAACCCCATCTCTGCAAAAAATTAGTTGGGTTTGGTGACACGGGCTTGCAGGCCCAGCTACTGGGGAGGCTAAGATGGGAAGATCCCTTGAGTTTGAGGCTGCAGAGAGCTATGATCACACCACTGCACTCCAGCCTGGGTGACAGAGTGAAACCATGCCTCAAAAAAAATAAATTAATTAATTAAAACTTTTTTTAAAAGCAGATTTCAATAGAAAAGAGGGAGAAAGGGAGCCGATTGAGGAGAGAAATGCAAGGAAACATTTTAAACTCAGAGTATTCACCTTACATTTATTTATTTAAAAACAAACAAACAAACACTGCCCAGACAGCAGCCCTGAGAGCTTGCAATGGTGTGACGTCTCCATGAATTCAGAGTCCAGGGGTGCTTCTGAGATGCAGTCGAAGAACTTTCTTTGCATCTCACGGGCAAAGAATAAATCAGGCCAGGTGCGGTGGCTCACACCTGTAATCCCAGCATTTTGGGAGGCCGAGGTGGGCGGATCACCCGAGGTCAGGAGTTCAAGACCAGCCTGACCAACATGGAGAAACCGCATCTCTACTGAAAATACAAAATTGGCTGGGCGTTCTGGTGCATGCCTGTAATCCCAGCTACTCAGGAGGCTGAGGCAAGAGAATCGCTTGAACCTGGGAGGCCGAGGTTGTGGTGAGCTGAGATTGTGCCATTGTACTCTAGGCTAGGCAACAAGAGCAAAACTCTAACTCAAAAAAAAAAAAAAAAAGAACAAATCAATACCCCTCAGGGACACAGAAAGAAGGAAGAATTCTAGCAAATTCACGAGTCAAAATTCTGTTTTCTAATTCTATTCTAGAGGATAATATTTTGTCTTTTAGTCTAAAGTAAGAACTGTACATGTCACTAACACATGTATGATGGAGCACGCCAAAGTCCCCCAGCTGAGCAAGTCACCTTGTCTGTATGGTTGCCTCTACCTTAGACAGAAAATCTTATTTAATTAGATAATAATTAGATAAGTGAAAAGAGAGGTATAAAAGTGTTGGTGCTAATTGCATTTCCTGCACAGGCCTGCATCCTGTTGTTTCACTTTTAGCAACATTCACACCCGTCACAAGACAACCTTGACTTCGGGAATTTGAGACCAGAAAGGTGTGACTGTCACTTTTCTTATTCTGCCTGACCTAGACTTGTGAGATAGGAGTTCCCTGGAGATGCGGCACAGTCCACTGGGCCTGCCATAAACACTATGTGTCCCAAAGGCCAAGGCCAATGTCTTCACTGCAGATGACTCACTGTGCAGGGGGTAGCAGGAAGGACTATGAATCCAGAATGCTGAGTTTCTGGGTGCTCAGGATCAGATCCTGCCCTGGGACATGTTTAAAATGAGTAGAGACTTTTGCAGACTGGGCAACATAGCAAGACCCTGTATCTACAAAAAAAAAAAAGAAATTAGCGAAAAAAGTTAAAAATCAGCCTCACGAGTAGCTGGGGCTACAGATGCATGCCAACATTAGGGCAAGGTAGTCCCAGCTGCTCATGAAGCTGAGGCAGGAGGATTGTTTGAGCCCAGGAGCTGGAGGCTGAAGTGAGCTATGGTCATGTAACCGCACTCCAGCCTGGGCAACATAGCAAGACCCCATCTCTACAAAAAAAATGTAGAATTAGCCAGATGTGGTAGAGAACACTTGTAGTCCCAGCTATTCAGGAGGCTGAAGCAGGAGGATTGCTTGACCCCAGGAGTTGGAGGCTGCAGTGATCTAAGATCATGCAGCTGCACTCAAGCCTGAGCAACAGGGCAGGACCCTGTCTCAAGGGAAAAAAAAAAGAGAGAGAGAGAGAGAGCAAGAGAGAGAGAGACAGAGAGACTTTTGCGGGTGTACAGAGAGACTTTTGCGGGTGTAGTGAAGAAACACTGCACCAGACATTCATCATCACAGGAAGGGGGACTAGGGAAAAACCAAGACTCCACATGTGAGTTTCTCTTTGCTGTGTGATGTGAACCTCGTGAGCCAGGAGGCCTTTGTTGGACAGCCCGTCCTGAGTGTGGTTTCTGGGTAACTAGGTGAGAGGCAGATGTGACGTTAGGAGTGTTGTATGGCATCAAATCAGAGGCACACAGATGCAGTGAGTGCCTAAGACAAGCAGGAGGCCTCATCGTCCTCAGGATCAGCTGCCTCGGGAGCTGAGTCTTCCCCCAGGAGCTGAGCTGGGTAACAGCATCTCTCAAGCAAAGGGTACCTGAGTTTGGAAGGAAATGAAGAGGTGGGACCTCCCTTGTTCTTATGGGACCAAAGTTGTCTACAGCCCTTAGTAGTCTGGGGTTACAAATGAGATCACAGCAATTTCCACATTACAATATCTCTGAATCCACAGCTGGCCCTAAGACCACAGCACCCCCCAGTGTCACCCAGGATATTTCTGGGACACCCAAGAAATATCGTAATTGGGTTCAGGGACCACGCCCTCATTCTGCAGCTCTAGCCTTCTTGCCTCAGCTGCCTGGTGCCCCCTGTGAAGCCACAGCACCCATCACACGGTTTAGCCTGCAAGTGTCAATCACACCTCCCTGTTTCCTGTTCCAACCCAATAGCAGGGCCGGAAGGGAGGAGCCAAAACTCCACTCCGGAATAGAGTGTGGAGTCTCGCCTTCCATCTGATTGGACCGGCTTAGGTCACATGGCCAGCCCTGGACCAATCACAGTCACCAAGGGAATGACACGTGCTCAGGCTCACTGGGGTCCAAGCAGGAAAGGTGAGTGTTGTGGGAGGGGAGACGGTCAACTCTACCAACCTAGGCCCCTGGTGGAAGGAAAGAGGGACATGGATTTTGGGTAGTGCATAAGAGTTCTCCAGGGAAACAGAAATAATAAGATATCTATATAAAGGAATGTATTATAAAGAATTGGCTCGGCATAGGGCGCCTGTGCTTGAGCGGTTTGTGCTTGAGGTTGGGGGTTGCGTCCCTCTCTGGTAAAGGCGTGCAGGTGTTGGCCACGCCCTCTGAGCTGGGATGAGCCGTGCTCCCGGTGGAAGCAAGGGAGCGCAGCCGGAGCCATGGCCAGTACAGTGGTAGCAGTTGGACTGACCATTGCTGCTGCAGGATTTGCAGGCCGTTATGTTTTGCAAGCCATGAAGCATATGGAGCCTCAAGTAAAACAAGTTTTTCAAAGCCTACCAAAATCTGCCTTCAGTGGTGGCTATAATAGAGGTGGGTTTGAACCCAAAATGACAAAACGGGAAGCAGCATTAATACTAGGTGTAAGCCCTACTGCCAATAAAGGGAAAATAAGAGATGCTCATCGACGAATTATGCTTTTAAATCATCCTGACAAAGGAGCATCTCCTTATATAGCAGCCAAAATCAATGAAGCTAAAGATTTACTAGAAGGTCAAGCTAAAAAATGAAGTAAATGTATGATAAATTTTAAGTTCATATTGGTTTATGTATATGAGTACTAAGTTTTTATAACAAAATGCCTCAGAGCTACAATTTAAAAAAAAAAAAGAATTGTCTCATGGAATTAGGGCCCTAAGATGTGTAGTCTGCAGGCGGGAGACCCAGGAGGACCGATCGTATAGATTCAGTCCCAGTCCACCTCTGAAGGCAAGAGACCGATGTGCCAGCTTAGAGCTCAAAGACAGGCAGGAGAAGTTCTTTTTTTATTTTATTTTATCACTGTATTTTATTTCATTTTATTTTATTTTTGAGATGGAGTCTCACTCTGTCACCCAGGCTGGAGTGCAGGGGGCTGATCTTGGCTCTCTGCAACCTCCGACTCCCGGGTTCAAGCAATTCTTGTGCTTCAGCCTACTGAGTAGCTGGGATTACAGGCACCCACCACCACTCTTGGCTAATTTTTTTTTTTTCCCCCCAAGACGGCGTCTCATTCTGTCACCTAGGCTGGAGTGCAGTGGTGCAGTCTCAGCTCACTGCAACCTCTGCCTCCCGGGTTCAAGCGATTCTCCTGTCTCAGCCTCCTGAGTAGCTGGGATTACAGGCACACACCACCATGCCTGGCTAATTGTTGTATTTTTAGTAGAGACGGGGTTTCACCATGTTGGCCAGGATGGTCTCGAATTCCTGACCTCATGATCAGCCTGCCTAGGCCTCCCAAAGTGCTGGGATTACAGCCGTGAGCCACCGCGCTCAGCCCATGCTCGGCTAATTTTTGTATTTTTAGTAGAGACAGGATTTCACCATGTTGACCAGGCTGGTCTTGAACTCCTGACCTCAAGTGATCTACCTGCCTTGTCATCCCAAAGTGCTGGTATTACAGGTGTGAGCCACTGCGCCAGCCAAAAAGTTCTCTTTTATTCAGGCTTTTTGTCCTAATGAGGTCTTCAATTGATTGGATGAGGTCCACCCACATTAGGCGGAGGCAATCTGCCTTACTCCAGCCTACTGACTTAAATGTTAATCTCATCCAAAACACTCTTAGAGACAAACCCAGGATGATGTTTGACCAAATGTCTAGGCACCCTGTGGCTCAGTCAAGTTGACACATAAAATTAACCATCAGGTTGGAAGCTGTGGCTCATGCCTGGGATCCCAACACTTTGGGAGGTCGAGGCAGGAGGATTGCTTGAGGCCAATGTTTCAGACCAATCTGGGCAACATAGCAAGACTCCATCCCTCCAAAAAAAAAAAAAACCTTTTTTTTTTTGAAACGAATCTTACTTTGTTGCCAGTCTGGAGCACAATGGCACGATTCTCCTGCCTAAGCCTCCCGAGTAGCTGGTACTACAGGTGGGCACCACACCCAGTTAATTTTTGTATTTTTAGTAGAGATGGAGTTTCACCATGTTGGCCAGGATGGTCTCGATCTCTTGACCTTGTGATCCACCCATCTCGGCCTCCCAAAGTGCTGGGATTACAGGGGTGAGCCACCTCGCCTGGCCAAAAGTTTTTTTTTTATTGGCCTGGTGTGGTGTCCCGTACCTCAGGAGGCTGAGGTGGGAGGATCGCTTGAGCCCAGGAGTTCAGGCTGCAGCAAACTACGATCACACCATTGCACTCCAGCCTGGGCAACAGAGTGAGACCATGTTTCTAAAAGAAATAAAAAATAAAATAACCATCACAGGTAGGCACCAACAATGTACACCACAACTGTAGTGTCTGAGCCCAGGATCTGCATGCCAGTGCCCCGGAAGCCATGACCTCCCTGAGGCCAAGCACTGCTGGATCTACCTCTGCAGCCATCAACGGAGTCTAGGGCCACTGTGCCCATCTTTGGGGCTTCACTGAGGTTCTTCTGAAAATGCCTCTCCACATCACAACTCCAATGGCTGTTGAAGGACACAGATACTGCAGTCCCCTCTCTAGGACCCCTCCTCGATATTCTCTTCTTCCCATCTTTCTCCAGCCACTCCTACCCGAATCACCTCCTTTCTCCTTCAGCCCCACCAAGAAAAGCCTCTATTCTAATCAATTCCTAAAAACAGATTAGTCGTAATTGTATGAAGAGGGTAAACACGTTCCCTTCACCCTACGATTTTCCAAAGGGGACAGGTTTTGAAAATGTCATAAATGTATCAAATCATTAAATGTATTAATGCATGAAGTCAGCTCGATAAATTGGCATCCTTAAGTCATGGTGGTGTGTGCTTTATGACAAGGTAAAAATTGCCCCATTTTCATCAAGACCGAAAATAAAAACCAATGACTATGATAATGAGTAGTCTGTGTTTCACCCATTCTCCAAACCGGAGCCTGGAAATGCCCTCTCACCAGCCCTGTGCCTGCCACAGGGTTCAGACAGGGAAACAGAGGCCCTGTGAAGACCAAGGGGTGAGATTATACACACATGCACACACACACACACACACGTATACATGCATGTATATATGTGTGTACACATATGCATATATATGTATATATGTGTGTATATATGTATTCCAAAAATGAAAGAGAGGAAATTTAGGGAAACAGTCTACGAAAGGACTCTCACTTCTGACACCCCCAGCAAGTGCAGGAGGTCTCCAAGACCACCTTCAGGTTTGATAATTTGCTAGAAGGACTCACAGAACTCAGAAGGGCATCCTACTCACACTTACAGCTTATTACAGCAAAAGGACACAGATTAAAATCAGCCCAGGGAAGAGACACGTGGGGCAGAGTCTAGGAGGGCTCCACACATGGATCTCCTAGTTGTCCCCTCCCAGGGGAGTCGTGGGCAGTGCTGACATCTGTCAGCAGTGAAGTCTGACAATGCACATGGATACGTTTCTCCCTTGACATTTGGACAAGGATGTGTGGCGTTGGCAAGAAGGGCTGCCCACAAGATGAGTTCTCTTTCCCACCTTCACCCTCACTTCCTCTGATGGATTCCTCCTGCGGAACATGCCAAAGACAGCGCACTCTCGTGCCATGTCCAAGAGGTATCCTGAGCTGGCTTCTCCTGGGCTTCTCTCTTCCTCCCTGGGCCACCTTGCCTCCGTCGCGGCCATCTGCACACCACCCCAGGAAAGGCTCTTCCTCTTAGGGGTGGCACCTGGACACATGCCACCCAGGCTCGAAGGGGGAGCAGGCAGCCTCCCAGACCAAGCTCCCCATGCACGGGTGGCTGTGTGTGCTGCAAAGAAACATGGAGACGTCAATGAAAAAGCAAAGACCCACTGACGGCTCTCTTCCTCGCCACCTCAGGTCTCCCCACAACAGTCAGGAATAAGACTCGCCTCCTTCAACCACCTTCTGAATCTCCCCCTTAAAAATATAATATTTCTTAAGATTGTTTAATTTTTAAAGAAAATTGGCCAGGCGTGGTGGCTCATGCCTGTAATTCCGGCACTTTGGGAGGCTGAGTCAGGAGGATCTCTTGAGCCCAAGAGTTTGAGACCAGCCTGGGCAACTCAGGGAGACTCAGTCTCTATTTAAAAAAAAAAAGGGTAAAAGAAAAAGAAAATTCAAAATGAGCCATAATCTCTCCACCTAGATAATTCCCACTGACATTTTGAAATAATAAAATATATATGTATGTGTATCTATACATAGTCATATATTGAATATATATTCATATGTTGAATATATAGTATATGAATATATATTTATATCAGATATTCATATATTCAACATTATATATTAATATCATGTATATTCATAGGTTGAAATTATGTATATATATAGGCATGCACACATATACATATATATGCAAAATTAGAAATAGATCAAAAGTTTATAGGGGACTGGGTGTGGTGTTTCATGCCTGTAATCCCAGCACTTTGGGAGGATGAGGCAGGCGGATCACTTGAGGTCAGGAGTTTGAGACCAGCCTGGCCAACATGGTGAAACCCAGTCTCTACTAAAAATATAAAAATTAGTTGGGCATG
>NW_012117710.1:6117432-6126947 GCF_000951035.1 Colobus angolensis palliatus | reverse complement strand
GCACACCTGTAATCCCAGCTACTCAGGAGGCTAAGGCACAAGAATCACTTGAACCCGGGAGGCGGAGGTTGTGATGAGCTGAAATCGTGCCACTGCACTCCAGCCTGGGCGACAGAGCTCAAAAAATAAATAAATAAATAAAGTTTAGAGGGGTATTATATTAGTCATCTACTAGAGCAATCATGCTGCATCCCAAATAATCCCCAAATCTCAGTGGCTTACAGTGACAAATACTTTTTTCACTGACAGGCCTGCAAGTGGCTGGAACAGCTCCGGTCTGTGGGTCTCCACATCTTCCCCAATCTAGGACCAGTGATAACTTCGAGCATGTTCTTCTCAGGTCATTGGCAAAAACACAATAAGCCGGACCAAACCACAAAAGCACATTGAAAGCCTCTGTTTGCACAACACTCACTCACATTCTGTTGCTGAAAGCAAATCATATGACCAAATCCAAGCAGAGACGTCTACTTCACCCCTGGTGGGAAGAGGAAGGGGAGCGGAGAACTACTGAAAAATGGTTCAGTCTACCACAGATTTCTACAAAGCTAAGAAATTAAGTAAACACACCAGGCACGGTTCCCACGTATCATCCTAACATTTTGTGAGGCTGAGGTGAAAGGATTTCTTAAACCCAGGAGTTTGAGACCAGACTGGGCAACATAGCAAGACCCTCATCTCTACAAAAAATTAAAATAAAGAGAAATGAAGTAAACACTTCCCTCCCCACTCCCATACAGAAATATACACATAAATGCATGTATAAAGCAAATATTCACATTTATATGGATATGGTTTTTAAATACAAAAAGGAGTCCTATCATTTACACGCTATCTGTTTCTTTTTGAGAACTTTGCACATATACTTTTTCTGTTGTTTTATCTAATAAACACTTACATAGGACTTCTTATGTGCCACACACCATTTCAAGAGCTTTACAAATATAACCCATTTATTGGCACAAAAAGATACTGGGGCGGCCAGGCATGGTGGCTCACGCCTGTAATCCCAGCACTTTGGGAGGCCGAGACAGGCAAATCACAAGGTAAGGAGATCGAGACCATCCTGGCTAACACGGTGAAACCCTGTCTCTGCTAAAAATACAAAAAATTAGCTAGGTGTGGTGGCGGGTGCCTGTAGTCCCAGCTACTCAGGAGGCTGAGGCAGGAGAATGGTGTGAACCTGGGAGGTGGAGGTTACAGCGAGACGAGATCGTGCCACTGCATTTCAGCCTGGGGGACAGAGCATCACAAAACAAAACAAAACAAAATGAAAAACAAAGATCCTGGGGCATGTATCTTGAGAAACTCTTGAGAATAGATTTTTAGCATAACTTTATTGCTGAGAATATTTTTAATTTTCATGATTATTTCCTAGTTGTCTTCCAGAAAGAGTGCACTGATTTACACTCCCACTAGCACATAGGAAAGTGTCTACTTCCCCATCCTCACCAGCCCTGAGGCATCACAGTTTTCCATTTTTGTTAACCTGATAAATTGGCAAATTTCACTGTTGTTTGTTTTACATTTCATTCTTTAAGAATGAGGCTGGGCAGCTTTCCCACATTTACTGGCCATTTGTGTTTATTTTACTATAAATTGACCGTTCATATCCTTTGCCTATTTTTCTATTGTTTTATTTTCTTATTGACTTATGCAAATTATTTGTAAAGCAGAGAAACTGGCCTGTCCCATTTGTCTGCCACAGATGCTGCAAATACATTTTCCCAGTGTTTCATCATTCTTGACTTTATGTTATGGTCTTCTCTATCAAATGGAAGTTTTAGAATTTTTCTGTAGTCAAATTTATCAATTCTTTCCTTTTTGAGTTCTAGGTGTTGTATTTTATTTCACTCACACTTTCTTCTATAATTTTATTTTCTTTTTAAACTTTTTATTCTGAAACAGTTATAGATTTATAGAACGTTATCAAGCTAGGACAGAGAGGTTGTATATAATCCCACCCAGTTTCTCCCAGTGATTACAGCTTACATAGCTTTAGAAATTGATGTTGGCACAATGCGTACTTGTGGTCCTATGTAATTTTATCACTTGTGTGGATTCGTGTAACCACCATTGCAATTAAAATACAGAACTGTGTATCACCACAAAGATCTCCCTCATGCTATCTCTTTATAGGAATACCCATACTTCTTCCCTCCACCACCTCTAACCCCAAGCTAATTTGTTTTTCATCTCTTTTTGTCATTTTGAGAATTTTATATAAATGGAATCCTACAGTCAGTGACCTTTTGAGATTGGCTTTTCTGAATCATCATAATGCCCTTGAGACCCATCTGAGTTGTTGCCCGTATCAACAGTTCATTCCTTTTTACTGCTAAGTAGTATTTCATGGATGCTTCACAGTTTGTTAAACCATTTACCAAATGTAGGGTTATTCCAGTTTTTGCCATTACAAATAAAGCTGCTATGAATAGTCCATTTTTGCATGGATATAAGTTTTCATTTCTCTAGGATAAACATCCAAGAGTGCAATTGCTATACCATATGGTGAGTGTATCTTAAATTTTTAAGAAACTGCTAAATTATTTTCCACAGTGGCTGTTTTTGAATTTGCTATGCTAATATCTGTATTTTAACTAGTATATTTAGGCCATTTACATTTAATGTAATTATTAATTTGTTGGGGCTTAAGCCCGACATTTTATTTTTTGTTTTCTTTTTTGTGTCATTTCTCTGTTTTCTTTTTTCTGCCTTCCTGTGGTTTACTTGAACACTTGTTTAGAATTCTATTTTTATGTATGGTTTTTAATGTATCTCTTTGCATACTTTTTAAGGTTAGCTTAGATATTTTAATATGTATACATAATGAATCATAGTCTACTAGTGTCAACATTTAATCAGTTTGAAGGTAATATAGAAACTTTACTTCCCTTTACACTTTTCCATTCATAATTTAATTGTCTTAAATATTTTCTCTACATAAATTGAGTACTTCATCAGACAATGTTATACTTTTTGCTTAACCATCAGATATATCTCAGAACACTGATGAGTACAAGGAAAGCATATTGTATTTACCCATATTTTTAGCCTTTCTGTCTTTCTTTCATTTTTCTTGGTATTCCAGGATTCATTCTTTTATCATTTTCTTTTTCCTGAGACAGGGTCTTGCTCTGTCACCCAGGCTGGAGTGCAATGGTGTGATCATGGCTCACCTCAGCCTCAACCTCCTGGACTTAAGCAATCCTCCCACTGTAGCCTCCTAAGTATCTGGGACTACCAGTGTGCACCACCATGCCCAGCTAATTTTTGTATTTTCTTTGTAGAGACAGGGTTTTACCCAGTTGCTCAGTCTGGTTCTGAACTCCTGAACTCAAGCAATCCACCTGCCTTGGCCCCTCAAAGTGCTGGGATTACAGGCATGAGCCACTGCACCCAATTGAGACCTTTCTTTAGCCATTCTTTCAGAGTAGGTTGGCTGGTGACAGAATCTCTTAGTTTCTCTTAATCTGAGGATGTCTTAAATGCCTCTTCATTTCCAAAGGACATTTTTACTTCATGTAGAATTCTGGGCTGACGATTCTTTTCTGTAAGCATTTGAAAACTGTTGTGTTTCTTCCTTTATGGCCTTTATGGTTTCAAATGGGAAATCTGCTATAATTCTAACTATTTTTTCATATAGATAAAGTGTTATTTTCTCTCATTGTGTTCAAGTTTTTTTTTTTTTTTTTAGAAATCTGATTATGATGTGTCTTGGAATATATTTCTTTGCATTTTCCTGATTGGGGTTTGTTTACCAAGCTTCTTCAACCTGCAGGTTTATGTCTTCCATCAAATTAGGTGGGGGGGATTCAGCCATTCTTTCTCTGAAGAGATTTTAGCCCCACCCTCCTTCTCCTCTCCTTTCAGGACTTCAACATTAATGTTAGATCTTTTATTATTATCCTATGGATCCTTGAGGCTTTTTACAAGCCCATTTTCTCCCTGTTGTTCAGCTTGGGTAATTTCTATTATTATTTTGTCAAGTTTGCCACTTCTTTCCTCTGTGCCATCATTCTGTGGTCGAGTTCATTCACTGAGGTTTCATTTTGATTATTGTATTTTTCAGTTCTCAAATTTCCATTTGGGGCCATGTCTCACACCTGCAATCCCAGTACTTTGGGAGGCCAACGCGGGTGGGATCACCTGAGGTCAGGAGTTTGAGACCACCCGGGTCACATGGTGAAACCCCTGTCTCTACTAAAAATACAAAAATTAACCAGACGTGGCAGCACGTGACTGTAGTCCCCAGCTACTCAGGAGGCTGAGGCAGGAGAATTGCTTGAACCCAGGAGGCGGAGGTTGCAGTGAGCTGAGATGGTGCCACTGCACTCCAGCCTGGGCAACAGAGCCAGACTTTGTCTCAAAAACAAAAAAGTAAAAATAAAAATAAAATTCCCATTCGTTCTTTTTCATATCTTCTACTTATTTGCCAGGACTTCCTATTCCTTTGCTGAGACATTCTACATTTTCATTTGTTTCAAGTGTGCTCACAATTATGGAAGCATTTTTATGACAGCAGCTTTAAAATACATTTCAGATAATTTTAACATCTGTGCCATCTCAGTGTTGGTGTCTGTTGATTGCTTGGTCTCATTTGAGTTGAGATATTTCTCGATTTTGGTATAATGAGTGCTTTCTTAAGTTGAAATCACTCTTATAATGTGTTACAAGACTCGGGATCTTATTTAAACCCTCTGTTTTACCAGGACTCCTTCTAATCGCTCCAACAGGGAGAAGGGGTGCCTCATTATCACTGGGTGGGGGTGTCAGTGTGGGCTCCACAAGGGTGTCCACCAAACCCGCAGAGGCAGGGGGTCTCATGAGCACCCAGCAGGAATGGAAGTATCAGCCCTCAATGGAGACTTCTCTGCCACCACCTCAGTGAAGGGGTGGGTTAGGGTACCTCATTACAACCAAAAAAGGTGACAGTCTGAGTTCTACACTTTGTCTTTGCTGGCAGAAGTGGGCAGAGGGTCTCAGTGCTTTCAGCCTTATTTGGCTGGAGTGCAGAGGTTATTGTCTAATGTTTTGGGATTATTTTTGAGTGGCAGTCTCACTCTGTCACTCAGGCTGGAGTACAGTGGCATGATCATGGCTCACTGCAGCCTCGATCTCCTCAGGCTCTGGTGATCCTCCCACCTTAGCCTCCCAAGTAGCTGGAACTACAGGTTTGCACTACCACGTCCAGCTAATTTTTGTATTTTTTGTAGAGACGAGGTCTCGCTGTGCTGCCCAGGCTGGTATTGAATGCCTGGGATCAAGCGATCCACCTGGCTCCACCTCCCAAAGTGCTGGGATTATAGGTGGGAGCCACCACCTCCAGCCTAAAATTTTTTTTTTAATCTCATGAGGCTGTCCCTTTCCTGACCCTTTCCTCTAGTTATCTGGCTTAAAAAAGCAGGCTTTTTTTTTTTTTTTTTTTTTTTGAGACGGAATCTCGCTCTGTCACGGCCCAGGCTGGAGCGTAGTGGCCGGATCTCAGCTCACTGCAAGCTCCGCCTCCCGGGTTTACGCCATTCTCCTGCCTCAGCCTCCCCAGTAGCTGGGACTACAGGCGCCCGCCACCTTGCCCGGCTAGTTTTTTGTATTTTTTTTAGTAGAGACGGGGTTTCACCGTGTTAGCCAGGATGGTCTCGATCTCTTGACCTCGTGATCCACCCGTCTCGGCCTCCCAAAGTGCTGGGATTACAGGCTTGAGCCACCGCGCCTGGCCAAAAGCAGGCTTTTTTAAGAATGTTTAAAAACAAAAACAAACAAACAAAAACAAAACCTGTACCTGCTGGCATTTCTAGGCTGCCAGCTTCTCAAGAACGCAGTCTGGGATATATGAGACAAGAAGAAAATCCAGGGACCTCACTGCTGTGCTGTTCCTCGAGTTCTGAACTCCCAGCCCATCTGCCTTCTCTCCCCACCATTCACAGTCTTTGTCTGTTTGTTTTGCATCCAATATTCAAAGGTTTTAGCTGCACTTAGCAGGAGGAATTGTGAAATGTCTATTCCACCATCCAGGAAGCTGTGGCTTTGTTTTTTTGTTTGTTTTTTTTTTTTTTTTGATAAGACATTTAATTCTCTGATCCATCTAGAATTCATTTTTACATAAGAAGCAACGGAGGTATAGAATGAGACCACCACTTCTCCTGTTGTCTTTCCCAGCTTTTCCCTGTCTCCCCTTTTCCCTAGTTTACAAGACAGGAGAAGGGGGAGAAAGCAAAAAGTTGGAAAGAAACAGAAGTAAGATAAATAGCTAGACGACCTTGTCACCACCACCTGGCCCTGGTGGTTAATATAATAATAATAATATTAACCCCTGACCAAAACTACTAGTGTTATCTGTAAATTCCAGGCATTGTATGAGAAAGCACTGTAAAACTTTTTGTTCTGTTAGCTGATGCACGTAGCCCCCCGTCACGTTTTCCATGCTTGCTTGATTTATCATGACCCTTTTACATGGATCCCTTAAAGTTGTAAGCCTTTAAAAAGGCCATGTATTTCTTCTTCAGGGAGCTCGGCTCTTAAGACCCAAGTCTGCCGACGCTTCCGGCCGAACAAAAACTCTCTTCCTTCTTTAATCCGGTGTCTGAGGAGTTTTGTCTGCGGCTCATGCTGCTACAGAGGGACCCGATTTCACGTTTTTCAGACTGTGCTGAGTTCTCTCAATACCATGTCTTGGATAATCTCACTTTTTCTCTACTGATTTGAAATGCCAAACATATTTCCATGCATGTGAGAAACTGTTTCTGAATGTATTGTGTGCTATCAACCTGTGTGCTTCCTTATACCTACTGGTTTGTTTGCTGTCACATCCAGTGTATGCAGTTTTCTAGAGCTTGTCTCTTCCTTGTTCTGCCTGGGGGGCCCAAGACCCCAGATTCTGCAGACCCTCTTCCTCACACCCTCTGGGAGTCCCTGTCTTGGTTTCCAATGACCCAAACTAGGTGACTCAGAACAACACCAAACTCAAGCTGTTGCAAGGTTGTTTTCTTCTTGGGGGCTCATGGGGACGATCTGCTCCTTGCTTCCTTCCTGGCTTCTTGAGAAAGGGTCTCACTCTTGCTCAGGCTGGAATACAGTGGTACAATCATGGCTCACGGCAGCCTCGATCTCCCTAGGCTCAGGTGATCCTCCCACTTCAGCCTCTCAAGTAGTTGGAACTACAGGTTCGCACCACCATTCCCAGCTAACGTTTGCATTTTTTGTAGAGACGAGGTCTTGCTATGTTGCCCAGGCTGGTCTTGAATGCCTGGGATCAGGCGATCCGCCCGCCGCTGCCTGTGGCTGCCAGCAAGCCTTACAGTACAGCAGCTTGTGCATGCACCACTCTAATCTCTGCCTCTGTCGTCATACGGCTGTCTTCCCTCTGTGTGTCTCCGTGTCCTTCTCTGATGATAAGGACACCAGTTGTGTCAGATCAAAGGCTCCCCATCCCAGTACGATCTCATTTTACCTTAACTCATTATTTCCATTACTTCTGCAATGACCCTGTTTCCAAATAAAGTCACATTCTGAGGTCCAGGAAGGACATGAATTTTGGGGGATACACAATTCAACCCAGGACAGACTTCAAAAGGCTGCACTTGGCCAGGCGTGGTGGCTGGTGCCTGTAATCCCAGCACTTTGGGAGGACAAGGCAGGCAGATCACCTGAGGTCAGGAGTTCGAGACCAGCCTGGCCAACATGGTGAAACCCCATCTCTACTAAAAAATACAAAAACTAGCCAGACGTAGTGGCGGGCACCTGTAATCCCAGCTACTCGGGAGGCTGAGGTAGGAGAATCGCTTGAACCCAGGAGGCGGAGGTTGCAGTAAGCCGAGATGGCGCCACTGCACTCCAGCCTGGGCGACAGAGCAAGACTGTGTTCTCAAAAAAAAAAACAAAGGTCTACACTTGTTAAGACACTCCCTCCCCACCCTGCCCACAACATTCATTCACCTTCTCTAGCTCCTCAGCATGGGAGCTCCAGCATAAGGCCCTGACCAGAGCCTCTCTCCTGCCTCCAGGTGTCAATCACTCTGCACACTCCAGGAGCCCATCAACCCAGCTTCCCCAGCCTACTCGCGCTCCACCACTTTTTGCATGGGATCTTCTTTTTTCCTTTCCTTTTCTTTTCTTTCTTTTTTTTTTTTTTTTTTTTTGAGATGGAGTTTTGCTCTTGTTGCCCATGCTGGAGTGCAATGGCACAATATCAGCTCACTGCAACCTCCGCCTCCCAGGTTCAAGCAATGCTCCTGCCTCAGCCTCCCATGTAGCTGGGATTACAGGCATGTGCCACCACACCAGGCTAATTTTTTATTTTTAGTAGCGACGGGGCTTCTCCATGTTGGTCAGGCTGGTCTCAAACTCCCGACCTATCAGGTGAACCGCCCGCCTCGCCCTCCCAAAGTGCTGGGATTACAGGTGTGAGCCACCGCGCCCAGTCTGCGTGGGGCCTTCTTAAGAGCAGCAGCCGGTCGGGGACTCACTTACGATGGGAATTCCTTGGTCTGCATCACAGATCACACTCCGCAGGGGAACAGGGCAAATGGGCTCCAGCAGGGGAGGTCATCAGGGCACCTCTGTCGGGGCAGGTGGGGCTCAGAGCTCTCAGAAGCATTGCACAGGAGGGCAGACATCCATGAAAATATTTTTCCACCTGACACCTTGTTCAAAAGGCACTGAGTCCAGCCAGGTGCAGTGACTCACACCTGTAACCCCAACACTTTGGGAGGTCGAGCCAGGCAGATCACTTGAGGTCAGGAGTTTAAGACTAGCCTGGCCAACATGGTGAAACCCCGTCTCTACACAAATACAAAAATTAGCTGGGTGTGGTGGTGGGTGCTGCAATCCCACCTACTCAGGAGGCTGAGGCACGAGAATCACTTGAACTCAAGAGGTGGAGGTTGCAGTGAGCCAAGATCACACCACTGAACTCTAGCCTGGGCAACAAAGTGAGACTCCATCTAAAACAAACAAACAAAAAAATGCACAGAGTCCTAGCAGAGTTGACAGTCTGTGCTGGAAACCAATTCAATGTCAAGCACATCACACAGAATATTCTTGTTCCTCATGAAAGCCCTGCAAGGGATACATTATTCCCATTGTACAGGAGAGAAAACTGAGGCTCAGAAAGGGTTAAGTAATGTGCCCAGGTCACATACAAGGAAGACGCAGATAGGGGTCTGAACCAGCTCTGTCTGGCTTCTCCATTCACCTTCCTGATGCGCTGGGACTCTCTGAGGGCTGAGCCTGGCTGTGCTGCTGGGTCTACCCTCTACTATTTATTACCTGCAAGGCCACCAGCTTCAACCTCAAAAAAAAGTTCCAGGCCTGGCATGGTGGTTCATGCCTGTAATCCCAGTGCTTTGGGAGGCCGAGGCAGGAGGATTGCTTGAGACCAGGAGTTCAAGACCAGGATGGGCAACATAATGATACCACCCCTCTACCAAAAAAAAAAAAAATGTTTTAGAAAATTAGACAGGCATGGTGGCACATGCCGTAGTCCTAGCTACTTCAGAAGTTGAAGCGGGAGGATC
>NW_012117710.1:6105442-6116946 GCF_000951035.1 Colobus angolensis palliatus | reverse complement strand
TCCAGGCCAGGTTCGGTGGCTCATGCTTGTAATCCTAGCACTTTCAGAGGCCGAGGCAGGTGGATTGCCTGAGCTCAGGAGTTCAGGACCAGCCTGGACAACATGGAGAAACCCTGCCTCCACTAAAAATACAAAATAAAAATTAATCAGGCATGGTCATGTATACCTGTAGTCCTAGCTACTCAGGAGACTGAGGCATGATAATCGCTTGAACCAGGAGGCAGAGGTTGCAGTAAGCCAAGATTATGCCATTGCACTCCAGCCCGGGCAACAGAGGAAGACTCTTATCTAAAAAAAAAAAAAAAAAAAAAAAAAAAAAAAGAAGTTCCTGTCAATGACCTCCATCTTTAGCCAGGAAGAACTCAAAAGTATTGAATGCAATTTGTCCAATCAGCCTCAGGGAAAAGGAGGCCCTCACCACAATGTTACTTTGATGGAAATTTTATGTTCTCCCTTTTGAACTTGGAGAGTGTTGCATTTAAGCTCCTTGGAGGCCCTATGTTGCTGCAAAATCATTAGCACTAGATGGAGACCCAGCCGGGACCTTTCCAACCACCAGCCACAGATGACAGCGTTTCCATGCATTATGTCATCGTCTTCACTCTCAGACGGGGAGCGATGCCTCCCCTCTGGCCACCCTCCATCTGTTCCGCACGTGACAAGACCTCCCTTGGTCTCATTTAACCCTAGTAAAGACCACGTGCCATGGTGGTTCGTAGGGAGGCTTGGGTGTCAGACTCTAGGTTCAAATCCTCACTCTGTCCCTTATCAGTCAAGTGAGCTTGGGTAGGCACATTATTTTATTTCTTTAAGCCCCAGTTTTATCATCGGTGAAATGGCTTTAGTGTGAGTTGGATACAGCAGTACATGGAACGTGTTTAGCACAGTGTCCAGCCCACAGAATAGTTTTGCTAAATGCAAATTGTCAGTACTGCTATCACAAGTTATTACTGTCATTACTATTATTCAAGCAGGACCGTGATCTCTCACTGATCTAAGACACATGAGCCCCTGTCTCCAAAGACCAACCGGGAGCCAGAAATGTTTGCCATAATTCAGGCTAGTGCTGCTATGAGGAATTGGGTCTTGATTTTCGGCTTATGGGTGGGGCTGTCCAGTAAGAACCATTTGACATTTGTACCGTATGCAACACCCACCTGTGCCAGCAACACCCACCTGTGCCAGCTGGTGCGTATGGCCTTTACTGTATCCCCGATATGGTTGGGCTGTGTCCCCACCCAAATCTCATCTTGAATTGTTCCCACGTGTTGTGGGAGGGACCAAGTGGGAGATAATTTGAATCATGGCAGCAGTTTCCCCCATATTGTTCTCATGGTAGTAAATAAATCTCATGAGATACTACAGTTTTATAAGGGGAAACTCCTTTTCTTGGCTCTCATTCTCTCTTGTCTGCCGCCATGTAAGACGTGCCTTTTGCCTTCTGCCATGATTATCAGGCCTCCCCAGTCATGTGGAACTATAAGTCCAATTAAACCTCTTTTTCTTCCCAATCTTGGGTATCAGCAGCATGAAAACGGACTAATACAGTCCCTGAGAAGAAGCCAAGGAGAGCTGTCAGACACTGTGCAGACAAGCCACAGAGAGGGCAGACCTGGGCTCCAGTCAACTCTACCTGGATTCCATACATTCAAGTTTGTTTTTTGTTTTTTTTTTGAGACGGAGTCTCACTCTGTCCACCAGGCTGGAGTGCAGTGACGCGATCTCGGCTCACTGCAAGCTCCACCTCCTGGGTTCACGCCATTCTCCTGCCTCAGCCTCCCTAGTAGCTGGGACTACAGGCACCCGCCACCGTGCCCGGCTAATTTTTTGTATTTTTAGTAGAGACAGGGTTTCACCATGGTCTCGATCTCCTGACCTTGTGATCCGCCCGCCTTGGCCTCCCAAAGTGCTGGGATTACAGGCGTGAGCCACTGCGCCCAGCCCAAGTTTTTTTTTTCTTGTTTTTGAGACAAGGTCTTCCTGTCACCCAGGCTGGAGTGCAGGGGTGCAATCATAGGTCACTGAAGCCTCAAACTCCTGAGCTCAAGTGACCCTCTTGCTTCAGTCTCCTGAATAGCTGGGACTACAGGTGTGGCCCATCATGCCCAGATAACTTTTTTTTTTTTTGAGACAGGGTCTTGTTGTGTTGCCCAGGCTGGTCTTGAACTCCTGGGCTCAAGTGATCCTCCTACCTCTGCCTCCCAAAGCACTGAGATTACAAGCGTCTGGCCCATCCAAGTTCTGAACTTGGATTTTTCTGCCTTCTGCTCTTCCATGCCTGCATGGGAGAAGTGCTGGGACCCTCTCTGAGGATGTCTTTGTCATAGGTCCTAATTCCTGCTCCAGATGATTCCTGGGGAGATCTTAGGTAGGTTTTGAGTCCGGTTTTTATCATTTTTAAAAATTTTTTGAGACAGCATCTCACTCTGTTGCCCAGGCTGGAATGCAATGGTATAATCACAGCTAACTGCAGCCTTGAACCCCTGGGCTCAAGCAAACCTCTCACCTCAGCCTCTGGAGTAGCTGGTTCTACAGGTGCACACTACCACATCCCACTAATGTTTTAATTATTTGTAGAGACGGGGTCTCATTATGTTGCCCAAGCTGGTCTTGAACTCCTGACCTCAAGCAATTGTCTCACCTCAGCCTCAACTGAGTGAGTCTTGCCTTGTTGCTGATGACCTTGACTAGAAGATGTTGCTCTCAGCACATCCCACCTTCCCCAGGCCTGAAGCAGCACCCGCATTCCAGGTGTTTTCCTGTCCCCAAAAGTTACTCTCCTCCATGTCATCCCATCCACAGAGGAGTGAAGGATTGATGGCCTGTTGTCAGTCAAGGGCTCTGGACCTCCAGAGCTGGATTTGGATGTATTCCGGGTCAAACCACAGTTGCCCAAAAGCAATTCTTTACTTCATTCCTTCTACCACATTTAAGAGCACCTGCAATATGCACGATGCATTGGAGATGCAGCTTTGAACAAGGTGTGCCTGTACTCCAACCTCATGGAGACAGACAATACACTCCACATGAAGACCAGAAGACTGGGAGCAGTGGCTCATGCCTGCAATACCAGAACTTTGGGAGGCCAAGGCAAGCAGACCTCTTGAGGTCAAGAGTTCGAGACCAGCCTGGCTAACATGGTGAAACTTGTCTCTACTAAAAATACAGAAGTTAGCTGAGTGTCGTGGTGCACACCTGTAATCCCAGCTACTCGGGAGGCTGAGGCACAAGGTGCGTATCTGTAGTCCCAGCTACTTAGGAGGCTGAGGCATGAGAATCGCTTAAACCTGGGAGGCAGAGTTTGCTGTGAACCAAGATCGCACCACTGCACTCCGGCCTGGGCAACAGAGCAAGATTTCATCTCAAAAAAGAAAAAAAAAAGACCAGAGAAAATATTAGCATGTGAGGGGCACATGTGGGGTATTTAAACAAGATGGCATGATGGAAAGTGACCCAATGGCCACTCTAGATTGGATGATCAGGGATAGTCAACATTAAGGTGGTATCCATGCCATGAATGGGATGACACAAGGAGTCAGCCATGTAAATGCCAAGAAGGCAAATATTCCAGGTGGCAACAAGGACCCGTGCAAAGGTCCTGGGGCAGGAGTGAACTTTGACATCTTCAGAGAGCAGAGGACCATATTGCTGAACCACTGAGCCAGGACAGAGAATTCTGCATGCTGTGGGCTACAAGCCAGATTCCAGATGGCAGGAGGTGGGGTTCTAAGATCGTCCTCTGCCACTTTGAAGTGGAGTCACTTGGGCAAGTCACTGTCCCTCCCAGCCTCAAGTGGCCCAGACAGTGAGTGCCCTGTTTAGACACTGAAACTGTCCCTATAAACTTTATAAAATTAATCAGGGAAGAAGGGAGGGGAAGAAATGAAAATAAACCAAGCTTATAGCACATTCAGCATCTATCATGAGGTCTCAGCCTGCTTTCTGACCTGTTTCCACATAGCTGGGTAGTGCCTATTATCCTAGAATCATGTAGACCCTGTTAGAAGATTATAGGTCGCCTTATCAGCTCTGTAGATACCAACTTCAACATGATAAAACATTACGTTTTCCATTTGAGGTGATTTTTTCAGGTCCTGCATACTGACACCAACTGGTCTGAAGGACTGCATGAGGTGACTCACCAAAGAATGTAGTTTCCATATCCTGATGATTTCATACCCCAATCAATCTATGACCCCAATTTTCCAACCCTTTGCCCTCCATGGTCCCCTTAAAAATCACAGCCCAGAACTCAGCCAGACTTGGTGGCTCACACCTATAATCCCAACACTTTGGGAGGCTGAAGCAAGAGGATTGCTTGAGTCCAGGAGTTCAAGACCAACCTGGGCAACATAGTGAGGCCCCCATCTCTAAAAAAAAAAAAAAAATTAGCTAGTCATGTTGGCATGCACCTTTAGTTCCAGCTACTCAGGAAGCTGAGGTGGGAGGATTGTTTGAACCCAAGAGGTAAAGGCTGCAGTGAACTATGATCACACCACTGCACTCCAGCCTGGGTGACAGAGTAAGACCCTGTCTCAAAAAAAACAAAAAACAAACAAACAACAACAACAAAAAACCCAAGTCAGAACTCCTCAGGAGGATGGATTTGAGGATCTTCTCCCATCTCCTTGCTCAGTGTCCTGCAATCATTAAACTTTCTCTGCTGCAAATCCTGCTGTCTCAATGTATTGGCCTATTGTTTTCCAATGGGCATACAAACCTGGTGGTCCTATAACAATACTGTCCAGCTGCTCATGTCACTGGGCCTCAGAATTCCCCTAAATTCCACACTGGGTTGACATTTTGGCTTGTTGACAAGGATGAGATATTCATGGACCATTGAGGCCCAGATACATTTCTGCATGCCATACTCTGCAGGGGCCAATGCCCACAAGCTCTTCCCCATACCATAGAGACATCCAGTGAGTTGGGAATTCTGCTTCTCTCCCTATGGCCAGCTCACACCAGCCCCATCCTGACTGCTACGTTTGCTACTATCACCACAGTAAGGAGAACTAGGCTTGCTGGGCCACTGTTTGTCAATTTTACTAGCAGATTTCAGTTAACTCTGCTCTCCAGCAAGGCTGGCAGAGAGGGCTCTTCTGTCTCAGATATCCCAGTTAATGGAGCATTCATGTGTACCTTGCACAGATCTCCTATTCTCAGAGAATTATAAAAGAACAAAATGCACTTGGCACTAAAACCTTGGTGACCATAATTTAATCTGGCTCTAACACACACAAAGGCTAACCAGGATTTTTTGTTGCTGGAGGCCATGGTTATGAGTGTGAGTTACTATTCGTACCTTAGGTGTGCAGATCTGCTTGTCAATAGATATTTCTGTTGGGGAAAAAAATGCTCTATCAACCACTCTTACGACCTACACTTCTTGCCTGCCTGCAAAGCTATGCGTATAGATGAAGGCGGTTTTTCAGGCCCCACAAATATCTGTCTTAATGAAGATGTATGCTACCCCATTAGCACACCCTCATTTCCTCCAAAGCTTGCTGCTACGTTTGCAATGGATGGCAGATGTTTGCAGAACTACAAAATGCCTTTACACTGAGTTCCAGTAAGATCTTCCCCCTCATGCTTTCCCTCCACGAAGGCGAGTGATGCTGGAGAATTGGCTACCAGATCATTCTGCCCTTGCCAATCGCAGAACTAACAGAAATATACTCCATCAAGCCCTTGTAATTAGACTCTGTTGCGCTGATATTACAGATGGATACAGTAATGTTCGAAATAAGCCCAGATTCATCTCACAGAGAAGAGGCTGATGCAATCCAAGAGGATTTTCATGTCAGGAAGAGATAGTAACCATGTAGACTTATGTTTTTATTACCTATCACACTCACATATGAGAAAAAAACAAGCGTAAAAGCACCTGTTTGCCTGTTTTCCCATACAGGGGATCTCATAAACTGTATCAAGAATGGGATCATTATACTTACATGTTTTACAGTAATGTTTTCTTAACAGCCTAAAGCGATTTCATTCAATATTAATAAAGCAGATGTTTTGGCTGAAAATGACTGGAAATCACATGGCTTTTATGTGTTCACAAACGATGGTGCCTTCCTCTGTAATGTTCTCCAAGCGGGTCAACATCTCCCCAGCCCAGAGGCCCAGCCTCCCATCAGAAACAGAAGCAGGTTGATTGCTGCGATCCTGGTCCCTCTCATCTTTTCTTAAAGCCTTAAGTGAGAGTAAATTAGGGAGAAGAGAAATCCCACTCTAATAAATCAAGGTCCGAAAGACAAGGAAGTGTGGGAAGAGACACATTTCTCTCTTATCAGCCCCTCCACTAGAACTAACTTTAATTTTGAACTGGAATACAGAAACAGTCATGGGCAGCCGGGTGCGCTGGCTCACACCTGTAATCCCAGCTCTCTGGAAGGCCGAGGCAGGTGGCTCACTTGAGGTCAGGAGTTCGAGATCAGCCTGGCCAACATATAGTGAAATCCCATCTCTACTAAAGATACAAAATAAGCTGGGTGTGGTGGCACATGCCTGTAGTCCCAGCTACTTGGGAAGCTGAGGCAGAACAATCTCTTGAACTTGGGAGGCAGAGGTTGCAGCGAGCCGAGATCCCACCACTACACTCCAGCCTGGGTGAGAAAGCAAGACTCTGAAAAAAAAAAAAAAAAAGAAAGAAAGAGAGAGAAAGAGAAAGAAAGAAAGACAGAAAGAAAGAAAGAAAGAAAGGAGGGAAGGGAAGAAGAAAAGAAAAGAAAAAAGAGCCATGGTCCAGCCACGGTGGCTCACACCTGTAATCCTAGCATTTTGGGATGCCAAGCTGGGAGGATCACTTGAGGCCAGGAATTCAAGACCAGCCTAGGCAACATAGCGAGACCCTGTGTCTACAAAATAAAATAAAATAAAATAAAAATTAGGTGGGCAGGGTGGCACATGCCTATAGTCCCAGTTACTTGAGAGGCTGGGGCAGGAGGATCACTTGAGCCCAGGAGTTCAAGACTGTAGTGAGCTATGATTGCACCACTGCACTCTAGTCTGGGTGACAGAGCAATATGCCATCTCTTGAAAGAAAAGAAAAGAAAAGAAAAGAAAGAAAGAAAGAAAGAAAGAAAGAAAGAAAGAAAGAAAGAAAGAAAGAAAGAAAGAAAGAAAGAAATGCTCAATATATAAAAAAGAAATAGCCATGAAGCTCAATATCACTAATGTCAGTGATGATCAGGGAAATGCAAATCAAAATCTCAATGCAATACCACCTTACTCCTGCAAGAATGGCCATAATCAAAAAATCAAAAAACAGTAGATGTTCGTGTGGATGCGTTGATCAGGGAACACTTCTACACTGTTGGCAGGAATGTAAACTAGTACAGCCACTATGGAAAACAGTGTGGAGACTCCTTACAGAACTAAAAGCAGAACTGCCATTTGATCCAGCAACCCCACTACTAGGTATCTACCCAGAAGAAAAGAAGTCATTATTCGAAAAAGATTCTTGCACACGCATGTTTGTAGCAGCACAATTCACAATTGCGAAATCGTGGAACCAACCGGAATGCCCATCAGTTCACAAGTGGATAAAGAAACTGTGCTATATATGATGGAATATTATTCAGCCATAAAAAGGAATGAATTAACATAATTTGCAGTGACCTGGATGAGCTCGGAGACTATTATTCCAAGTGAAGTAACTCAGGAATGGAAAACGAAACATCGTATGTTCTCACTGATACATGGGAGCTAAGCTGTGAGGATGCAAAGGCGTAAGAATGACACAATGGACTTTGGGGACCTGTGGGGAAGAGGAGGAGGGGTTAAGGAATAAAAGACTACAAATATGATGCAGTGTGCACCGCTCCGGTGATGGGTGCACCAAAATCTCACAACTCTCCACTAAAGAACTTACTCATGTAACCAAATACCATGTGTACCCCCATAACTTATGGAAAAATAAAATTAAAAATTAAAAAAAAAAGAAATAGCACATGACTTTACCACTAAAGCAAATCAAACAGTACAATTTGTGGGGTGGTGGGAAGTGACAGAGCTGCTCTACTGGGCCCTGGCTGGGAACATGTCGCATCCGCTGTACAAACTCTGCTTTGGTGGCCGCATGGCAACGTTCCAATCCAACAATGAGCCTGGACACTCTCCCTCTCTTCATCCTAAAAAAAAAAAAAAAAAAAAAAAAGCAGTTGGTTAGGTAAATTTCCCCTTGACAACCCCTTGTTCAGACAGATAGAGGATTTTTGAAATGTGCGGGGATGTTTGCTCCATAATACCCTGGACGATTCAACACTTGGCTTGTCTCAGACATGCATTATAAATAAATATGAAAACCCCACACCGGTAATGCAGAACCTGGCTGGCTCCCCTGCCTTCCAAAGGCAGATGATTGGCTTATTAGGAATGCCTCCCGGTTGTAAGCCAGGAAGGGACTGGAAGAGCGAAGCCGTGCAGGTTAAAACATACAACCTAATGAATTTATCCATTGATCGGGCAGCCCTGCAGCAAACACAAAAACACAGGGCATGATGGTGAGGTTAAGGGGTTGGATTCTCTCTGGCTTTGAGGAATAGATGCTCGCAACACTGATTAAAATGGGGTCCTCAGGCACCCAGCTTTTTCCCTGGGCGGAGGAAACATTATTCTAAAGACCTGGCAGCCCCCTCTGGAAGTGGTTCACGGGGTGTGGAGAATTGATGAATGGTCCTCTGTATTCACAAGGAGCCATGAGGAAGGCTTATTTTAGCCAGGGGCTGAACTCATCTGAATTTGTCACCCTGCACGAGGACCTCTAATCCACAGGGACTCACATCCCTCCAGTCCATTACCCGGAGAACCTGGCCTTGGGTGGACAAATCACTGGAGAATCGATTGTTTTCTTTGACGCTGAACAGGGCTTCAGGGATACCCTTAATGAACGAGGGAAGGAGTGAATTAACCCACACAAGGACGCCACGGCTGTCTCAGGCTGGGGTGATAAGTCGGTGCTCCAAGCAAAATGTGTGTGTAGTCCCAACCGCCCTGGAGATATCCCTTAGATGGGCCAGAGACAAACAGGACAAGCGTCACCCTGGCGGGGGTTTCTTGCAGCCACCGTTACAGGCACCGTCACAGGCTTTGCTCCATCGCTCAGTAGGGCCGTGACTTGCTCAGCTCCAGCTGCCAAAAGAAAATACCGCAGACTGGGTGGCTTCGACCCAAGACGTTAATTTCTTACGGTTCTGGAAGCTGGAAGTTCTAGCGAGCTCCCTCTTCCTGGCTTGTAGATGATGACTTCTCATCGTATCCTTACACTCGATCTTGCCAAAAGGCCAAGAAGAGAAGCCATATCATTGTATCGTTACAATGTAAGAAAGAGAGCAAGCTCTCTGGTGTCTCTTCTCATAAGGGCGCTACTCCCGTTCATGAGGGCTCTACCCTCATGACCTAATTACCTCCACCTCCTAGTACCACCCCATTGGGACTTAGGGCTTCAACACATAAATTTGGAGGGGACACAGACATTCAGCCCAGAGCAGACTGGCTTTCCATCTCTGGTGGGACCATCCTGTTTCTCCAGCTACACCCAGACAGATGGAGCAGGGGGATGGATTGGCAGGTGTGCAGGTGCCCAGCTACACAGAGCCATCAGCTTAAACACCAGACTCCACTCTGCAGCCGGGGCAAAAACGCACTTCCCACCTCAAGCTGCTGCAACTTGTGGTCTTGTGTGTTTGCATTAAAATTTTCCTCTCCTCGCCACCCACCCTCCTTTATTTTTATGCCAGGCGTGATGATTAAATTCTGGAATTTTAAATGACTACATGAGGCCATTGCAAGATAGAGCTGTTTGAAATCCCGACAGCTGTAAGCCCCTTCGCCCAGGAATCGATGGCTAGTCCAGGCCCAGGGCACCGGGCACCTGTCCATGCCGGTCACAGAGCCCGCCAAGCCGAGAGCCCCCGCTTTCAGCTTCTAGAGCGGAGGGTGTACAAGGTGGTGTCATGAAGCCCAAGACATTTCAAGGGAGTGGTGGAAAATGATGCTTGCAATCAAAATGCAAGAATGTTCCACCCAATGAATAATGGAGTGGTCTTCAATAATCTATTGGCTTATATTAAAAATTCCAAACTTATATAAAATATGAAAATCATGAGAAATGATCATGCTATATTTTGGGGAAATGGAAGCTGGCATGAAGGATGCCTCTAGACCTCCACTGGCTCAGCTATGCACGCACCAGCTTCTCCACCCACAGCTTCCTGCCTGACTCCACCTCCCTCCCCCACCACCATTCCATTTCTTTGCCCCAATTCCTCTTTTTCTCCCTCTTTTTTTTTTTTTTTGAGACAGAGTTTTGCTCTTGTCTCCCAGGCTGGAGTGCAGCGGTGCAATCTCGGCTCACTTCAACCTCTGCCTCCCGGGTTCAAGCAATTCTCCTGCCTCAGCTTCCCAAGTAGCTGGGATTACAGGCGCCCTTCACCACACCCGGGTAATTTTTTGTATTTTTAGTAGAAATGGGGTTTCACCATGTTGGGCAGCCTGGTCTCAAACTCCTGACCTCAGGTGATCCGCCCATCTCCAGCCTCCCAAAATGCTGGGATTACAGGCGTGAGCCACTGCACCCGGCCCCTCCCTCCTCTTAAAGAGTCAGGCTTGGCCAGGCACGGTGGCTGACATCTGCAATCCCAGCCCTTTGGGAGGCCAAGGCAGGAGGATTACTTGAGGACTGCTGGAGTTCAAGACCAGCATGGCAACATAGTAAGACTCTGTCTCTATAAAAAAAATTTTTTAATTTTTTAATTTAAAAAATTAAATTACAGCCATGGTAGTGTGTGCCTGTAGTCCCAGCTACCTCTGGAGACTGGGATGAGAGGATTCCTTGAACCCAGGAGATTGGGGCTGCAGTGAGCCATGATCGTGCCACTGCACTCCAGCCTGGGTGACAGAGCAAGACTTGTCTCTAAAAAAGAAACAAACAAACAAGAAAAAAGACTCAGGCTTAAACCCTCACTACTGTGCTGTGTTAGTTTCCTGTGGCTACTGTGAACAAATTATCATAAAGCGGGAGACTTAAGACAACAGGAATTCGTTCTCTCATAGTCCAGGGGACAGAAGGCCAAAACCACAGTGACAGGAGGGTTGCCTCCTTCTGCAGACTTGGAGGGAGAATCTACCCTACCCATGACCCTCTCCATCTTCTGCTGGTCACCAGCAACCTCAGGCTTGCAGTGGTATCCTTCCAATCTCCGTTTGTCTTCAAAGACCCCGTGCGTGCGTGTGTGTGTGTGCGTGTGTGTTTGTGTGTGTGTGTTTGTTTGTGTGTGTGCATGTGTGTTTGTGTGTGTGTTTGTGTGCGTGTGTGCGTGTGTGTGCGTGTTTGTGCATGTGTGTTTGTGCGTGTGTGCGTGTGTGTATGTTTGTGTGCGTGTTTGTGTGTGTGTGCGTGTTTGTGTGTGTGTGCGTGTTTGTGTGTGTTTGTGCGTGTGTGTGTTTGTGTGTGTGTGTGTGTGCGTGTGGTCTTTTCTGCCTCTTTTTTTTTTTTT
>NW_012117710.1:6088357-6105392 GCF_000951035.1 Colobus angolensis palliatus | reverse complement strand
TTTGAGACGGAATCTCGCTCTGTCTCTCAGGCTGGAGTGCAGTGGCACAATCTCAGCTTACTGCAATCTCTGCCTCCCAGGTTCAAGCCATTCTCCTGCCTCAGCCTCCCAAGTAGCTGGGATTCCAGGAGCCCACCATCACACCGGCTAATTTTTGTATTTTTAATAGAGATGGGGTTTCTCCATGTTGGCCAGGCTGGTCTCAAACTCCTGACCTCAAGTGATCCACCTGCCTCGGCCTCCCAAAGTGCTGGCATTACAGGCATGAGCCACCGCACCCAGCTTGAGATTCTGACCTTACTTAATTGCATCTGCAAAGAGCCTATTTCCAAATGAGGTCACATTCATATGTACTATGGGTTAGGCCCTGGATATATCTTTTGGGGCACCACTAGTCAAGCTACTCCATCCACCACAGCTGGCATCATTCCAGTGGCCAGGGTCCCCAAACTGCTGAGTCCAGTATTGATTCTCCATCTTCATTGTATCTAGCCCATCATCAGCACCCCTGTTCTGGGTACTCCTGCTCGCAGCCTCCAGGACCCCACCTTCTATCCCTGGTTCTCCTCCTAGCTCCCTGGAGGCCACTTCTCAGTCTGCTGGTTCCTCCTCTCCCCGATGTGTTCACATTGGAAAGTCCCAGGCTCAGCTATTGCTTTTTTTTTTTTTTTTTTTCCAGAAACAGGGTCTTTTGCTATCACGCTATCACCCAGACTGGAGTGCAGTGGTGCAATCACAGTTCACTGCACCCTCGATCTCTGAGCTCAAGCAATCCTCCTACCTCAGCCTCCCGAGTGGCTGGGACCACAGGTACATGCCACCACGCCCAGCTAATTTTAAATTTTTTTGTAAAGATGGAGTCTCGGTATGTTGCCCAAAATTAATCACAATCCTTCATTTGTGTTAAATCGTTCCTCTGCTTTTCTTTTTCTTTTTCTCTTTTTTTTTTTTTTTTTTTTTTTTGGAGAGAGAGGGTCTCACTCTGTCACTTAGGCTGGAGTGTAGGGGCATCACCATAGCTCACTGCAGCCTCCAACTTCCTGGCTTAAGCAATCTTCCCATCTCAGTCTCCCGAGTAGCTGGGACCACAGACATGTGCCACCACGCCCAACTAGTTTTTTGTTTGTTCGTTTTGTTTGTTTGTTTTTTGTTTTGCATATACAGATGGTTTCTCGCTATGTTGCCCAGGCTGGTCTCGAACTCCTGAGCTCAAGCTATCCTCCTACCTTGGCCTCCCAAAATGCTGGATTACAGGTGTGAGCCACTGCACTCGAACTCTGCTTCTCTTTAACGTTTTCCTCAAATATATGTATCCCTAAATACATATATTACACATATACATAATATATAGATACATGCATAATATATATGATAAATGTTTTTTCATTCACATTTTTAAAAATATGTTTATGTGCATGGAAGTGCTGACAGTAGTCATCTCCAAATTACAGGGGCTTTTAATTTTCTCTTCGTTCTTTTCTGTATTTTCCAAAGCTTTTGTAATAAACACGGATTACTTTTGCAATCAGACAATGATGAAATCCATGCCCAGAGATATCTAAATGGCCTCATTGCAAAACAGGAGGCATGTTTGTTTGTGAGGCAAATAAATGTCACTTCTGTCCTTATGTCCCTCTATGGCTTACCCTCAAAAACAGGTTCAGATTTGTTTACTGGGGCAGAGGAGCAAATATTGCATACATGAATCTCAAGAACAACATGCTGATAGTGGCTGGCTGGGTGAGCTGCAATGGAGGCTTCAACATCCTGCTCCCCAGGAGGGGACCCCCCAAGGTTCTGCTGCTTCTCCTTCCTGTGATTTGCAAAGTTGATCTGCAACCTGGATGGTCTCCAGTCTTATTACGGTGATTTATCTCTTCTATTATTAAAGACACTGACAGTCCTATTTTTTTCCCTCTTGGAACTGTCAGGGACAGCCATCCACTGAGGCTGAGGATCGTGCAGGGTGGTGGGCCGGGAGGCTGCACTGAGGAAATCACACCTGTAATCCCAGCACTTTGGGAGGTTGAGGTGGGAGGATCATTTGAGGCCAGGAGTTGAAGACCAGCCTGGGCAACATAGTGAGACCCTGCCTCTACAAAAACAAACAAAACAAAACAAAAACAGCTTTGTGGGAAGACAGGGCACTGTGGTGGGGGAGGGAGGGACACACAGGACAGCAGATGAACTGGCTGTGTTCTCATTTCAAGCTGGGTGGCGGGCATGTGTGTTGGTCAGGCTGGTCTCAAACTCCTGACCTCAGGTGATCCACCCACCTTGGCCTCCCAAACTGCTGGGATTACAGGTGTGTGCCATCACATCCAACCCTTTGCTTCTTTCTTGTTTGTTTAGAGACAGGGTCTTGCTTTGCTGCCCAGGCTGAAGTGCAGTGGTGCAATCATAGCTTAATGCAGCCTCCAACTCCTGGGCTCAAGCTATCCTCCCACCTCAATCTCCTGAGTAGCTAGGATCATAGGCATGCCCTCCCCGCCCCGTACCCCCACCCCCACGGCTGACTGATTTTCTTATTTTTTGTAGAGACTGGGTCTCTATTTAAAATACTAAAAAAGAAAAAGAAAAATTAGCCGGGCATGGTGGCACACGCTTGTAATTCCAGGTACTTGGGAGGCTGAGGCATGAGAATCATTTGAACCTGGAAGGTGGAGGCTGCAGTGAGGCGCAATTATACCACTGCACTCCAGCCTGGGCAACAGAGTTACTCTCACTCTCTCTCTCTCTCTCTCTCTCTTTCTCCCTCTCTCTCTCTCTCTATATATATATAGTAGTGGAGAGACATTGGATTTTTCTCTAGGAGTTTCTCCTGCTCCCACTCTACAACCATCACCCTCCCAATTTTACACACACACACATATTTGCACACACACAGACACAGGAAGGTACATGCATGCAGACACACATGTGCACACACACACAGACACATACCTGTACCTACGCATGCTCACACAGATACACTTGTGCACACACGCTCATGCACACATACCTGTACCTATGCATGCACACACAGATACACATGTGCACACACGCTCATGCACACATACATGTACCTACGCATGCACACATACACATGTGCTCACACGCTCCTGCACACATACATATACCTACGCATGCACACACAGATACACATGTGCATACACACACTCATGCACACATACCTGTACCTACACATGCACACACAGATATACGTGTGCACCTCCATACCGACACACGCACATGTGCACAGAGACGTGCATGCACACCGACACACACACACACACACACACCATGGCAGCCTGTTCTCTGAAATGCCACTTCCCTGCATCTTCCCCCTGTCTCTTCTCCTCATCGGCCTTTGTCCCTCCTGGGTCCCAGTTCCTCAGCATCTCCCAGGATGAAATCCCTGAGACACCGTATCAGACTCTCCTGAGGACCTCAGATTAGAAGGGCATCAAGAGAAATAACCACTAAACGCATGTGGTCTGGGCAGGATTCTGGAACAGCAAATGAACACTAGCACAGAAAATCGCGCATTGCAAATACGATCTGTCGTTTAGTGAACAGCATTGTGGCGTGTTAATTTCCTGGGTCTGATCATTACACAGTAGTTATGTATGATGTTAGCTAGAGGAGAAGCTGGGTGAGGGGGGATATGGAAACTCTCTGTACTATTTTTACAGCTTTTCTGTACATTTCAAGTGAACTCAAAATAAAAAAAGTTTTTTTAAATCACCTTGGAAGTTTTTCAAATCGATGTTCCTGGGCCCAGTGCAGACCCAGGGAATGAGAAACTCTAGGGGTGGTCTCTAAGTAGCTACATTTTTTTTTTTAGACCATATCTCCAAATGCAGTCACGCTCTGAGGTTGTGGCGGTCAGGACTTCAGCAGATGGACTTTGAAGGGACATAGTTTAGGCCCTAACAGTCTAACATACTGATTCCCTGTAAACCGTCTGGCCTTTCTCCCAGGACACATGTGCCTTGCTCTGGGCACAGTGCCAGGGCTATATCGCCCGTGAACCACACAGGCTCTGCAGAGGGGCAGCAGCACAGAACCCTACTTCCACTCCCATTCCCTTCCCCTAGTTAAGGTTGGAGGGTGGCTGACAGATCCACCCTTGGGCCAGCCTAGCATTAGGGAGCCAGGAAGGACCAGCCTTTGAGGCCAGGAGCAAAGCAGAAGGCAGGACAGAATTGAGATGAGAAGGCTACAGGCACTCAGAGCCCAGGTCTCGAGCCGCCCACTCCACATGGCTACATTTTTAACAAGGATCCAGGGAGCCCTTCCTTTCCATGAAGGCTGAGAACCACCTTTCGGATGCTCACCTATATGAACCAAGCAAGGCTGCAGGCACTAGCCCAGCATGGGCAATGGAACCTGCTTTTTTCTTTCTTTCTTTTCTTGTCTAGAGACAGGGTCTCGCTTTGTCACCCAGGCTGGAGTGCAGTGATGTGATCACAGCTCACTGCAGCCTTGACCTCCTGGACTCAAGCGATCCTCCCACCTCAGCCTCCCGAGTAGCTGGGACTACAGGCAAGCGCCACCATGCTCGGCTAATTTTGAACTTTCTGTAAGGATGGAAATGTTCTATATTTGCGCTGTCCAATACAACAGCCAGCTGTGGCTACGGAGCACTGGAAATAGGGCCAATATGACTGAGGAACTGCATCTTAAATTTTATTTAATTTTGGCCGGGTGCAGTGGCTCACGCCTGTAATCCCAGCACTTTGGGAGGCCAAGGCGGGTGGATCACCTGAGGTTAGGAGTTTGAGACAAACATGGCCAACATGGTAAAACCCTGTCTCTACTAAAAATTTAAAAAAAAAAAAAATAGCCAGGCGTGGTGGCAGGCGCCTATAATCCCAGCTACTTGGGAGGCTGAGGCACAAGAATCACTTGAACCCCAGAGGCAGAGGTTGCAGTGAGCCGAGATTGAGCCATTGCACTCCAGCCTGGAGGACAAAGCAATATTCCATCTCAGAAAATAAATAAATAAATATTTTATTTTATTTTAATTTTAAAAGTCACATATGGTCCATGGCAAGCAGCTGGACACGTATCTTCAGCCCTCTCTTCTTCCATCCCATCCCACACTGTTCACAAACCACAGGGTGACATTTTCCCAACACCAGAACTCAAGAGGGTGACCTGTATCCAGGCAAGCCACGTGGGGAGGGGAGGGGTTTGCAGGCACCTATTGCCATCAGCCTCCCTCCCCACCCACAAGCCACAAGTGACCCTGGATGGCAAAACGGAGTCCTCCCCAAAAGTCGGTCCAAAATAAAATAGGGCACAGGATGGGCGCACTAGCTCACACCTGTAATCCTAGCACTTTGGGAGGCCAAGGCAGGAGGATCACTTAAGCCCAGGAGTTCCAGACCAGCCCGGACAATATAGTGAGACCCCCACCCAATCTCAAAAAAAATTAAACAAATAGAATAAAACAAAACAGGGCACAGTTGCATTGTAATTTGAATCTCCAAAATCCAAACACCAAGGTCCTTTGGGATCAGGTAGGAACACGTCTCCCGCTCGGTCCAGCCTTGTCTAAGCAGCCACAGCTTACACAGGCCTGCGCTGGGTCACTGTTGTTCTGAAATCGGATTGGAATTTACATATAGAATGGAAATGCCTGAGAGAGGGCTGCTGAAGCCTGCATCAATAATAAATGTGAAGCCACAGACTGCTCTCAGAGGTGTCTTTCCCTTCAAAGCAGACACAGCGTCCAGGATCCTAGACCCCTGAGAGACAGAGACACCCTCTTTTGTCGTCAAGGGCAGGACTGCGGTGGGCCAGGGCCTGAGAGGGGTCACCAGGCAGGCTTTCTTCCAGTCATGGCCAGGACCTCTGCCCTCCAGAGTGGGATGTAGAAGGCCTTCTTGTACCCTACCCATTGGCTGAATCTGGCCCCAGATTTGAGGCCCCAATAATGAAAACCCCTGGATGGCTTCCCCTGCCCTTGGTGGGGCAAGTCCATGATGGGGTTAATGAAGAGGTCAGAATGCAGCAGAGGCTGAAAGATGGGAGGACAGAGATTGCCCCAGGCTGTGAGCCCTTGGTAGGAGCTGGGGCTCGCCCCACTGGCCTGTCACCTGTATTGTTGAGCATTTGTGGGAGGACCCGCATCTGTTGCCAGCGAGCCTGCAGTCTAGAAAGGACAGTCTGAGAAGCATTGTCTTAGAGCAGACCCAAGACAAGGGTTCAGGGTCCTAAAGTTTTCCTGGGAGGCGATCCCAGGAGGCATTTTCAGGGGAATCACTGAAACAAGGGAGGTATTTTGGACCAAATTGTTTCCCTGTTGAAATTTATATGTTGAAGCCATAACTGCCAATAAGACTGTATTTGGAGACAGGGCTTTTAAGAAGGTCATTAAAGTTAAATGAGATTATAAGGGTAGGTCCCTAATCTCATAGGTCTGATGTCCTTATAATAAGAGGAAGAGACACCAGAATCTCTCTCTGTCTCTGTCTCTCTCTGTTGGGGTCTGCGTGTTTCTTGAACAAAGGAATGAACACACAAGACAACACAAGACAAGACAAACATGGCGGCCGCCCCAAACGACATGCTCTGCTTTATTTTATACTGTCGTTTGTGGAATGTTAGCAAGTCGCCAGACACATTGTTGTTTCTCTGATCTTTCCCTGACTTTCTGAATTTCCAAGATGTTTACATATAAACAAGCCCCCAGGGTCTGCTATTTGCAACTGAGGCCAGTCTTGTAGGCTCCTTTGTCCTCCCTGTTTGCAGAGGAGGAATGCCCAGCTTCGTTTGCAAGAGCGGGACTATAATGTTAATGGGGGAATGGCCTGCTCAGTTGTAAAAGCAGATAGTCCTCTACACTCTCTCTCTCTCTGTCTCTCTCTCTCTGTCTCTCTCTCTCTCTCTCTCTCTCTCTCTCCTCGAAAGCACAGAGGAAAGGCCATGAGAGGATGTAGCTAGCAGGCAGCCATTTGCAAGTCAGAAAGCGAGCCCTCACCAGGAATCAACCCTGATGGCACCTTGATCTGGACATCCAGCCTGCAGAACTGTGAGAAAATAAATTGCTGCTGCTTAACCACCCAATCTATGGCAGCCCTAGCCAAGTCATACAGGAGGGAAGGCGGCCAATAAAGAGTGTGTTGTTAGGTCAGTTACCCCCCTAGGCAATGAAGGTGGGCCTACTGCAGAACTATCTGGAATGTGGCATGAATGCTTCAGAGTTACCCATCCAAGAGGGCAGGCTCATGCATTTATCCACTAATTTCTGGAAGTCACTGAGGGCGACTTCCAGGAGGCGATAGTGCCCTAGATGTAGAACAGCTTCAGTGAAAGCCCTAGGGCAAGGTGATGCGACTGCTGGCAGCTGGATATCAGGCCGGTGTGCACTGAGAAGGTAAGTCCCAGGGTATATGGGCAGGCAGCAGTGAAATCTGCACCTGGCAGCCTAGCCGAGGTGGGAGCCTGGTGAAAAAACACAATGCACACTCAGAGGGCCCAGCTGAAGGGAGCTGGAGGAAAGGGCTGAGTACAGAGGTGTGAGTGGAGTTCATGGATAGTGAACATGCAGGGTTTAGCATCAGTCAAAAGCTGTTACAAGCAGCCAGGCGTGGTGGCTCACACCTGTAATCCCAGCACTTTGGGAGGCCAAGGCGGGCAGATTACGAGGTCAGGAATTTGAGACCAGCCTGGCCAACACAGTGAAACCCCATCTCTACTAAAAATATAAAAATTAGGCCAGGCACGGTGGCTCACGCCTGTAATCCCAGCACTTTGGGAGGCCGAGACCGGCGGATCACCTGAGGTCGGGAGTTTGAGACCAGCCTGGCCAACACGGAGAAACCCTGTCTCTACTAAAAAATACAAAATTAGCCAGGCATGGTGGTGCATGCTTGTAATCCCAGCTACTTGGGAGGCTGAGGCAGGAGAATTGCTTGAACCCAGGAAGCGGAGGTTGCAGTGAGCCAAGATCACGCCCTTGCACTCAAGCCTGGGCAAAAAAAGCAAAACTCCATCTCAAAAAAAAATAGCCAGCCTTGATGGTGTCCACCTGTAATCTCAGCTACTTGGGAGGCTGAAGCAGGAGAATCGCTTGAACGTGGGAGGCAGAGGTTGCAGTGAGCCTAGATTGTGCGACTGCACTCCAGCGTGGATGACAGAGCAAGAGTATGTCAAAAAAAAAAGCTGTTACAACCTAGCAATAGGGCGGGGCTTCCAGTCAGGAGGAGAGTGTCAGAACCATGGCCAGGCAGGCAGGTAGGCAGTGGGGCACTATATACGCCAACCTTTCCTCCCACGTCTTATCTCTGGCATAGGTAATAGTATGGTTGGATGATGGCAGTGGTGTGCTGGTCAATGTTCAACAACCAGCTCTCTGACTGTAGCATCTGCCAATTCCTAGCGTGTAAATACTCCCACCAAAGCCCACCAAAGTTACCAATGTGATATCCACTAGCTGGTAAAATTCCTGAAAGTTTAACAACAGCTCTCACCAGCCAACCATAGCAGCACCGCTTGATGTTGATGTCATTCAAATAAACAAAGACTGCAAGACAAGGAGCAGGAGGGAAAATAGTAATTACTATAAGTAGTCTAATGATAATGCTAATGACTAGCACTTATTGAGTGCTTACCAAGTGCCAGGCACTGCTCCAAGCCCGACATGTATTAACCCATCAGGTCATTATGACAACTCCATAAGGGAAGTGCCATAATCCTGCCGTTCTTGTAGATGACAGGACTGAGGCACAGAGATCCTAATTACCAGGTTCAAAATGCCCCAACTAAGAAGTTCCACAGCCAGGATTCAAACCTGATCAGTTCAATGTCATAACTCACCCCATTTGACACTTCTGTACACAAACTCCCCTGGGGTTCTAACTGTTGCATTTAAACAAAGCTGCCTACAGTTTTGAGAATTATTATTAAGATTGTTATTATTATTTTGGAGACGGGGTCTTGCTCTGTCACCCAGGCTGGAGTGCAGTGGCACAATCATGGCTCACAGCAGCCTTGAACTCCTGGGCTCAAGTGATCCTCCTGCCTCAGCCTCCTGAATAGTTGGGATTACAGGTGCATGCCACCACATCTGGCTAATTTTTTTATTTTTTATTTTTTTGTAGAGATGGTATCTTGCTGTGTTGCCCACGCTCATCTCAAACTCCTGGGCTCGAGCGATCCTCCCACCTCAGCCTCACAAAGTGCTGGGGTTACAGGCCTCAGCCACCATGCCTGGCCCTTAAATGAGTTATTAACTGGCATAGCAGCCTGGAACTCAAAAATGAACCAAGGAGAAATGGGAAAACTGAGGCCTCACAAGGAAAAGGACCTGCCAAGACCACAGCATATGACTGGCTGACCCAGGACTGGGACCGAGGCCCCTGCCTTCCAGGAGTTTCCTGCCCTCAGCCCTGTGGCCTGTCCCTGTGGGTGGCTGAGCTGGGGCAGGGCCAGTGTGATCTCATGGAGAGCTGGGGTCCTACAGAGGATACCAAGTGTCCTGGAGTCTCAGCATAGGATCATATTTAAATCCAGGGTGCTAGGAGACCTTCCCCAAGAAGAGTAGCTAGAGCAGTGATTCCCAACCTTCTTGGCACCAGGGACTGGTTGTGTGGAAGACAATTTTTCCGTGGACCAGTTTGGCAAGGGTGGGTGATGGTTTCAGGATGAAGCTGTTCCACTTCAGATCATCAGGCATTAGATTTTCATAAGAAGCACGTGACCTGGATCCCTTCCAATATGCAATTCACAGTAAGGTTCATGCTCTATGAGAATAGCATGCTGCCGCTGATCTGACAGGAGGCAGAACTCAGGCAGTAACACTTGCTCACCCACCGTTCCCCTCCTGCTGTGCAGCCTGGTTCCTAACAGGCCGTGAACTGGTACCGGTCCATGCCTAAGGGCTGGAGACCTGTAGAGGACCCAGATGTAGAACAAGCCAACATTTAAAGACTCAGGGAGGGATGCAGAAGAGAGGTCAGGCCAGGCACAGTGGCTCACGCCTATAACCCCAGCACTTTGGAGGCCAAAGTGGGAAGATGGCTTGAGCTCAGGAGTTCAAGGCTGCAGTGAGCTCTAGCTGCACCACTGCACTTCAGTCTGGGCAATACAGTGAATCCCTGTCTCTACTAAAATTTTTTTAAAAGCTGGGCATAGCCAGGAGTGGTGGCTCACCCCTGTAATCCCAGCACTTTGGGAGGCCAACACAGGTGGATAGCTTGAGCTCAGGAGTTCAAGACCAGCCTGGCCAACATAGTGAAACCCTGTCTCTACAACAACACAAAAATTAGCCTGGCATGATGGCAGGTGCCTGTAATCCCAGCTACTCAGGAAGCTGAGGCAGGAGAATCATTTGAACCCAGGAGGCGGAGGTTGCAGTGAGCCGAGATCGCACCACTGTGCTCCAGCCTGGGTGACAGAGTGAGACGCCATCTAAAAAAAAAAAAAAAAAAAAAAGACTCTGTATTTGTCTCTTTGGCCTCCATTCATCTTAGGGCCTAATAGCCAATGCTGTTTGCATCTCCCCTGCAATCTAGCTTTTGCTGGCACGTAAAAATATATTACAAACAGTGATAGTATGATATAATAAGAAATATATGCTTGGTTTCTTTCCTTTTTTCTTTTTTTTTTTTTTTTTTTTGACAGGGTCTTGCTATGTTGCCCAGGCTGATCTCAAACTCCTGGTCTCAACTGGTCCTCCCACCTCAGCTTCCCACAGCACTGAGATTACAGGCATGAGTCACTGTGCCCAGACAGTATGTTTGATTGATTGGTTGATTGATTGGCTGATTTTGAGACAGCATTTTGCTCTTGTTGCCCAGGCTGGAGGGCAGTGGCATGATCTCTGCTCATCTCAACCTCTGCCTCCCGGGTTCCAGCGACTCTCCTGCCTCAGCCTTCTAAGTAGCTGGAACTACAGGCGTGTGCCACCACATCCGGCTAATTTTGGATTTTTAGTAGAGACGGAGTTTCTCCATGTTGGCCAGGCTGGTGTTGAACTCCCGACCTCAGGTGATCCATCCGCCTCAGCCTCCCAAAAGTGTTGGGATTACAGGCATGAGCCACCATGCGCAGCCCAGTGTTTGATTTTTTACCACAGTTCCTAGCACAGAGCTCCTACAACCCTTGTAATTTCCTGAGCTAGGAGGGTGCTGGGAACATTTTTGGTTCTAATATTTACTCTTTGACCCTAGTTTCTGACACGTAGCCCCTAAAGCCCTTAAAAAGTCCTGGGTGATAGGAATGTGTTTTGTTCTAATGAGGCAACTCTTGGAAGGGGAGAGGGGCTGGAGATTGGGCGGATAATTCATCATGCCTATGTGATGAAGTTCCCATAAAAATCCCTGAACTACAAGGTTCAGAGAGCTTCCAATTCACTGTCACATCCCTGTAGGTGGAGGGTGGCGCACCCCAACTCCATACAGACAGAAGCTCCTGCACCTGGGACCCTTCCAGACCTCACCCCATGCATCTCTTCATCCGGTTGTATCCTTGGCAACATCCTTTATCATAAACAGGTCAATGGAAGGAAAGGGCTTCCCTGAGTTCTGTGAGCCACCCTAGCAAATTGATGGAATATGAGGAGGGGGTTGTGGGAACCCCGATTTACAGCTGGTCAGTCAGAAACACAAGTAAAATAGCCTGGAGCTTGGGATCGGCACCTGAAGCGCAGGGGCAGGGGGCAGTCTTGTGAGACTGAGCTTTTAGCCTGTGGGATCTGACACTACCTGTGTTGAATGTTGACTGGGTAAGAGAAGAAAGTGTTGATTTTTCCGACGCACAAACCCTCCAACTAATTCCAACTCCATACTACCAGCCACCTCCTTTGATTGTCATGCAGCAAGACAGTACTTTCCCTATCCTAAACCACCCAGAGCCAGGTGCCAGGCAACCACGGACCATTCCTATAACCCAGAACCCGCCGGCTTTATTCAAGCTAGCTGGTCCTAACTGTTTCTGCCGTCCTGCACTGCCTGCCCCACAGGAAACGCAACGAAGGTCACTGCCTGGGCTGTCCCCACAATCCTCTACCTACTGACCCACGTGGGCGCTTCCCCCATGCAGGCCTGCCTGGATGTCATGCCTGTCACTTCCAGGGGAACTGGGAATAATATGAAGCTTTTTCTTGTCTATTTTTTAGAGACAGGGTCTCACTCTTTCACCCAGAGCTGAAGTGCAGGGGCGCCATCACAGTTCACTGCAGCCTCGACCTCCTGGGCTCCAGCAATCCTCCCACCTCAGCCTCCCAATAGCTGAGGCTACAGGTGTGCACCAACACACCTGGCTAATTTTTTAACTTTTTGTAGAGATGGGGTCTCCCTCTATTGTCCAGGCTGGCCTCAAACTCCTGGCCCCAAGCAATCCTCCTGTCTTGTCCTTCCAAAGTGCTGGAATGACAGCCGTGGGCCACCATGCCTGACCAACATTAAACTTTTCCTTCAATATCATTGACTCCTCTATATCATCACCCTCAGTCACTTTTATAAATTAAGACCCAGGCACAAAATCATAAAGGCAGAAGAAAGCCTAGTCACAGAAGCCGAGAAAGAAAAGAAGTGGGGATCAGGCGCGGTGGTTCACACCTGTAATCCCAGCACTTTGGGAGGTCGAGGTGGGTGGATCACCCGAGGTCAGGAGTTCAAGACCAGCCTGGCCAACATGGCGAAACACTGTCTCTACTAAAGATACAAAAATTAGCCGGGCATGGTGGCAGGCGCCTATAATCCCAGCTACTTCGGAGACTGAGGCAAGAGAATCCCATGAACCTGGAGGGCGGGGGTTGCAGTAAGCCCAGATGGCACCATTGCGCTCCAGCCTGGGCAAAAGAGCAAAACTCCATCTCAAAAAGAAAAGACTCCAAGTTCTTCAGCTTTGGGACTCTAACTGACTTCCTTGCTCCTCAGCTGGCAGATGCCCTACTGCGGGACCTTGTGATCATTTGAGTTAAGGAGAATTAACTCATATACCCTATTAGTTCTGTCCCTCTAGAGAACCCTGGCTAATACACACTCATTGGGTCTACTAACCCAGAGCTCTGTGGTGATTTGGTTGTGGGTAATTTTGGCAGAGACAAATTGCAGGTAATTTCAGGGGAGCAAACACGCAAGGGAAAGAATGAGTTCAGCAAGTGTAGAGAGATGGTTGAGAAACTCTACTGCAAGGGAGGGTCCAGAAATGGGGCCCAGTTGGGAGGTCAAGACAGGATTATTTTAAATGGAGCCAGGCACAGTGGCTCATGCCTGGAATCCCAGCACTTTGGGAGGCCAAGGTGGGAGGATCGCTTTAGGCCAGAAGTTCGAGACCAACCTGGGCAAAACGGTGAAACCCCCAGCTCTACAAAAAATTTCAAAAATTAGTCAGACATGGTGGCACATGCCTGTAGTCCCAGCTACTCAGGAGGCTGAAGTGGGAGGATTACTTGAGCCCAGGAGTTTGAGGCTGCAGTGCGCTATAATCACACCACTGCACACAAGCCTGGGTGACAGAAGGAGACACTGTCTCTAAAGAAATAAAAATAATTAATAAACAAAATGGGGCCAGGCACACACCTGTAATCCCAGAACTTTGGGAGGCCAAGTCAGGAGGATCCCTTGAGCTCAGGAGTTCGAGAGCAGCCTGGGCAACACGGCAAAAACCCCATCTCTGCAAAAAATAAAGAAAATAGCCAGACCTGGTGGTGTGCACCTATAGTCCCAACGAGTCAGGAGGCTGAGGCTGGAGGATCGCTTTGAACCCAGGAGGTTGAGGCTGCAGTGAGCTCAGATTGCACCATTGTGCTCCAGCCTGAGTGACAGAGTGAGGCCCTGTCTCAAAATAAATACAATAAAATAATAATAAAATGGAAGACACTGTTTTGTAGGCAGGAATGGTCCAGGAGACAGGCAAGGTTGCAGACAGCACTCTTGACACCTTCTCGCACAGGCTGTGCTGCTCACTGCTTCCCAGGAGACCATGAACCAGCGATTAAAGGTCCGCATCGATCCATAGACCTAAGGCCCATTTATTTCTGACTCTTGGCTTTTCCAGGGGGTGCTCTAAATAGATGTTGAGGAGGCAACCTTTGGACCCTAACAAAAACAGCAGGCTCCCTATGCTTGTGAAACTCAGTAAACCCCTTTTCCAGCTGAGAGCTCTTCTCTCCCTTGCAATGGCCCATTATACCTGTGAATCACCGGGCCTGTTCCCTGTCTGCAGGGATGAGGTTTAGAAGGACATACTTTGGATGCAGGGCAAGCGAGTCCCAAGCTGGGACTCAGTCTGTGAGGACTGGCTTCACGCAGGAAAGAATTCAAAGGCAACTCTCTCCAGTCCAGGCCTCCAAGATGACAAAGAAAAGAAGGAACAACGATTATGCCCAAAAGGGCCATGACCACGTGCAGTCTATTCACTGCACAAACTGTGCCCGACGCATGCCCAGGGACAAGGCTATTAGGAAATTCGTCATTTGGGCCAGGCATGGTGGTTCACGCCTGTAATCCCAACACTTTGGGAGGCCGAGGCGGGTGGATCACCTGAGGTCAGGAGTGCGAGACCAGCCTGATCAACATGGTGAAACTTCATCTCTACTAAAAAATACAAAAATTAGTGGGACATGGTGGCATGGTAGCATGTGTCATCCCAGCTACTCGGGAGGCTGAGGCAGGAGAATCGCTTGAACTCGGAAGGCAGAGGTTGCAGTGAGCCGAGATCGTGCTACTGCACTCCAGCCTGGGTGACAGAGCAAGACTCAATCTCAAAACATAAAAAAAGAAATATGTCATTCGAAACCTAGTGGAGGCCACAGCAGTCAGGGACATTTCTGAAGCGAGCATCTTCGATGCCTATGTGCTTCCCAAGCTGTATCTGAAGCTGCGTTACTGTGTGGATTGTGCCGTTCACATCAACGTAGTCAGGAATCGATCTTGTGAAGCCCTCAAGGACCAAACACCCGCATCCCGATTTAGACCTGCAGGTGCTGCCCCGTGACCCCCATCAAAGCCCATGGAAGGAGCTGAGTCCTTAAAGACTAAAAGACTATTCCCTGGAGAAAAATAAATTGGAAATTGTACTTAAAAAAGAGAAAAAGAGAGAATTCAAGGGCAAGCCAGTGGTAGGGTAGAAGAAAACAACTTTACTGAGGCTGCAGGGTTACAGCTCCATGACTGCTCCTATGAGCAGCGCTGCCCCATAGGCAGAGAGCAGCAGCTCAGGGCAGCTTTGCAGTCACATTCACACCTACTTTTAATTACATATAGATTAAGGAAGTGGCTTATGAAAAAAAAAATTTTGTTTTTGTTTTTGAGACAGGGTCTCACTCTGTTGCCCAGGCTGGAGTACAGTGGCACGATCTCAGCTCACTGCAACCTCCGCCTGCCGGGTTCAAGCCATCCTCCCACCTCATCCTCCTGAGTAGCTGGGACTACAGTCTTGTGCCACCACATCTGGCTCATTTTTGTATTTTTTGGTAGAAGTGGGGTTTCACCATGTTGGCCAGGCTGGTCTCAAAATCCTGACCTCAGGTGATCCACCTGCTTTGGCCTCCCAAAGTGCTGGGATTACAGGTGCGTACTGCGCTGGCCTATGCAAAAGTTTCTAGAGAAGGGGTAGTAACTTTTGGGTTCTCGAGTCATTGTCCTGGAAAGGGACGGAAACGCCCAGGTGTTACCATGGCAGTGGTAAACTGACATGACACACTGGGGAGTGTGTTTTATGGAAAGCTGCTTCTACCCTGTCCCCGTTTTTTGTTTTGGGGTTCTTTGTTTGTTTGTCTTGTTTTGTTTGTTTGTTTGAGACGGAGTCTCCCTCTGTCACTCAGGCTGGAGTGCAGTGGTGAGATCTCCGCTCACTGCAACCTCTGCCTCCCAGGTTCAAGTGATTCTTCCACGTCAGCCTCCCAAGTAGCTGGGATTACAGGCACGGATCACCATGCCCAGCTAATTTTTGTATTTTTAGTAGAGACAGAGTTTCATCATGTTGGCCAGGCTGGTCTCGGACTCCTGACCTCTGGTGATCCACCCATCTTGGCCTCCCAAAATGCTGGGATTACAGGTGTGAGCCACTGCGCCCAGCCCCCAGCCCTGTTTTAACTAGTCCTCAGTTTGGTCCGGTGTCCAAGCCCCACCTCTAAAGTCAAGTCCCGCCTCCTACCTCCCTTTGAGAAGATGGGGCAACGGCCTGTCCCCAAAACAGCCCTTATGATGGCTGGCAAGATCTTGCAGGGTGCAAGGGGAGGGACAGAGAAGAGTGGGGTTGCATGGAGAGAGTTTCTGTTACATCCATAAATCCTTTGTCTCTCAGAAACGTGGACACTCTTCCCAATAATAGGCATTTTTTCCAAAAAGCGTTTCTTTAAAAAGGTTTCCTTTCGCAAGTCCAAGGCATGTCTGAGACGCTCTTTCCCCAGGCGCTACAAGTTTCTAGTCTCCTCTCCCACTCTGTGAATTACAGCCTCTTCCTTCTCATTTATTATTCATGATTACAGTGACATATCCGGCCATCTAATTCATTGTCTCCAAACGCTGACTTCATCTCCTTCCTTAAATGCTCATCCAGCTGGAATTTCTTCCGAGAAAGTTGTGGGCCTCACACTGGTGTTATCTTCCCCTGAACAGGCATGATCCGCTTAGAACTTTATTAGAGATCTCGTAAAAGAGCCCTTCGGAAACAATCAGGGCCTCCATGTGTCACCAATCACTTAGCACGCAGAGAGGACAAATGAGTGCTAAATGCAATTGCTGGCTCCCGTCGGCACTGCAGAGAAAATTCAAGGTGTCATCCTGCAGCTTTCCCGGGGTCAGGAAGGCTCCAAACACACCCCCCGGATCCTAAGAGTCCATCCTGACCACGAAGGTCATTGACTGCCTGGGGACAGTGGAGGATGGGCCAACATCTTGAATTCCCGCAGGGAGACAAGAGGCTGTCCACCAGCTGAGAAGGGAGATGGAGCAGGGACCTCTTTTTTAGGGGCCTGAAGACCCCACAGCATGTGAAACTAGTAGGCCTTACAAAACCTAAAAAGTTAGCACCAGGTGGCCCTAGATAGGGTCCCACCCTGCCTAGATAGGGTCCCACCCTGCCTCGATAGTGT
>NW_012117710.1:6085592-6087488 GCF_000951035.1 Colobus angolensis palliatus | reverse complement strand
AACCCGGGAGGCGGAGCTTGCAGTGAGCTGAGATCCGGCCACTGCACTCCAGCCTGGGCGACAGAGCGAGACTCCGTCTCAAAAAAAAAAAAAAGAAACCCTGTCTCTATTACAAACACAAAAATTAGCTAGGCGTGGTGGCGCATGCCTGTAATCCCAGCTACTCAGGAGGCTGAAGAAGGAGAATTGCTTGAACCCAGGAGGCGGAGGTTGCAGTGAGCCAAAATCGTGCCGTTGCACTCCAGCCTGGGCATCAAGAGCAAAACTCTATCTCAAAAAAAAAAAAAAAAGTAATAGTAGCCTAAAACAATAAACCAAGCCAAGAAAGTAAGAGTTCCAGAGATGTTTGCTTTACCTATAGAAACTTAAGATAACATCTTACTGTATGTCCCTGAGCTGTGTTTCAGAAACTTGGACCTCCACTGAAGGTAAGGGGGAACTACAGACTGAATTCTGAGCACCATTCTTTGGTCTAAATTTCTTTCTGAGGGTCTTGGAGGGCATCACACCCCTGAGACAGTTAATATTTTTCTCTACTGACCCCAAAGTTTTAAACAAAGCTTCTCTTCCTTAACCAGTTGCAAATCAGAAAACCTTTGAGTCCACCTATGACCAGTAAGCCCTCGCTTCAAGATATCTCACCGTTTTAGGCCTAAACCAATGTGTAACCTCTGTGTATTCGTTCACAATCTTGCCTGTAGCTTCTGCTTTTCTGAAATTTACCTCTGCCTTTAAAACTTTTGCCTGCAAGCCATCGGTGAGCCAGGATTCGAGCATTTTGTTACCGGGTCCTTCTCACTTGGCATACTACAAATAAATGCCCCCCTTCCTCCTTCCCTCCCTCCTTTCCTCCTTTCCTTCCTTCCTTCCTTCTTTCCTTCCTTCCTTTCTCCCTCCCTCCCTTCTCTCCCTCCTTCCTTCCTCTCTTTTCTTTCTTTCCTTCTTTCTTTTTCCTTCTTTCCTTCTCTCTCTCTTTCTCTTTATTTCTTTCCTTCTCTCTTCCCCCATCTCTCTTTCTTTTCTTTGAGAGGGTCTCACTCTGTTGCCCAGGTTGGAGTGCAGTGGTACGGTCTCAGCTCACTGCAGCCTCAACCTCTCCAGCTCAGGGAATCCTCTCACCTCAACCTCCCAGGTAGCTGGGACTATAAGCACACACCACCACGCTCAGCTAATTTTTTGTATTTTTTGTAGAAATGGGGGGTTTTGCCATGTTGCCCAGGCTGGTCGTGAACTCCTGACCTCAGGTGATCTACCCGCCTAGGCCTCCCGAAGTACTCGGATTACAGGCGTGAGCCACCACACTTGGCCTATATTTTTGTTTTGTTTTAAAGATGGAGTCTTGCTCTGTCGCCCAGACTGGAGTGCAGTGGCGTGATCTCAGCTCACTGCAGCTTCCACCTCCCAGGTTCAAGGGATTCTCCTGCCTCAGCCTCCAGAGTAGCTGGGACTCCAGGCACAAATCACCACACCCAGCTAATTTTATATTTTTTTAGTAGAGTCAGGGTTTTATCATGTTGGCCAGGCTGGTCTCGAACACCTGACCTTAAGTGATCCACCTGCCTAGGCCTCCCAAAGTGTTGGGATTGCAGGCATGAACCACTGCGCCCAGCCAATATATTTAAATACATAAATACTTACCATTGTTTTGCAGTTGCCGGCAATATTCAGTACAGTCACATGCTGTGCAGGTTTGAGCTTAGGAGCAACAGGCTACATCATCCAGCCTAGGTGTATAGTGGACCACACCATCCAGGTTTGTATCAATACACTCTGTGATTTCATACAACCATGAAATCGCCTAACAATGCATTTCTCAGAAAGTATCCTTGTCATTAAGCAACACATGACTCTCTATATGAGTTAATAAATATGTTAAAGCTGATCAAATTGTATATA
>NW_012117710.1:6060435-6084167 GCF_000951035.1 Colobus angolensis palliatus | reverse complement strand
TCACCATGTTGGCCAGGCTGGTCTTGAACTCCTGAGCTCAAGCAATCCCCCTGCCTCAGCCTCCCAAAGTGCTGGGATTACAGGTGTGAGCCACCTCTCCTGGCCCTGTTTCTTTTCTGTTTCAAGGCCTTGCACAAGTCACGCTGCCACTCTGAGCCTCAGTTTCCCCATTTGTAACACTGAGACAATAATTCGTCAACCCCAAGTAGCCTGATGCATGGCACACACTATAGAGATGGGAGACGGATTTCCTTCCTGTATAGCAATAGCTGATAATTATTTGATGTTATACTCAATTAGCTCTAAAACTGTTATCTCCCAAAAGGATTTCTGAAGGAAGAAAACGACTATGCTTGTTGCCTTCATTCAAGTCTAAGTACTGTTTATACAATAAACTGGATACTTCTGGATGCAACATAAAACGTTCCTAAAATAATCCCACCTTTCGTTCCTCAACCTGCCAGACAGCTGAACCACAGCTTTATGAAATATGAAGAGAGCCAACTTTTACGGCCGGGCATTCATCTTCAGGCTCCTTGGCATACAAGTCCCTCCGAGTTACTTTATTATTTCCAAGAAACTGTAACTGAGCCTTTTTATATACCTGCTGTTGTCGTAAGAGTGATCACACATAAAGCATGTCAACCGAAGCAGAGAAAGGCATCCTTCATCTGGTTTACTGTTTCCTTGAGACAGCTGCTCTCTGGGCTTGGTCGGCTGACAGCTTTGATAGGATTATTGAGCACAGCTTTTCATGCAAAAGAAACCTGGAGACCCAGGACCCAGGCAGTCCTCCCTTGGTTGGTCCAGCCAGGGGGCTGGGGTTGACAGGAGGCTCCTCTCAGCAGATGAGGGTCAGGTGAGCCTTACCCGCAGCTGCTCCTGGGTGCAGGCAACTGGGCTTGGAGTAAATGCTTAACCACAGAGACAGCTGCGAGGGTCTCAGGCACACTTCCCTCTGTGTCTCCATCCTTCCTGTGGCTCCAGCCCAGCCTCAACTCCCTGTTGGGGCCAGCCATCTTGCCCCTTCTCTGCCAAAGGACCAGGTAAGATGTGTCTGCACAAGCAACCAATCAGGGTACAAGTCTGTGCCCTGTGGTAACTTAATTATATAATTATTCAAATCTGATTTGTTCTCTCTCGCTCTCTCTCTTTTTTTTTTTTCTTTTCCACAGACAGGTTCTCCCTCTGTCACCCAGGCTGTAGTGCAGTGGTGCCATCTCGGCTCACTGCAACTCTGCCTCCCGGGTTAGGTGATTCTCCTGCCTCAGCCTCCTGAGTAGCTGGGATTACAGACATGCACCACTACATCCAGCTAATTTTTTACTTTTGTAGAGCCGGAGCCCCACTGCGTTGCCCAGTCTGGTCTCAAACTCCTGGGCTCAAGCGATCCTCCTAACTCCCGAGGTGCTGGGATTACAGGCATGAGCCACAGCACCTGGCCTTGTTCTCTTTAAATTGTGCTTTCAACATATGGAATAGTAAAGTCCCTTTAAGAAGACGTGGAAATAAGAGCTTCTGTTATGAAAATAAAATCAAATTTTAAAAAACCCCTCATTGGAACATAATAGGATATATTCATTAAAATTATTTACCCAACATTCATTTTCTCCGTACTTGCTAGTTTTAAATATGTTTGTCTGACAAGACAGACCTGAAATGAGGCAGATCTAGCTCCAACTCGCCTCCCTAGGCCTCAGTTTCGCCGTCTTTAAAATGGGGACAGAAAAAAAGGCATTTAAAAAAAAGGATCAAATGAGACAGTGGCAGTGAACATGCTTTGTAAATTAGCCCAAGGCCTTGGTGGCTCACCGCTGTAATCTTAGCACTTTGAGGGGCCGAGGTGGGGGATCACTTCAGGTCAGGAGGTCCAGACCAGCCTGACCAACATGATGAAACCCCCTCTATACTAAAAATACAAAAATTAGCCGGGCGTGGTGGCACATGCCTGTAGTCCCAGCTACTTGGGAGGCTGAGGCAGGAGAATCGCTTGAACCCGGGAGGCGGAGGTTGTAGTGAACTGAGATCGCGCCACTGCACTCCAAACTGGGGGACAAGAGCGAAATTCCGTCTCAAAAAATAACTAAATATAATAAATCAGCCCGAGGCGAGCTGTTATTGCCATTATCATTCCTCCTTTGCATTAGAAAGACGCTCACCCTCCTCCCGCAGGCCCTGAGGCTTGCAGATAAACAGTAAATGTTTGCCGACTGTAATCCCTACAGAAGAGCTCCTCCGGTGAGCCGGCTCAGCCTGGCAACCCTGAAGAAATCACTTATCAAATCGAGGAGCGCCCGCCTTCCCGCAAGGTACCCCCTACTACCTAAAGGGAAGTCTCTAAATACCCCTAAAAATAAATCTCAAAAATAATTTGTCTAATTAATTATGGAAACAAATGCAGAGGAAAGACGACGACCTGAATTAAAGGACAAGGCAAAAGGGGACGAGAGGTCCCTGGGGGGCGGGGGCGCGGCGACCCGATACTTGGCCACAAGTACCTGGACCCGCAGAGGGGCGGAATAACGGGTCGGGACCTTGGGGAGGTGGGGCCTGGGTGGGCGGGGTCTGGATGGGGGGTGGCCCGCAGTTGGGGGCGTAGCGGATCGTGGTCCACAAGTGAGGGACAGGACGCGAAAGGCCGGAGGGGGGCGGGGGCCAGGGAAATAACAGGACGGGGCGGGACGGACAGGGGGCGTGATCTTGCGGCCTCTTGGGCATTGAGGGTACAGGCAAGGGGGCATCCCGGCCGCGTGGCCCTGCAGGTGACGTGCGTGGTGGAGAGCACCCCAGGTTGGGGCGACAGAGCAGTAAAGACAGCTTTCTCCTCTCTAGGGTTGAAGCTACGCGAGCACCACAGGCTTGAGGGAACCTCCGCCTGGCAAAATAGAGGGACCCCAAGTGGAGGAGGAGAAGAGATACCCCCAGAGTATTAGGAAATTCCTGGCTCCTCATTAGCACCCTGGAGTCTTTCCAGAGACCTGCACACCCTCTTAGGAAGTGAAACCCCTCCCCTAAACTACCTTGGTCCCTGGGCTCATATTTCAGTAGTCACAGTGTGGCCCTAGGAGCTATCGCCTTCCCTGTCTCCCCTCCCCTCCCTCAACTCTGCAGGCAGGCAGCTGTGAGCACTGGCGCTGGAGGAGCTAGAGGAGATAGTCAGGACACCTGCCTCAATACCCTGGATCTAATGTGGAGGGGGTAAAAGAAATCGTTATAGGCCAGGCACAGTGGCTCATGCCTGTAATCCCAGCATTTTGGGAGGCTGAAGTAGGCAGATCACCTGAGATCGAGAGTTCGAGACCAGCCTGGTTCGAGACCACATGGTGAAACCCTGTCTCTACTAAAAATATAAAAATTCATTAGGCATGGTGACGCATGCCTGTAGTCCCAGCTACTCTCCGGGCTGAAGCAGGAGAATCACTTGAACCTGGGAGGCGGAGGTTGCAGTGATCGAGATCGTGCCACTGCACTCCAGCCTGGGTGACAGAGCGAGACTCGGTCTCAAAAAAAGGGAAAAGGAAAAAAAAAAAAAGAAACCTTTATAGGGTGGAGTGGTGGGGTCACTTTCCAGCAAGGTCTCAGAACCTTTCTTTCCAAGTTGTTTATGCCCTTTTTTGTTTGTTTGAAAACTGAAGTTTGCAAAATCCTTCAAGGACCTACATTGCAAACCCAGGTTTATGTTTTAAGCCTCTGGTCCCCCAAAGTAAGGTGCAGGGAATGTGTTCTGTGGACATGTTCACATCCATAGGGCCCAGGGCTTCTCTGCTTTTTGGTTACTTTTTTTAAAAGAAGGACCAGGAGTGGGCAGGTGGGCATCCACTGTGTTATTTTCTATTAGCGGACATGATGCATGCCAGGTCCAAATGGGAAGTTGCATCCACCAGCTTCTGCCCTCTGCTTTGAGAATGGGAGAGTTCCACAAGGAAGCAGCTCCTTCCGCCTGGGTTCCAGAATCAGACACATGGAGCTGGCCCACAGCCACAGGCTTGCACCATGAGGGAAAATAAATGTTTGTTGTGGCAAGCTGCTGAAATGTGTGTGATGTTTGTTATTGCAGCAAATCTGACTCATACAATCTGCAAACTAAAAACAGAAACAGCAGGAAGGGGCATGGGTGTTGGAAAATGTCTGAGCAAAATGATGATGTATTCTATGTACTTTGAGTAAACAGAAGATTTCTTGCAGAAAGGGAGGAGGGAAGGAGAAAAGGGACAGGCACAGGTTTTGGAATGGGGGTGGGAGGAAGGCTTCTCCACTCACTACTTTGTGAATGTAGAGATCACCTCATTGTTTGAAGACCCTGTTTTCTGGTCTCTTGAGAGGATCTGAGGAGGTCATATATGAGCTGGCACACACCAAACCTTCAGGACAGATTAACTCCCTTTCTTCCCTCTACCTCATTCCAGACTCCACTGAGGCCAGCTGGGCATGAGCTAAGCAGTGCTGACATAGAGCAGGTGAGGCCCCTGGCTGAACCCTCTGGAGCCCAGCATCTTGAGAGATGGGTCCAAAAGCATCCATAGAGGCTGGGCCAAGTCCACCCCAGGAATGACCCCATTAGTGTGCCCTGAATTTGAAATAACCAGTTCCTCAGAATACCACCCCATAAGTTCCCACCATGCTTAAAGTGTACCAAGAACCCAGCTCTGCCCTTGTATTAGTCCATTTTCACACTATTATAAAGAACCACCTGAGGCTGGGCACAGTGGCTCACACCTGTAATCCCAGCACTTTGGGAGGCTGAGGCAGGCAGATCACCTGAGGTCAAGAGTTCAAGACTAACCTGGCCAATATGGTGAAACCCCAGCTCTACTGAAAATACAAAAATTAGCCGGGTGTGGTGGCATGTGTCTGTAATCCCAGCTACTCAGGAGGCTAAGGCAGGAGAATCGCTTGAACCCCGGAGGCAGAAGTTGCAGTGAGCCAAGATGGCATCACTGCACTCCAGCCTGGGTGACAGAGGGAGATTATGTCAAAAAAAAAAAAAAAAAACTACCCGAGACTGGGTAATTTACAAAGGAAAGAGGTTTAATTGACTCACAGTTCTGCATGGCTGGGAGACCTTACAATCGTGGTAGAAGGCAAAAGAGAAGCAAGTACCTTCTTCACAAGGCAGCAGTGAGAAAGAGCGTGCAGGGGAAACTGCCACTTTTAAACCATCAGATCTTGGGGGAACTCCCTCAGTATCATGAGAACAGCATGAAGGAAACCTCCACCATGATCCAATCACCTCCTACCAGGTCCCTCCCTCACCACGTGGGGATTACAATTCAATGAGATTTGGGTGGGGACACAGAGCCAAGCCATGTGAGTCCTCCAGCAAATTCCCCAAAATAGGGTCATAGGGGACGTCCCACAGGCAGTCCAGGAAAGAGAACAGACTCACAGAAGGGGTTAGACTCAAAATCCCTCCAGCGGGTTCAGCTTTGGAATACAAAATAAGAAAGCCCCTAGGTTTCAGATGCCCCTTTCTCAATATCAGGCTCAGAGTGTGGGGTTTCAGCTACACATACATGTAACGTGGACTCTTGTGCCCTTACGATGTGTGCTTCCTTCTTACAGTGTGGACTTGTGCTGCCCAACCAGGGACAACATCTCCCAACCTCCCCTGCAGGTGGGCGTGGCCACATAAAGTCCTATGACTGAGTTCCGACCAATGGAATGAGAGGACCTGGTCCATGCAAACCTCCCCATCCATCCTCCCATCTCTGACACATTATCAGGTGGGTAGTGATGCCCATGGTGCCCTTGGAGCCAGCTGGTGACATTGGCAGAGACTCAGGAGGAGCCCGAACCAACCACCCACACCCCACCTCTAATTTGAGAAAGAAAAACACTTCTGCGTGTTTGACCAGAGAGTCTGTGAGGTTTATCTGTTACAGCAGCTAATGTTACTGTAACTAACTCACCTCTCAATGTCCTTAGCCCAGGGCTGGGCTTTCTGGTCCTGCCCTCAAGGGGCTCTCAGTCTAGTGTCAACAGCAGTTGGCCATTCAGTGACAATGGTGAAGCACTTAAGAAGATGAATTCAGCCTCTTCCAGGACAACGAAGAGTTATCAGGGCATTTGGAGGGGGCTGGAGGGAGGGACAAGAAGAAGAACATAGATCGGGTGCAGTGGCTCAGCCTGTAATCCCAGCACTTTGGGAGGCTGAGACACGTGGATCACCGGAGGTCAGGAGTTCAAGACCAGCCTGGCCAACATGGTGAAATCCCAACTCTACTAAAAATACAAAAATTAGCCAGGCACCGTAGCAGACATCTGTAATCCCAGCTACTTGGGAGGCTGACGCAGGAGAATCGCTTGAACCCGGGAGGCGAAGTTTGCAGTGAGCTGAGATCGTGCCACTGCACTCCATCCTGGGTGACAGAGCAAGACTCTGTCTAAAAAAAAAAAAAAGGAAAGAAAGAAAAGAAAAGAAAGAGCCTGCCAGATGGAGGGAACAACATATGCCAAGGGTTTCCCCCCAAAATGTGTCCCATCAAAGTGTCATATGTTGAAATCCTACCCCAGAATGTGACCTTACTTGGAAATAGGGTTGTTGCAGATGACATTAGTCAAGATGAAATTATAAGGGTGAGCCCTAATCCAATATGATGGGTGTCCTTGTAGAAAGGGAAAGTTTGGATACAGAGGTACGGATGCAAGAAGAACATTTCGTCATTTAGTGAAGAGATACAGGGAGAAGATGGCCATGTACAAGTCAAGTAGAGAAGTCTGGTATAGAAGATGCCCGCAGGCAGTGGCCCACACCTGTAATCCAACACTTTGGGAGGCCGAGGCAGGTGGATCACCTGAGGTCAGGGGTTCAAAACTAGTCTGGCCAACATGGTGAAACCCCGTCTCTACCAAAAATACAAAAATGTATTTGTACATTTTGTACACCCTGGCTACGTGTGGTGGCACGTGCCTATAATCCCAGCTACTTGGGAGGCTGAGGCAGGAGAATTGCTTGAACCAGGGAGGCGGAGGTTGCAGTGAGCCAAGATTGTGCCATGCACTCCAGCCTGGGTAACAGAGTGAGACTCTGTTTCAAAAAATAAAATAAATGAAATAGCTGCTTCCAGCCCGCAGAAGGAACCAACCTTGCTGACACCTTGATCTAGGACTTTTAGTCTACTGAACTGTGAGAGAATAAATTCCTGTTGTTGAAGCCATCCAGCTTCAACTTTGTTCCAGGCAGCCCTGGTAAATGAATTCACCAAGTAAGTTATGGAAGTTGAAGCTGCATGCAGGTTGGGGGTGTGGGGTGGTGGGGGAACTGCAGACAATCTGTAGCAAAGTAGGATGTGGGAGTGAGGGCAGATGAAGTAGGGAGGAGGGGAGTTCAGTGACACATTCAGGAATTTGAGGTTTGTCTTTGGTTAGTGGGGGGGAAGACAGATCTTCGAGCCGGGAGGGAAGGTGGTTGGTTTGAGCTTTATGAAAACGCACCTGGGCCAGGTGCAGTGGCTCATGCCTGTAATCCCAACACTTCAGGAAGCCAAAACAGGAGTATCTCTTGAGCCCAGGAGTTCAAGGCCAGCCTGGGCAACACAGTGAGGCCCCATCTCTACAAAAAAAGTTTTAAAAATTAGCCGACCAGGCGCAGCGGCTCACACCTGTAATCCCAGCACTTTGGGAGGCCGAGGCAGGTGGATCATGAGGTCAGGAGATTGAGATCCTCCTGGCCAACATGGTGAAACCCATCTCTGCTAAAAATACAAAAATTAGGTGGGCGTGGTGGCACGTGTCTGTAATTCCAGCTGCTCGGCAGGCTGAGGAAGGAGAATGAATCACCTGAACCCAGGAGGCGGAGGTTGTAGTGAGCTGAGTTCACACCACTGAACTCCAGCCTGGCGACAGCAAGACTCCATTTCAAAAAAAAAAATTAGCCAGGCGTGGTGGTACACCTGTAATCCCAACTACTCAGGAGGATGAGGATTGCTTGAGCCGAAGAGGTTGAGGGTGCAGTGAGCTGTGATCGCACCACTGCACTCTAGCTTGGGCAACAGAGCAAGACCCTGTATCAAAAATACAAATGAGAGAGAGAGAGAGAGAGAGAAAAGAGAAGAAACCCAACCGGGCATCAGAGTGAAGGAAGCGGCTGTGGCCATCTAGGCAAGAGAGAGTTCTAGGGCAAAGAGATGGAGAGAAGAGGGCAGCTCTGGGGTATTTAGGCAGTAGCATTAACAGGATTCCACAGCAGTCAGTGGAGGCTGAAGATGATACCCACCCATGCTTCTGCTTCTCACTGTGATCCATCAGAGAGAACCCAGCACAGGCCGGCTGCTGCCCAGCCTAGCCCGAGCAAGGCGACCATTTCCTTGGGAACCCGCTAGTGTCTGAGCCCAGCCCTTCCCAGCAAACTCGGAAATCTAATTTTCATTCATTCCGGTGATATTTATCGAGCGCTGGCTGTGCACCAGACATTGATTTTCTGGGCACAGTGAAATGGTTCCGTCTCTCTTGGAGGTGACCTGGCATGAACCAGGTTCAAAGAAATGGATGAATAAAACCACAATGCCAATTTGGTGACTTGCCCTGAGAGACACAGTTATCGGGCATACAGGGTGACAGACCAGTACCCTCTGTTCCTCAGACAGGCTCCCAGGAGATCCAGATGAATATTGTCTGGCTGCTTCAGATGGACAGACCTCCTTGCAAACTGGCTTTAATTTCTTGTCCAATAAGCAGGTCTCCTAGAGAAAACCACCGATGCCCCCACATTTGCCTGTTTACCCCAGAATCAGAACAAGGAGAGGGAGGTGAACGTGGGCGGGGGCTCTGGGCTTGGGCAGCCTGAGACTTTCTCTCCTATATGAAGGACCAGCCCTGGCAAGAAAACCTCAATACTTTAGCCAAGATGCCTCTTGCCTGGCCCCAGCTGAACGGCTGTCTGCCCACAGCTGTCTCCAGGCCCTGTGCTCACCAGCCTGCCTCCCTGTGCTTGGGCTCTTTTGCAAACAGAGTATGATTCAATTGGCCAGATTTCCACGAACTGGAATTACAAACCCAGGCCAGGCTGCCTTCCGGCAACTGCCCCCAGATCCCAGAGCACAGGCATTCTGGATTTTTTTAAATCCTCCAGCCTCCCACTCACAGACCCTGAATCCCACTGAAAGCAAATCCCAGTCAGGGCAGACACATGGCTTTTCTAGGCACCCTCATCTCCAGAGACACATTTTGGGTAAAGCTAATGATACCCCAATGTCAGGACCTTTTGCTCCCTTGGCTCCTGCAAGAGTTGGGAGATGCTGGGAGCCATAGAGTGTTCTAGGTGGAGACAGAAGCCAGGTTGGAGTCTGCGAACTTGTCTAGTAAGTTACCTAAAGGGGTGGCAGAAGAAAGGGACCTGAATATTCAGGGTGTCTATACTTTGTAGTGATTTCTTTTCTCTTTGTAAATAAACATTCACTTTCGTACCTAAACTTATATTGTATTTACATATTCTTTTCCTCAAAGGGAATCCCCCAAAGTGTCTAAGCTTCAGGCCTCACAAAGCCTGGATCCACTCTTGCGGGTTTCCCCGGAGTTCTCATCCCAGCTTTTCTCCCACAGGGAAAAACAGCCACCGCCCCTCCGACCCTCCCCAAGAAGACCACTGCTGTCAGGAGCATCCACGTGGCTGGTGCGATGATGTTTTTCCTTCATTTCATGGAAGGGAGAGACTTTCAACTTTTCATAACACTTGTCTTCATGTTCCTTTCCAGGGACATTTTTTAAGCTTTAAATTTTTTTTTTAACTTTGAACATTGCTTTCAAAGTTGAATCACGAATTTTGGTGCCTCCCCCTCAGAATCAGAGTACTGTATTTTTGCAAACGACGGAAACATCAGCTGTCTTCCCTCAGTCATCTGTCTGTCTGACTGACACATTTTAGGGACAGACGGTCTCAGTGCTTAATTTATGCCTTTGGATATTGGAGCAAGCTTCCTGCAATCATTTCGATTTGGGAGTTGCTGTATAGCCGTCTACGCATCTCTTATTAGTCTGGTCTCTGGTTTGCTGTCTCTTCAGCCATGGAGATTTTGCCCCCGCCCCCACCCAACCCAGTGCTTTGTTTGTGTCCGTTGGTTCCCTCCCCACCCCACCCCCATGTCAGCTGGGCTCCATATGGGACCGCTTCAGGTGCCAAATTCTCCATTCAGGATAAAGCCTGTTACGTATGGACATGTGCAGGAGGGGTTGTAGCCAGGGCGCCGTTGCCATGTGAACAGGTGGCAGGGCTCTGGACTCTGCAAGCTTCCCCTCCAGGAGCCCACATCCATCACCCCCTGACAAGGTCTGCTTCTTCCCGTTCCCTGTCCCCATCCCAGCCAGAGTCCCTGACCCTTCGTCTCCTGTAGCATCTAAATATTCACTTTGTACCCCTCCCCTTGCAAGAGTTGCCACTCTGTGAACAGCAATCACAGGAACAAATGCATGATTCACAGGATGCTCTTGGCCTGGGAGTGGGTGCCAAGGGAGGGGACCATGAGGCCCACGGAAGCACTTTGGTTCAGGGAACATTCATCCATTGATGCACATCTGTGCTGCCTGGAAGTGCATTAAAGAGAATCAGATGTGCTGCTATTTCTGAAATAGCTTTTGAATGTGCAAAGTGCTCCGGGAGGACGAGGAATGGCAGTGGGGTTGATGAGGCGCTGGGCCGCTAGGGTTTCATTCCAGCTCTGTCCTTGAAGCACAAAGCCTTGAGTGCCCTGTAGCGGCCCTCCTGAGTGCCTGGGGAGTAGATGAGCCTGTCTCGGCAAAAGCAGCACCACTTAGACCTCCGAGGGCCAGCATTGCACTCTGTCACCAAACAAAGAGAAGATTCTTTCAGCTCTATGGCCATTTTAGAAACAGGAACAGCCGGGCCTAGTGGCTCATGCTTGTAATCCCAGGGCTTTGAGAGGCTGAAGTGGTAGGATTGCTTGAGCCTAGGAGTTCGAGACTAGCCTGGGCAACAAAGCGAGACTATCTCTACAAAAAGTTGAAAAACTAGCCAGACATAGTGGTGTGCAAAAGTGATCCTAGCCACTTGGAGGCTGAGGCAGGAGGATCACCTGAGCCTAGGAGTTGAAGGCTACAGTGAGCTACAATTGTGCCACTCTACTCCAGGCTGGGCGACTTAGTGAGACCCCGTCTTTTAAATAAATTTATAATAACAATAGCAATAATAAAAAAAAACAGGAACAGCTCTGTCATCCTGGTCTAACAAGGATGCCCCTTCCCCCGCACCAGCCTTCACCAGGCTCCCAGGTGTGGACAAACCAGCCAAGTGGCCCCACAGCCTGACTCTGTCCCAGTTCCACCACTCACCATCCAGGGTACCATGGGTAAGTCACCAAGTCTGAGAATCAGCAAAGGTGCATCCTCCTGACTCAAAAACTCTCAGCTGGCCTCCCACCAACTTCTGATCTGCCTGTCTCTGTGCAAACCAAGGAAGTACTGAGGCGTATTCAGAGGGATCACCCGTCTGGAAGACCAGACTTTCCAAACTGCAACACGAGGAATACAGAATCAAGAAGGCGCGCAAAGGCCAGGACTTGGGCCCCGAGGCACGTGCATCGGTCATGACCTCTAGTGGCAAGTGACAGAAATCTCAACCCAACCAGGCCCTGAAAAAAGAGGGAACTTGTGAATGCCCACAGGTGAGAGGTGGCTTTAGGCATAGCTATATCCAGGCACAGAAACAAAGTTGTCAAGACTCCCTGCTTCTGCAATCCTGGACTTTGCTTTCCTTCTGCTGGCCTTATTCTTAGGCAGGCCAGCTCCCTGCAGTGCTGCCTTCTCAGCCCGGCCTTACCATCCTGTTACAGGAAAGGGGCCCCGATCCAGACCCCAAGAGGAGAAGGTTCTTAGATCTCGCATGAGAAAGAGTTCAGGGCGAGTCCGTAAAGTGAAAGCAAGTTTATTAAGAAAACAAAAAAATAAAAGATGGCCGGGCGCAGTGGCTCACACCTATAATCCCAACACTTTTAGAGGCCGAGGTGGGGTGGTCACTTGAGGCCAGGAGTTCGAGACCACCCTGACCAACATGGGGAAAACCCGTCTACTAAAAATATAAAAATTAGCCAGGAGTGGTGGCGTGCACCTGTAATCCCAGATATTCAGGAGGCTGAGGCACAAGAATCACTTGAATCTGCGAAGCAGAGGTTGCAGTGAGCCAAGATCGCGCCACTGCACTCCAGCCTGGGCAATAGAGTGAGACTGTGTCTCAAAACAAACAAGCAAACAAACAAAACACTGGAAGCCTTGTGTGCTGCTAGTGGGAGTGCAAAATGGTGCAGCTGCTTTGGAAAACAGTATGGCACTTCCTCAATAAATTAAAGCAGAATTACCATATAATCCAGCAATTCCACTTCTGGGTATATAACCAAAAGAATGCAAGCAGGGTCTCAAAGAGATATTTGTACACCACATGTGTATCGGCATTACTTACAATAGCCAAAAGGTAGACGCAGTCATGTGTCCATGGATGAATGAATGAATGAATGTGGTCTCACCCATACAATGGAAGATGATTTAGCCTTAAAAATGAAGGAAGCTGGACATGCTGGCACTCACCTGCAAACCCAGCTACACAGGAGGCTGAGGTAGGAGGACCCCTACAGCCCAGGGATTCAAGGCTTCAGTGAGCTATGACTATGCCACTGCACTCCAACCGGGCAACAGAGCAAGACCTCATCTCTAAGACAAAAAGAAAAGGAAGGAAGGACATCCTGACACATGCTACAATATGGATGAACCTTGAGGACATTACGCTAAATGAAATAGGTCAATTGCACACAAAAAAATACTGTGTAATTCTATTTGTTTATTTATTCATTTATTTATTTTGAGACAGAGTCTCGCTCTGTTGCCCAGGCTGGAGTGCAGGGGCATAATCTCGGCTCACTGCAACCTCAGCCTCCTGGGTTCAAGCGATTCTCCTGTCTCAGCCTCCTGAGTAGCTGCAATTACAGGTCCACGCCACCATGTCTGGCTAATTTTTGTATTTTTAGTTGAGATGGGGTTTTGCCATGTTGGTCAGGCAGGTCTCAAACTCCCGACCTCAGGTGATCTACCCACCTCGACCTCCTAAAGTGCTGGGATTACAGGCGTGAGCCACTGCACCCAGCCTGTATAGTCCAATTTATATGAGGTATCTAGAGCAGTCAGACTCATAGAGACAGAAAGTCGAATGGTGGTTGCCAGGAGCTGGGGGAGGAGAATGGGGAGTTGTTGTTTAATGGGGACAAAGTTTCAGTGTGGCCAGATGACAAAGTTCTGGAGATGGATGGTGGTGATGGTTGCACAACAATGTGAATATGTTTAACGCGACTGAAGTGTACACTTAAAAGTGGTGCCGGCCAGGTGCAGTGGCTCACACCTGTAATCCCAGCATCTTGGGAGGCCAAGGCCGGAGGATCACTTGAGGACAATTCAAGATCAGCCTAGGCAACATAGCAAGACTCCATCTTTACATATCATTTAAAAATTAGCCAGGCATGGTGGCACATGCCTCTAGTCCCACCTACTCAGGAGGCTGAGGCGGGAGAATCGCTTGAGCTCAGGAATTGGAGGCTGCAGTGAGCTATGACTGCGCCACTGCACTCCAGCCTGGGCAACAGAGTGAGACCCTGCCTTAAAATAAATAAATAAATAATATAAATATTTATTATATATATTTTTAATGTGTCTTTTACCACAGTTTTAAAGAAAAGACTAGAAGATGGGGTAAAGGGAGAAACCAGGGAATTTCTCCTGCTCTCTCTCCCTCTGGGTAAAGCCTCTGGCTGTGGTTCCTACACAGTCACAATCCCTCCCTCCGTGGTCCCAGCTCCCTATTGGTCAGCCCCTGCCACGGCTCCGCCCCCAACCCCATGGCCCAGATCCTTGGCTCCAGGAAATTCACTTCCCCCTGCGTCTTACCCACCCTAGGGCTGGTTGGGCTTCCTGCGTTGCTAATCTCTGGCTTGCCTCATTTTACCCTTTCTGTTTCTTAACTCCCTACCATACCTGGGTAACCAACAAGTTCACTCTGAAATACTCAGAGTGGTTTCTCCTTTCCTGACTAGGCCTTGTGTGTTACATACCTTCATGAATGGCTCCCCGGCAGAAGCCCATCTTAGCCCAGTGGCCAGTGTGGGCAGAGGGGTCCCCGGTAGCCCTGACTGGCTGGGGAACACGATGGGGGGCCCAGCAGAAGCCTGAATGCTTGGCTACCTCTCATGCAATCTGCTTAACCCAGAACCAAGCTGCTGTCCTCGCTCAAACCCAAAGCACCCAGCCAGGACTCTCAGCTTCCCTGGCAGGTTGGGACACACGTGGCCGGCACTCCACAGGTGCAGAGGAGAAATCAAAGAGAATTCGCAAGCACCCTTCCAATGGTGTGGTTCTGTCAGTAGCTGCAGCGTTTCATTATTTATACCTGCCAGGGGTAGCTGCTCCCCCAGCCTGGGCTGGGCCCCCATTCCTGGTTCTGCCCTTCGCTGGCCTTGGGGACTCCCTGGGAGGTTGTCCCATGACTCTTTAAATTCTCCTACTTTTCCTCAGATTGCCTGAAGATCTGCAATCTGAGGCTCATCTCCCTCCTGCCTCCGGAACCCCCCAAGCTGTCCCCCCATCGGGGACAGCCTTTCGCCAAAGCCTGGAAAGAGAAAATAAAATAAAACTTGCTGTGCTCCCCAGGCCTGGCCTGCTTTCCGAGGCTTTGGACTGAAAGCACCCAGAGCCGCCAGCCACCACAGCACAGCCCAAATGCAGCGACAGAGAGTCAAAGGTGAGGAGGGGGCTCCCCAGATGTTACCAACGCTAGCCCCCAGTCCATACAGGAGGAGCCAGGCTCAGAGAGGGGAGGCGGTGGCCCAAGGTCACACAGCCTGTTGGATAGTCAGGGCAGGATGGTATTGGAGACTGACAGTTTTGCTTTCACCGGGCTGTGCAGCAGATCCGTCATTGTCCTCCCTCACTTCAGGGGACCCCTACATTTGACCCAGGATCCCACCCTGGCTGCCTTGTCCTGGGGTATCCAGCCCTGCTCCCTGGACCCCCTTCCACATCCCCAGGCTGACTCTGGTGGGCTGCATTCCCTTTCATATCAGCCAGTTTATGAGTTGCAAGCAACAGAGATGGATCGTTAATTAGATAGAAGGGAACTGATGGGCAGGGTACAAGGGGGTCCACACACTTGCATTTGGGGAAGGCATGGCTGCCCTGAGACAACAGGGTCCATGTGACCACCACCACCAGAAGGAGTGCCCAGGAATAGCAGACGTCTCTGATTGGCTGAGCTCAGGTCACATGTTCATGCTGCAAGGCATGCTGGGAATAGAAGACCTTGTGTTTTCAGTTCCTAGAGTGGGAGATGTCCCCACTGCCCACCAAGATGCTTAAGGAGGAGCTTTGGGAATGTGTAGGACAGGGCTTCAGATGTCAGACTGCAGAAACAGATGATCTGTATCCTCCAAGCTTGGGATTCAAAATCCAGGCTGACCCCTTATATACCCTGGGTCCCACCCCCCATTCATTCTACACCCCCAACCCTTCTGCCCACAGCTCAGAAATTCAGGGACATCTCCACCATTGCCCTGCACCAGGGCCTTCTTGGGAAGAAGCTGGCTATCACTGATGTCCTTCTCTGAGTCCCAGCTCAGCATCTGTGGCTGCAGAGGGGCAACTGGCCCCAAGGAGGCTCTGATCATTCCAGGAGCAGGAGTCCCCTGTGGTGTTTCGTGGGGGCAGAGCCAGGAAAAGAAGCCAGCCTTAGGCCGGGTACAGTGGCTCACGCCTGTAATCCCAGCACTTTGGGAGGCCGAGGCAGGTGGATCACTTGAGGTCAGGAGTTTGAGATCAGCCTGGCCAACATGCTGAAACCCCATCTCTACTAAAAATATAAAAATTAGTTGGGCATGTTGGCGGGCACCTGTAATCCCAGCTATTTAGAAGGTTGGGGCAGGAGAATCACTTGAACTCGGGAGGTGGAGGTTGCAGTGAGCTGAGGTCGCGCCCCTGCGCTCCAGCCTGGGTGACAGAGTGAAATTCTGTCTCAAAAAAAAAAAAAAAACAAACCCTGCTGCTATTGGGGCTGAGTCCTCTAGAACCCAAAGGCCACAGATCCAAACTCAGCAGGTGTCTGAACCTTGCTGGTCTCCAAAGGAAGCCCAGCCCTGGCCACTCCCCTGAGAAGGAAGTCGAGCTCCTGCCTTGGTTCCTAAAATAGGAACTTCTGCCTCTCCGGGAGATACTGCTTTGGGGGCGAGCACCCAGCTCTCTTTCCTTCTCCGTTCTTGTTACAGCCAGCGAGTGACCACTGTGATTGTGAGACTGGCAAGGGCTGGTACTATCAGGAGTCCAGAGACTGCTGTACCTGTTCTCCTCTAGGCAGAGACCTCAGGAACCAGGCAGAAAAGACAGTCCTTCTTGCCTCCCTCCTCTTCCAGCCAATGGACATGTGAGGCAGGATCCACTGGCTCTCCACTCAGCCCCAGAAACTTACTGTCTTACAGTCCTGGAGGCTGGAAGTCCAAGGTCTCAGCAGGTTGGTTTCTCCTGAGGCCTCTCTCCTTGGTTTGCAGATGGCCGTCTTCTTGCTGGGTATTCACATGGTCATCCCTCTGTACATCTATGTCCTAATCTCCTTCTCTTACAAGGATCAATTTATATTGGGTTAGTGCCCACACTAATGATCTCATTTTAACTTAAACACATCTTTAAATGTAGTCACTTGGGGGGTGACAACTTCAATGAATGAATATGGGGACAGAGGAACACAATTCAGCCCACAATAGGCTGGCTCAGTAGGTGGCCCAGTTGACGTCAACCCTTCAGCAGAGTCTGTTCCCCATCCATGGTCATTACCGTCTGCCAGGTGGATCTCAGGACTCAGCCTTGACATCTTGGGCCAGAGTGTCTCCCTGTTTATCCAGATGGTGTGGAATGAAGCTGTGGTGACACAGATGATGTGGACCCAGGAAGAGGAGCCATCCTGGGGATAAAGCTTTCATCACAGAAAGCAAAGCAGAGATAGGAAGAAACTTTCATGACACTGGACTCACTAAATGAAGCCCATGCTGGCACCCACCCCCTGCCTCTGGCTTTTCAGTCACATATGCCAGGAAATCTCCTCTAATGTCTGAGCCAGAGTGAATGCAAACAGCTGAACATATTTTGATGAATGTGGCTGTGTCTTTGCAGTTCCTATCAAATGTCATTCCTATGCACCGCCATGCTCCCTGGGGAGGTATCGGGCCAATGGTCATAGAGGAACAGGTGTTCCACCCCCTTGGGCTTCTTTCTCAGAAACTCGTCATATCCTGATGGACATTCAAAACGTTATCTTTTTACAAATCTATATCCAGCTTCTCTGGGTGTCCTTTGGAATTTACACAGTAGAGTGTCCTGGAGAAACGGCCGCTAGGCCTTCATTCCCTTGTGTAACCTGAATATATTTGGCTGTTCTCATGAGCCAGTCCTTGCAATGTATACTCATGTAAATCTTTCATATCAGTTTCATCAAAAGGGAGGCCCAGGGGCTTTAGACAAATCCTTTCATGAAAATTTTCTGAAAATCCTCACTGGACATCTCTTTCTCTCTCCAAAGTTACCCACTACTAGCATGTACTAAAATAACTCTACAGCTGATTCACACAGCACCCTGGCTACCATGTATTTCTCCCTCCTCCTCTCTGAGCCCCTCAATCCACCCTGGATTTCTGAATTTCTGCCCTGTGACTCTCCTCTAATATGTCCTCCTTCCATTGTTCTTATTCTTGAGAATTAGCTCTTTCTTAAAAAATAGTAAATCAGGATCTCACGCATGCTCTCAATCCATGCACAACACCTCACACGTTCAAACATACACACACACAAATGCACACACTCGAAGCTCACATACACATATATTTATATATCCCACACATTCACTCAGGCACTTACACAGACTCACACAAATGCAAACACACATATACACAATGCACATGTTCAAACATATGTGTGCCCATTATGTGCACATATTCAAACATACATGTATCCATTATATGCATGAATTCAAACATACATGTACCCATTATATGCACATATGCAAACATATATGCTGTTCATTGCAAGGACTGGTGCGTGAGAACCATCAGATAGATTATGTGTAGTTTGAATGTGTGCATTCCGTTATATCAGCCTCCTTAGACTACGACACACACTCACAGTTATGTATCCTTATACTGACATAGACACACACACCCTACTCACACACAGACACACACACAAACATGCACATTTTCCCTTCCTCTCAGGGGCTTCTAGCAATGCCACCAAACCCCATCAGGCTGACTTCATATATCACACACTTTCGCTCATGCACTCACACAGACTCACACAAATGCACACACACATACACACAATGCACACATTCAAACACATATGTACCCATTATGTGCACATTTTCAAACATACATGTATCCATTATATGCATTTCTTCCCAGAAGGTGGGGAGTTTGGCATCTCAGGGTAGCCAGTCCCTGCATGTCAGCACTCCTTCTCCAGCCCCTGGTATCTGTGCCAGGGTAAGAAGGAAGATGCTGCATACAGCTGTCCTTTCCCTGGTGGGAGCTGTCAGCTATGGGATATTTCTTGCTTCCAGACCTGAAAAAGGTACAGGGTCATCCCCACTCCCAGATTTCTGAAAAGCCCCTGAGTGGTCGTGAAATCTGTCCCATTCATGGTGAGTCTGTGAAATGCCAGAGGATGGGAGAACAGGCCATCCAGGGATGCTGCTTCTGATGCCCCTTCTACCCTGGTAGCATGCTGGGGACATGGTGACTCCCTCTAGCCCCAACAGGCTCTGGAATGATGTCTGTCTGCCTCCACCCACTGGCACTGGCTTGTAGAGGTTGCCTTCAGAACTCGGATACACCTGCATCATTCCCGGCTCCCCAGGCCTGCCCACTCCATTTCAGTCATTGATCCTGGGGGCTGCTGGAAGGGTCCCCCAACTGGTGACTCTAAAAGTGAGAATTCAGGACCAACTCCATTTTGCAACAAAATCCTGGTTTACTCAGCCATTCTTGCTTCCAAGGAGTTCCAACAAGCCCCTGGCCCACCATGACTGAATGTCCAGACTTAGCTCAACCACTACGAATGGGTGGGCCTCCAGACTTAGCTTAACCACTTCCAATGGGTGGGCCCCCTTCTGTCGAGATTCTCTTTAACAAATGAAGGCCAGCCAGACGTTCCTCTGGGCAATGAGACTGTCCACCTCAGCAATGGAGGTGTTGGCTAGACACAGTGACTCATGCCTGTAATCCCAACACTTTGGGAGACCCAGGTGGGAGGATCCTCGCTTGAGACCAGGAGTTTGAGAACAGTCTGGGCAACAAAGCCAGATCCCATTTCTGTGAAATAATAGTAATAATAATAATAAATTAACCAGGCATGGAGGCACACAGCTCTAGTCCCAGCTACTCAGGAGGTTGAGGCAGGATTGCTTGAGGCCAGGAGTTCGAGGCTGCTGCAATGAGCTACGATTGTGCCACTGAACTCCAGCCTGGGTGACAGAGTGAGACCGTATCTCTTAAAAAAGAGAGAGAGGCTTTGCAGACACCACCGCCACTGGGAGCTCTGTACTATCAGCCACGGTCAACCCCACTGTGTTCAACATTGCTGTTAACGGCGAGCCCTTGGGCCACGTCTCCTTCAAGCTGTTTGCAGACAAGTTTCCAAAGACAGTAGAAAACTTTCATGCTCTGAGCACTGGAGAGAAAGGATTTGGTTATAAGGGTTCCTGCTTTCACAGCATTATTCCAGGGTTTATGTGTCAGGGCAGTGACTTCACACACCTTAATGGCACTGGTGGCAAGTCCATCTACAGGGAGAAATTTGAAGATGAGAACTTCATCCTAAAGCATACAGGTCCCGGCATCTTGTCCATGGCAAATGTTGGACTCAATACAAATGGTTCCCAGTTTTTCATCTGCACTGCCCAGACTGAGTGGTTGGACGGCAAGCATGTGGTCTTCGGCAAGGTGAAAGAAGGCATGAAGATTGTGGAGGCCATGGAGAGCTTTGGGTCCAGGAATGGCAAGACCAGCAAGAAGATCACCATTGCTGACTGTGGAAAACTCTAGTAAGTTTGACTTGTGTTTTATCTTCACCACCAGACCATTCCTTCTGTAGCTCAGGAGAGCACCCCTCCACCCCATTTGCTCATGGTATCCTAGAATCTTTGTGGTCTTGCTGCCGTTCCCTTTGGGTTCCATGTTTTCTTTGTTCCCTTCCACGCCTAGCTGGATTACAGAGTTAAGTTTACGATTGTGAAATAAAAACTAAATAACAAAAAAATAGAGCGAGAGAGAGAAATGGAGGTGTTGGCCCCCAGGACAGGAAAATCCCCAATATGGGATCTTACAGACATTCATCTACTAGTGCTTCTCTGCCATGGCCCCACCCATCCACATGAGGACTCAAGGAGACCTCAAGCCCTTCCTCCTGCTCTTGTTGCACTGTGCCTTGTGCACTTCTCAAGTCCTTGCTAACAGTGGTCTCAAACATTTCCCCCAGAGCAAACTCACCACAACTGGAACATCCCAATGAGAGCTTATGGATAGGACCATGGTGTCTGCCACTGGCATCCTTTCTCCATCAAGAAATGACTCCAAGTTCTTAAGAAACAGGACACCTCTTAAGGTAGTGCTAAAAATTCCTTTCCAGCCTTTAACTTCATGAAGTTTTTTGACTTCCTTGGTTTAATGAATGTATGTGAAAATCTGGTCCTCCAAATCTGTGCATCCTCCCAAGAATAGTAATTCCAATCACGGTGTGTTTTTCACAGCATCATCCCTTTGACACAGGTGCTATTTTCAGCCTCATGAATTCCTTCAGTAACATAACATTCAACAGTTAGGTAGTACCTGTGGCACCCACCACCAGGCCTGGCACCAAATAAGCCTTCGAGAGAGAATTTCTTGGCTGACAAAATGAAATATGGCGTGGCGTTCTCTTGGCTCTGCAATTACTGCAATGCAATTCTGATGCCAGGCACTTGGAGTTAACATCAAACTCCACAGGTTTAAGGGCATGTTTCCCAGCAAGACCACCCTCATTTCAGAGGCCAGTTCAGGGGTCACCAAGACACATGCACTTCTGACCAACTGGCCACCAATCTGGGAGGGGGAGAGGTTTAATGATCCTCCTCAGGATCAATAATTTGCTAAAATGACTCAGAATTCAGGTAAGTTCTATACTTGCAATTACAGTTTTATTACAAAGAGTACAAATCAGGACAGCCAAACAAAGAGACACGAAGGGCAAGACCTGGGAGGGCAGGGTCTCAAATGCATGGCTTCTAGGCCCTCTCCCCATAGAATCTGGCACACCTCTATGTTCGTCAACCAGGGTGCTCCCCCAAGCCTCAATGTCTAGAGTTTTTATTGGGGTTTCATCACAGACATTATTCATTGAATCATTGGCCATGTGACTGAACTCAGTCTCCAGCCTCCCACCCTACCCCGCCCCACAGGCTGGGCTGATATCACCTGACTCGAAGCCCCAACCCTGTAATCACATGATTGGACTTCCTGGCATGGCCAGCTCCCATCCCAAGTCACCTCATTAATGTAAACTCAGGGGGGGCAGTCTGTGTGAATAACACATACTCCTATCACTCACGAAATTCCAAGAACTTAGACACTCCCTTTCAGAAACCAGGGAAATTCTTTATTCTAGAATAAATTTTTAATTATACAACAGCTCAGATCTTGGGTGATTCTTTTATTTTATTTTTTAAAAAAATTTTGGCTGGGCATGGTGGCTCACGCCTGTAATCCCAACCCTTTGGGAGGCTGAGGCAGGTGGATCATCTGAGGTCAGGAGTTCAAGACCAGCCTGGCCAACATTGTAAAACCCTGTCTCTACTAAAAGTACAAAAATTAGCCGAGCGTGGTGGTGCGTGCCTATAATACAAGCTACTCGGGAGGCTGAGGCAGGAGAATCACTTGAACCTAGGAGCAGAGGTTGCAGTGAGCTGAGATCATGCCACTGCACTCCAGCCTGGGCGTCAGAGAGAGACTGTCTCAATAAATTAATTAATTAATTAATTTAAAAAAAAAGAAAAAAGAAATTGACAGAGCCACACAGAGTGTAAGAAACTAATCAGATCTATTCAGCTAGAAAACCAATTTTGCACAACTGTGTCCGTTTTCCCCCCAAGGAGTTTCACACCTTGACGCAAATCGGGAGATCGTGGGAAAGTGGAATTTCATGTTAATTTGCATTTCTGACCGTGAAGGGGTAGGTGAAATGTGCCTTCTTTTCTATGGCATATATAAGACAGTGGCACTCTGAGAGGCTCAAAAGGAAGCTTCCTCCCCCAAAAGCCATCCCCAACATAACCGTAAAACAAAAATGGCGCATCTCAGAAGGACCTTGGTGGTGTCGCTGGAAAGTTGATCAACAAGAATGATGCCTGCAAGCTGTCATTGCGCTTGCATTCCCTGACATACAGTAGGTGCTCCATAAATGTCTGATGTCTGGATGAATTAACAAGTGAATGAGCTGTTTATTCAAAGGTTCCACCCCAAACCAGCATCCCTCAACCAGTCCTTCCATCACCATCTAGGTGAGGGGGGCGGTTGTTGATGGAAAAAGGCAAGAACCAAATTTGCAAACTCCCCTGCTGGCTTCACAATAATTCATGCTCATCTGCATCTAATAAAATATGGAAGCAATTTTACAGGAACATTTTGTGCTTTAGCGATCCATCTAACTCTTTCCTCCAGGGGGCAAGTTGTATACCCTCATCCAGATGTGTGGGAAGTTCTGTGAATAAATCTGCAAATATCTTAAGAGGAGATGCTCCTCTCCCCGCCGGGAGCCCTGACTCTAGTGAAGTAAAGCTTGAAAGTGAACACCAACCGGGCTTATCCTGGCCTCCTCTCCTACCCGTGGTTTCGTGCCCCTGTGTCTGTCCCACTGCCCAAGTGGCTTGAAATTACTAGAGGAGGTGAGTGCTGAAGTCAGTGTCCTCAGAGCCAAGGACATGGTCCTCTAGAGCCAAGTCCACCTCGTTACTTGGCAGGACCTCTAAGAGATGAGCTGCTGTCCACCCCCTCAGCTCTCAACACCAGACCACCAGGAAGGACAGACGCTCAGGTACCGTAGCCGCTGCCACTGTCCCCCCAGACACCACAAACAACCCCTTCGCTGTTCCTGGTTGTGTCTGCCTCAATGAGCTGCCCCCAAACTCCTTGCAGATTTAAGAACTGATGAATAAAAATGAGTAACACCTGCCCCAAGCTGCCTATCGCTCCATTCACGTCCCAATTTTCTGGGTCACCAGTTTTTTTTAATTAAACTTTTCATTTTCAGATGATTGTAGATTCACATGGAGTTGTAAGAAATAATACAGAGAGAGCTCATGAACTCCCTTACCTGTTTCTCCCAGTGGTAGCATCTTGCAAAACCATGGTACAATATTGGGTCACCAATTCTCTTTTTTTTTTTCTTTTGAGACAGAGTCTCGCTCTGTCCCCCAGGTTGAAGTGCAATGGTGCAATCTCAGCTCACTGCAACCTCCCAGGTTCAAGTGATTCTCCTACCTCGGTCTCCCAGGTAACTAGGATTACAGGTACCTGTTACCATGCCCAGCTAATGTTTTGGTATTTTTAGTAGAGATGGAGTTTTACCACGTTGGCCGGGCTGGTTTCAAATTCCTGACCTCAGGTGATCCGCCCGTCTTGGCTTTCCAAAGTGCTAGGATTACAGGCATGAGTCACTGCGCCCGGCCCAATTTTTTT
>NW_012117710.1:6045150-6059890 GCF_000951035.1 Colobus angolensis palliatus | reverse complement strand
CAGGTGCCAGCCACCTCGCCCGGCTAGCTTTTTGTATTTTTTAGTAGAGACGGGGTTTCACCGTGTTAGCCAGGATGGTCTCGAACTCCTGACCTCGTGATCCGCCCGTCTCGGCCTCCCAAAGTGCTGGGATTACAGGCTTAAGCCACCGCGCCTGGCCCCAAACTGAAATTCTTGACCCCATCTGTCCACTCCAAAATCCGCTTGACTTGTTTACCCGATATTTCCCATCAGGATAAAGGGCGCTCCTTCCCCATGTCCCAGCCCCACATTCGGGAGTGATTCCTCCCTCTTCCCTGAATTCTCCCACCCAAATCCAAAATACCAGCCAGTCTTACAGAGTCTAGCCAAAAAGTCCTGAATTCACCCATTTCTCACATCCTCTTCCACGACGACCCTGATGTTACCCACCAGCCCTGACCTCCAGCAGAACTGCCTGTGTAACTTCTGGGGCTCGGTAAAAAATGAACACAGGGAGTCCGCTGCTCCAAAAGACCAGCCTGGGCAACACAGCGAGACCCCATCTCTACAAAAAAAAATTATTTTAATTATCTGGGCTTGATGGCCACACCTATAGTCCCAGCTACTCAGGAGGCTGAAGCAGGAGGATCACTTGAGCCCAGGAGCTTGAGGTTGCAATGAGCTGTGATCACGCCACTGCAGTGCAGCCTGGGCAACAGAGAAAGAGACCCCGTCTCTAACAAAATTGAAATAAAAGAATTCAATATGGTAGCACCCAAGCAGTAATCCAGTCCAGAGATTAATGCTTCTAAGTGCAGGGCTCTGTGGACTGCACAGGTCCTACACACATGAAGCCGGCCCCGCCCCTTGACGACCACCAGGAACACACTGACAGCTGAACAAAGTAGGTTCAATGCAATGCAATGCAAGAAGCATGCACAGATCGTGAAAAACCCTAGGACATCTCAGTAAGGATGTATTTAGGATTCATGCTGGGGTTGTATGTTTTGGAGAATAGCTCAAGGAAGTAAGGCTTTGCTCTGGATTGCATGCTGCTAAGAACCAGGTCATTCCACAATTGAGCATCTTTTTTTATTTTATTCATTATCACTATTTTTTGAGACGGAGTTCACTTTGTCGCCCAGGCTAGAGTACAGTGGCTCCATCTCGGCTCACTGAAACCTCCACCTTCTGGGTTCAAGCGATTATCCTGCCTCAGGCTCCTGAGTAGCTGAGACTACAGGCGTGCACCACCACGCCCAGCTAATTTTTTGTATTTTTAGTAGAGACAGGGTTTCACCACGTTAGCCAGGATGGTCTCAATCTCCTGACCTCGTGATCCGCCTGCCTCAGCCTCCCAAAGTGCTGGGATTACGGGTGTGAGCCACCGCGCTCGGCCTTTTTTCTTTTTTTTCTTTTTAATTTAATTTTATTCTACATTCCAGGATACATGTGCAGAACGTGCATGTTTGTTACATAGGTAAACGTGTGCCATGGTGGTTTGCTGCACCTATCAACCCATAGGTATTAAGCCCCGTATGCATTAGCTGCCTGTCCTGGTGCTCTCCCTTCCCCGCCTGCCCCCATAACCCATAACAGGTCCCAGTGTATGTTGTTCCCCTCCTTGTGTCCATGTGTTCTCATTGTTCAGCTCCAACTTATAAGTCAGAAATGTGGTGTCTGGTTTTCTCTTCCTGCATTAGTTTGCTAAGGATAACAGCTTCCAGCTCCATCCACGTCCCTGCAAAGGACAGGATCTCATTCCTTTGTATGGTTGTATAGTATTCCATGATGTATATGTGCCACATTTTCTTTAGCCAGTCTACCATCGATGGACATTCTATGTCTTTGCTATTGTCAATAGCACTGCGATGAACATGTGTGTGCATGTATCTTTGTAACAGAATGATTTCTATTTCTGTGGGAATATACCCAGTAATGGGGTTGCTGGGTCAATTGGTATTTCTGGTTCTAGGTCTTTGAGGAATCTCCACCTTTCTTTCACAATGGTTGGACTAATTTACATTCCCACCAACAGTGTAAAAGTGTTCCTGTTTCTCCACAGCCTTGCCAGCATCTGTTGTTTCTTTACTTTTTTTTTTTTTTTTTTTTTTCCCTAGGACAGAGTTTCACTCTTGTTGCCCAGGCTGGAGTGCAGTGGCACAATCTTGGCTCATCACAACCTCCGCCTCCTGGGTTCAAGTGATTCTCCCGCCTCAGCCTCCCGAGTAGCTGGGATTACAGGCATGCGCCACCACGTCTGGCTAATGTTTGTAATTTTAGTAGAGACGGGGTTTCTCCATGTTGGTCAGGCTGGTCTCTAACTACTGACCTCAGGTGATCTTCCCACCTTGGCCTCCCAAAGTGCTGGGATTACAGGTGTGAGCCACCACGCCTGGCCGTTTCTTAACTTTTTAATAATCACCATTCTGACTGGTGTGAGACGTTATCCACAACTGAGTATCTTGATCTTTCTTTCTTTTTCTTTTTTTTCTTTTTGAGACTGGGTCTTGCTCTCTTGCCCAAGCTGGAGTGCAGTGACACAGTCACAGCTCACGGCAGTCTCAGCCTCCTGGGCTCAAGCGACCCTCCTGCCTCAGCTTCCCAGAGCACTGGGATTACAGTCATGAGCTACCACACCTGACCGTCTTGATTATTCTCATCTAGAAGGTGAGAAGAATGGAGCAAGGCTAGAATTGTGATTATTTATTTATTTTTATTTTTTGAGACAAAGTCTCACTCTGTTGCCCAGACTGGAGTACAGTGGCACGATCTCGGCTCACTGCAACCTCCACCTCCTGGGTTCAAGTGATTCTCCCACCTCAGCCTCCCGAGTAGCAGGGATTACAGGTGTGCAACACCATGCCAGGCTAATTTTTGTGTTTTTAGTACAAACAGGGTTTCACCATGTTGGCTAGGCTGGTCTCGAGCTCCTGACCTCAAGTGATCCACCCTCCTCGGCCTCGCAAAGTGCTGGGATTACAGGCATGAGCCACCACACCCAGCTCATTTTTATTTTTTTGAGATAGGGTCTCATTCTGTCACCCAAGTTGGAGTGCAGAGGCATGATCACAGCTCACCACAGCCCCTTGACTTCCTAGACTCAAGCAGTCCTCCCACCTCAGCCTCCCAAGTTGCTGGGACTATAGGCGCATGCCTCCATGCCTGGCTAATCTTTTGTATTTTTTGTAGAGATGGGGTCTCGCCATGTTGCTTAGGCTTGATTGATTTTTAAAAAAAAGAAAAAGAAAACTTCAAAGGCTCGGTCTCTCCTGTCAGCCACGATGGGGCATGTTTGCTTAATACTGTGGCTCAGACACTGTCCACATTTTACCAGTTTTCAGACATGATTTAAGTGGGGCATCTGACTACTATTTTGATTCGTCGTGGCCACAGAGTGGCCTTGCCTGACGTTGATGATCTGTGAAATCGTTTACATCTAACAGGAGAATACTTAGGCCCAGCCGTGAGAGTCCATGAGCCTGTGACAGTTTTCTCTTTCTCACCATCATCCCTGGCCCAACTTCCTGCAGTGACCCCGTCCCCCACCTCCCCACTTTGGCCTAATCTCCATATAACAGCCAGCATTATCTGTTCTATCAGCAACGAGATCATGCCAGTCCTCTTCATAAATCACCAGTACCTTCTGTTCCAGATTGAATTGTGCCTCCCAAAAAGATGCCTGGCCTGGTGTCTCTTTAAGAAGCGAACATAGGCCGGGCGCAGTGGCTCATGCCTGTAATCCCAGCACTTAGGGAGGCCGAGGCGGGTGGATCACCTGAGGTCAGGAGTTCGAGACCAGCCTGGCCAACATAGCAAAACCCCATCTCTACTAAAAATACATAAAATCTGCCAGGCATGGTGCCACACACCTGTAATCCCAGCTACTCAGGAGGCTAAGACAGGAGAATCACTTGAACCCAGGAGGCGGAGGTTGCAGTGAGCTGAGATCTTGCCATTGCACTCTAGCTTGGGTGTAAGAAGCAAGACTCCATCTCAAAAAAAGAGAGAGAGAAGATGGCTGGGCTCAGATGGTGTCTCAGGCCTATAATCCCAGCACTTTGGGAGGCTGAGGCAGGAGGATTGCTTGAGGCCAGGAGTTAGAGACCAACCTGGGCAATATAGTGAGACCCCATTCCTAAAAAAAAAAAAAAAAAAAAAAAAAAACAAAGAAGAGAAAACAGAGACTCACAGAAAGAAGGCCATGTGACGATAAAGACAGAGATTGGAGTGACACAGCCACAAGTCATGGAATGCCTGGGGCCACCAGAAGTTGGAAGAGGCAGGAAGGATCCTCTCCCAGAGTCTTTAGAGGGACCATAGCCCTTCCAACACCATGATCTTAGAATTCTGGGCTCCAGAACCATGAGAGAATGCATTTCTGTTGTTCTAAGCCACCAAGTGTGTGGTCACTTGCTGCTGCAGACCTGGGGGACTGATGCAGTCTCCTGTTGTAATTGGAAAAGCATCTCAATTTCTTGTTGGGATCCTTCGGTTCCACGGGACCTGGGCCTGCTTCTCTTTGTCTCTCTGTCCTGCATCCCGCCACAGGCCCCTGCCACACCTGCCTGCCCTGTCCTCCAAGATGCCTGGCCTTTTGCACAAGCTGTGCTTGCCACCTGGAATCTGCCTTTCTAACATTTATTTTTGCTTTTAATTTTTTCGAGAGAGGGTCTTGCTCTGTTGCCCAGGCTGGAGTGCAGTGGTACAATCACAGCTCATTGCAGCCTCAAACTCCTGAGCTCAAGTGATCCTCCTGCCTCAGCCTCCCAAGGAGCTGCAACTACAGGCACATGCCACCACACCTGGCTAATTTTTTAATACTTTTGTAGAGACAGGTGGGGTCTCACTGTGTTGCCCAGGCTGGTCTCAAACTCCTGGGCTCAAGCAATTCTCCAGCCTCAGCCTCCCAAAGTGCTGGAATTACAGGTGTGGGCCATTGCACCTGGCTCATTGTGGTCTTTCTCCAGCTGATTGTTGTCGTCATTTAGGTCTCTGTGTAGTCCCTTCCCAGCTCTGTAAGACCTTCCTTGACTTCCTCGGTTAAAGTAACACTCCTCCACCCCAACCTCCTCCTGCTGCGTACACTTTATCCTATTGCTGGTTCAATTTTTCTCATGACTCTGCAATTTGATAATTTTTTTTTTTTTATAAAGACTCTCGCTCTTGTCACCCAGGCTGGAGTGCAATGGCACGATCTCAGCTCACCACAACCTCCACCTCCCAGGTTCAAGCAATTTCCCTGCCTCAGCCTCCCAAATAGCTAGGATTATAGGTGTGCACCACCTAGCCCAGCTAATTGTTTGTTTTTTTTAGTAGATACAGGGGTTTCACCATGTTGGCCAGGCTGGTTTGGAACTCCCAACCTCAAGTGATCCACCTACTTCAGATCCCAAAGTGCTGGGATTACAGGCGTGAGCCACCGCGCCCGGCCTTGATCATTTATTTGTTTACATGTTTATTGTCTCTGCCCCCCTACATGAAAGCTGTGTGGGGTCCAGGACAACCCTGTTTTTGTCAGCACCTAAAACAGCTTATTTTTATTGAACACCCATATTGTGTCTACTGTATGCCTGGCACTCCAATAAATGCTTTACAAGATTACCTCATTTAATCTTCATGAATAAGATATTACTATCGCTAGTCTCACTTCACAGAAAGAACAGAAGCACAGAGAGGTTCAGTCACTTGCCCGAAGTCACTCAGCTTGTAAGTGGTGAAGCCAGGGTGTGAACCCAGGCAGTCTGCCCCAGAGTCGGTGGGCCTAAACGCTCTGCTTGATACACAGAAGGGTGAGAAGGAATATCCCCTGAATGAATGAATGAATGAGCATAAGCCCCTTGAAGGGAATCTATCAGGTGGGAAGGAATAGGACCCCAAAGTTTCTCCTAGATCCATGTCTCACCCACTGGGCCTCCCACACCTTCCCATCAAGGCTTGGGGGATAAATGGAGGAGGAGAAAGCAACAGAGAAATAAGGGTGGCACTTATTGCAGAAAGTTCTAGAATAACTGCAACCACCCCAAGTATGGGCCAGCTCCCAAGGTGTCCAGCTCCTCTCTGTCCCCATCCCTCCCCATGCCTCTCCGCAAAGAACAAGGTGTGCCCCCACCTTCACCGCACCTGTGCCCTGAGCTCCCAGCTGGGAGGGACTCGATGCCGACCAAGGATTCCCTCGTGCTGGAACCTCTCCACGCTCTCTGACTCCTGCTGAGCCAGCCCACCAGGACCTGAGCTGCCCCTGACACCCAGGCACCCACAGGGGCCTTCTGGGGCCAGCCTTGGGCCAGAGTCCACCTTCCTACTGCCACAGACCCTGGGGCTGCTGAGTGCAGGGGTCAGGGGATCTTTTTCTCTGTTTTCTGGCATGTTGGCTATAACGTTAGCATTTCGCTGTGTCAGTAAACAATCCCAGGATGCAAAAGTGAAGAGAGAGGATCAAGACATCCACTTTCTAAGCCAGGTGTTGTGGCATGCACCTGTGGTCCCAGCTACGCAGGAGGCTGAGGTGGGAGGATTGCTTGAGCCCACGAGGTTGAGGCTGCAGTGAGCTAGGACCGCACCACTGTGCTCCAGCCTGGGTAACAGAGCGAGACCCTGTCTATTAAAAAAATTTTTTTAAATTACAAATTACAAAAGAAGGATGGGCACACAGACTCACACCTATAATTCTTGCACTTTGGGAGGCCAAGGGGGTATTATCTCTTGAGCCCAGGAATTTGAGACCAGCCTGGGCAACATAGCAAGACCCCATCTCTATCCCCCCAAAATACAAAAATTAGCCAGGCATGATGGCACACACCTATAGTCCCAGCTACACAGGAGGCTGAGGTGTGAGGATCACCTGCGCCCAGGAGAGCAAGGCTGCAGTGAGCCATGATCATGCCACTACACTCTAGCCTGGATGACACAGTAAGACCCTGTCTAAAATAAATAAATAAAAATAAAATTGTAAAAGGAAATTAAATTTCTAAAAAGGAAAGGGAGTGATCATAGTGAATTAGAATCAGAAAAGAGGGCAGGGTGTGATGGCTCACACCTGTAATCCCAGCACTTTGGGAGGCTGAGACAGGAGGATCACTTGAGGACAGGAGTTCAAGATCAGCCTGGGAAACATTGCAAGACCCCATCTCTACAATAAAAAAAAAATTAGCCAGGCATGGTGGCGCACACTTGTAGTCCCAGCTACTTGGGAGGCTGAAGTGGGAGGATCATTTGAGCCCAGGAGGTGGAGACTGCAGTGAGCCATGATCGTTCCACTGGGTGACACAGCCTGGGGGACAGAGCCTCCCAAGTAGCTGTCTCAAAAAAAAAAAAAAAAAAAGGATCAGGAAAGAGAACATGAGCAGCTGAGCATGGTGGCTTATGTCTGTAATCCCAGCGGTTTGGGAGGCAGAGGCAGGTGGATCACCTGAGTTCGAGACCAGTCTGGCCAACATGGTGAGACCTCATCTCTACTAAAATTACAAAATTAGCTGGGCGTGGTGACAGACACCTGTAATCCCAGCTACTTGGGAGGCTGAAGCAGGAGAATTGCTTGAACTCAGGAGGCGGAGGTTGCAGTGAGCCGAGATCACACCACTGCACTCCAGTCTGGGCGACAAGAGTGAAACTCCGTCTCAAAAAAAAAAAAAGAGAGAGAGAGAACATGAGCAATGCCCAGGAAGAAAATGGAGATGGGCAAGGTTGAAAATGAGTGAGAAAAGGGAAAATAAACTTCTCCACCAAGCAAGCCGGAGCCTGGGCCTGGAAGGGAAACTGCCCATAAGGGCCCCACCACCTCCAATCCTCCCCTCTCCTCCTCCTGGTGGAAGACAGGCAGGACCTTGTGGTCAGTACAGGCTTAGGATTCATACATCAGCAGTGATTTTCTATTTTCAAGTTCAAAAAAGGAAAAGAAAATAGAATAACTCTGGTTTCTTTGGCAACCCTCTTCTCCTCCATGGTCCTCTCGGCCCCTAGAATGCTGTAAACGAACTTTATGGCTGCAACTGGGCTTCTCTTTCAAGCCTTAGGAGATTGTGTTTCCGTTTGTTGCTAGGTAGCGCTGAAGGTGAGATTTTGGGTTGAGAGCAGCCTTTGCCCCCAGAGGCATCAGATGCAGCTGGTTCGATGCCAATGGGAGGAACTTTTAGATCAATGATTCCATCTGCCTGGTCCATAGAAACAATTTGGGAAAAACATCTACCAGTTTGTTGTAGATGTGAATAAAGGTCTTTCTCAAATCTCACAATTAGGCTGGGCGCAGTGGCTCACGTCTGTAATCCCAGATTTGGGAGGCTGAAGCGGGCAGATCAGCTGAGGTCAGGAGTTTGAGACCAGCCTGGCCAACCTGGTGAAACTCCATCTCTACTAAAAATACAAAAATTAGCTGGCCATGGTGGCAGGCGCCTGTAATCCCAGCAACTCAGGAGGCTGAGGCAGGAGAATCACTTGAACCTGGGAGGCAGACATTGCAGTGAGCCGAAATCGCACCACTGCATTCCAGCCTAGGCGACAGAGCAAGTCTCTCTCTCAAAAAAAAAAACAAAAAAGAAAGAAAAAAAAAAATCTCACAATTAGCACCTGCCCTAAGAAGTCAGCATCCAGGAAAGCAAGATGTGACTGACGAACCCTCCCTGGGGTTAGAGTTAAGGGCTCTCCTCCTATCACTTTTATTTATGTTTTCACTTTTATTTTAAGTTCAGGGGCACAAGTGCAGGTTTGTTATGTAGGTAAACTTGTGTCATGGGGGTTTGTTGTACAGATTATTTTATCACCCAGGTATTAAGCACAGTAATCATTAGTTACTTTTCCTCATCCTGTCCCTCCTCCCACCCTCCACCCTCCAAAGGACCCCAGTATGTGTTGTTCCCTACTTTGTGTCCATGTGTTTTCATCATTTAGTTCCCACTTCTAAGTGAGAACATGTGGTATTTGGTTTTCTGTTCCCATATTAGTTTGCCGAGAATAGTGGCCTCCGGCTCCATCCATGTCCCTGCAAAGGACATGATCTCATGCTTTTTTATGGCTGCATAGTATTCCACAATGTGTATATACCACATTTCCTTTATCTAGTCTATCATTGATGGGCATTTAGGTTGATTCTATCATATAAGAGATGTTTTACTATTTTTTTTTTCTTTTTGGAACAGAGTCTCACTCTGTCGCCCAGGCTGGAGTACAGTGGTGTGATCTTGGCTCACTGCAAACTCCACCTCCTGGGTTCATGTGATTCTCCCACCTCAGCCTCCCGAGCAGCTCATATTACAGGCGTGCACCACCACACCCAGCTGATGTTTGTATTTTTAGTAGAGACGGGGTTTCCCCATGTTGGCCAGGCTGGTCTTGAAGTCCTGACCTCAGGTGATCTGCCCTCCTCGGCCTCCCAAAGTGCTGGGATTACAGGCGTGAGCCACTGCACCCAACTGGATGTTTTACTATTTGTAAAACAGTTTTGCAAACTTGGCTTTCACTACAGTCTCCTAGGGAGAAAACTCACTCATGAATCTTTCCTCACGTGACCCCAGCCCTGTGTGTGCGAGGGAAGAGGTTGTTGTGTGGAGTTGATCTGGTTTGGGGCCTGTTTGCTAGTAGCTAGGTCCCTGTGCCTCAGAGGGCTCACGTGTTTTTTGTGAGTTCTGCTCTCCTTTGACCTAAGTTCCTACTGTACTTAAGCGGCAAGTGGGGACAATGTAGGGTAGATGGTACACAGGCCACACATGCCATTCCTCCTCATTGGCCTCCAGGGCTAGCCCCTCCACTCTGCTCTCTTTTCTCTCAAGGGGCAGCCAGGCTGGCAGACCAGGTCATCAGGTCTTAGGCACTGGGTGCCAGTATTGTTCCATCTTGCTCTCTTCCTCTCTGCTTGCATCCTCTGGGGCAGGTGGACTTGAACCATGAGACTTTTATCCCCAATCCCTGGACCTGAGGAAGAAGGGGGCTCTGTAGGATCCAGCCTGCATCACAGACTTTCAGCACTGGGATTTGGGACTCAAAGCTAGAGACACTTTCTTCCTCAAGCGCTGTATTCAGGAGGGAGAGATTCATGAGGCCAGATAAGGGCATTGCTGGATTTCCTAATGTATCAGTCAGGAAAAGTTAGGTTATGCTGCAGTAACAAGTAGCCCCAAAAATCTCAGTGGAGGGAAGGAAGTGGGAAAGGAAAGAAGGAAGAGGAGAAGAAAGGAAAGAAGGAAGGAAGAAAGGGGGAAAGGAGGAAGGAGGATGGAGGGAAGAAGGAAAAAAGTAAGGAGGGATAGAGGGAGGAATAGAAGGAGGAAATAAAGAATGAGGAAACAAAAAATAAAGGAGGAAAGAAAGGAAAGGAAAGAAGAAAGAAAGAAAGGAAAGGAGAGGAAAGAAGAAAGAAAGGGAGAAAGAAAGAGAAGGAAGGAGAAGGAGAAAGAGAAAGAAAGAGAGAAAGAAAAGAGAGAGAGAGAGAAAGACAGAAGGAGGGAGGGAAGGGAAGGAAGGAAGGAAGGAAGGAAGGAAGGAAGGAAGGAAGGAAGGAAGGAAGGCAGGCAAGAAGGTGGAGGGGAGAAAGATAGGGAGGGAGGTGGATTTCTCGCCGCCATCATTGTCAACTGCAGAACAGCAGTGGTTTTTCTCCCTGTCCTCCTTATTCTAGGGCCAGGACTAAAGGGGCGTCCCCAATCTAGAATGTGCTGGTCTCATGGCAGAGGAGAAGGGGTATGGCAGGACAAGAAAATGGCTCGTCAAATTTCTGCTCTAACACAGCACGGATCACCTCTGCTCCCATCTCACAGCTGAGCCTGACGTCGGTGAGCTGGGAGATACAGTCACTTCTCAGCAACAGACCTGTAGGGAGGTGACGTTGTGACGATCAGACAGCCTGAGACATTGGACAAACAGACCTCGATTCTCTCCAGGCACTGAGAGCCTAACGTGTCCCAGAGACCCAAGAAATCGGGCCACACAGCTGGGCAGTGGTGATGCTGGGAGGGTACAACCCCCGGTGTCCCAGTGTGAGTTCCCCCAACAGCAGAGCCTGGGACAAGAATCGGGTGCAATTAATTCATTTGCAAGGAAAGAGGACTGTGATAGGTGTTCTTTGCATTGCTCTAAAGGAATATCTGAGGCAGGGTCATTAATAAAGAAAAGCAGTTTAATGGGCTCATGATTCTGCAGGCTGTATAGGAAGCATGTCAGGAGCATCTGCTTCTGGGGGGACTTGGGAAGCTTCCAATCATGGAAGAAGGCAACAGGGAGCCAGAGGGTCCCATGACGAGAGTGGGAGCAAGTGAAAAACAAGGGGAAGGTCCCAGACTTTGTTTTTCTTTTTGTTTTTTGAGATGGAGTCTCAAAAAAAATGGAGTCCGGAGTTCGAGACCATCCTGGCCAACATAGTGAAACCCCGTCTCTCCTAAAAATACAAAAATTAGTTGGACATGTTGGCAGGCACCTGTAATCCCAGCTACTCGGGGGACTGAGGCAGGAGAATCGCTGGAACCCAGGAGGCAGAGGTTGCAGTGAGCCAAGATGGCACCATTGCACTCCAGCCTGGGTGACAGAGCAAGACTCTGTCTCAAAAAAAAAAAAAAAAAATTAAAAGAGACAGAATTTCTAGAAGGTTCTAGAAGGATTTGCCGCCTCCACACCCCCTGGTCTTCCTCTTCAGCCACTCAAGGCCGCCTGCCCACCTTCAGCACAAAGCTGCCACTTAACATTCATGTCTGCTCCTTTTTAAGGCCAATTCACATCTTGTCTCACTTAGCAGGCATAATTTCCTTTTTGTGACTAAAAATTCCTCTTTTTTTACGAGATTTTTTTTCCTCCTTCCTCTCAGCTTGTCATCAGTATTCTGTAAATAGCCCAAGGCAGAAAGCAATTAATTCACCTGCAAGAAACAGGGAATTCCTATTCAGAGATTAGACTTTTGCCCTCTTTTTTAACTAGAAAGTTCTATAGAGAGAACCACCTGGGCTTCATTTGTATAAAAATGACAGTGATTTTCCAAATTTCAGATTTATTCCATGAAAAGGTCTGACATTTGTCCCCTGGCTGTGAAAACTCAAGTTCTCACCTGCAAACGGAAGCCTGTCCTGTTTAAACTACAGTCTAATGAGAATGTCACATCCCGGTGGATTTTTCTACATAAAAAGGAGAGAAAACCTCAACTTTCCTCGTGAGAGCCTAAGAATACAGCTTTCTCTCTAAGCATTTTCCTCCAGTCTGGCTTTTTTTTTTCTTTTCTTTTAGAGTTGGGTGTCTGGCTATGTTGCTCAGGCTGGTCTGGAACACCTGGCCTCAGGTAACCCTCAAGTGCTGGGATTACAGGTATGAGCCACTGCAACCAGCTTTTTATGTTTGTTTTGTTTTGTTTTGTTTGAGACAGGGTCTTCCCCTGTTCACCCTGGTTGGAGTGGAGTGATGCCATCATAGGTCGCTGCAGCCTCAAACTCCTGGGCTCAAGCAATCCTCCTGCCTCAGCCTCCCAAAGTGCTGGGACCACAGGTGTGAGCCACCATGCCCAACCAGATGTAGCTTAAATGAGAGTCACTCTGCCAAGAAATGGCCTGGCCAGAGCACTGACTCCTCTGCTTCTGAGGAGGTGCAGCCCACCTCTCCCTTCCCCACCTCGTCCCATACCCTCCCCTCCTGCCACCTTCAGCAGGCCATGGGTGGGGCAGTAGCCCACCAATACCCCAAAAACCAACTATATGCATCTCTTCCCAGATGCCCATTCAGTGGCACCGTGTGGATGGCTTGGAGCCAGTGTGATGGGAGAATTCACATGACAGAGTCAGCAGGCCGGGCGCAGTGGCTCATGCCTCTAATCCCAGCACTTTGGGAGGCCAAGGCGGGCAGATCACTTGAGGTCAGGAGTTCAAGACCAGCCTGGCCAACATGGTGAAACCCTGTCTCTACTAAAAATACAAAACCAGGCAAGGTGGTGGGTGCCTGTATTCTCGGTTACTCAGGAGAATGAGGTGGGAGAATCACTTGAACTTGGGAGGCGGAGGTTGCGGTGAGCAGGCCACTGCACTCCAGCCTGGGCAACACGGGGAGACTATCTCAAAAAAAAAAAAAAAAGTCAGGAGAATGCTACAAGTTGCCATTTTTGGAGTGAGAAGCGGGTATGGGTTTACCAGCGCACCACTCTTCTGGGGAAGCCCTTTGGTGCAGACCACAAGGGACCACGAACAAGAAGAATCAAGCCGCCCTCAGGCTCTGCCAGTCCCGCTCGCTGTCTTTGGGGTCTGGGTAGTAAGAAAACACCCCTTCTTGGTCCAACACCACAGGGAAGCCGGCCCCTACCCTTCTCCTGAAGAGTGGGAGACTGGGGCCATGACTTTTCTTTGTTATGGTTGAGACTTCAGGTGCGGTCCCAATAAAGAATGGCCTCTTGACTTGCTGTTGTTGTTGTTGTTGAGATGGAGTCTCGCACTGTCACCCAGACTAGAGTGCAATGGCGCGATCTCAGCTCACTGCAACCTCCACCTCCCATGTTCACAGGATTCTTCTGCCTCAGCCTCCTGAGTAGCTGGGATTACAGGCACCCACCACCACGCCGGCTAATTGTTTTGGATTTTTAGTAGCGATGGGGTTTTACTATGTTGGCCAGAATGGTCTTGAACTCCTGACTTCATGATCCACCCGCCTCGGCCTCCCAAAGTACTGGAATTACAAGCGTGAGCCACCATGCCCAGCCTGGCCTCTTGGCTTTTACCAAAAGATATTTGCTTCCAAGGAAACTGGAAGCTGCAGCCATGATGGGCCTTAGCAGGGGAGTGTGAGAGCCACATGTAAGGACACTTGAGCTACACAGGAGGGACGGGGCTTAGGGAGAGGGCAGGGTACACCACATTTCCCCCGCCCAGACCCATGGGCCGTGGCATCACAGCTTCATGCAAGGCTCCACTTCTGTTTGTCTGTCCGTCTGATTGCATGATTCCCTGTTATTCTCATTCCCCCAACAGATAAATTCTCTTTCTTTTTTTTTTTGAGATGGAGTCTCACTCCGTCACCAGACTGATGTGCAGTGACACGATCTCGGCCTACTGCAACCTCCACCTCCCGGGTTCAAGCGATTCTCCTATCTCAGCCTCCCGAATAGCTGGGACTACAGGCACACGCCACCACACCCAGCTAATTTTTTTATTTTTAGTAGAGACGGGGTTTCACCATGTTGGCCAGGATGGTCTCAATCTCCTGACTTTGTGATCGACCCGCCTCGGCCTCCCAAAGTGCTGGGATTACAGGCGTGAGCCACCATGCCCGGGCTAGATAAGCATTTGGATGGGTTCAATGCATACACTTTTATTAAATCTCACTCTCACCCAGGCTGGAGTGCAGTGACACGATCATAGCTCACAGCAGCCTCCAACTCCCAGGCTCAAGTGATCCTCCTGCCTCAACCTCCCAAGTAGCTGGGACCACAGGTGCACACCACCACACTCAGCTAAATTTTAATTTTTTGTAGGGACAGGATGTTGCTGTGTTGCCCAGGCTGGTCTTGAACTCCTGGCCTCAAGCAATCCTTCTGCCTCAACCTCCCACAGTACTGCAATTACAGGGATGAGCCATCGCCCTTGGCTCATCCCTGTAATTCTTAAACCCCTGTGTTGATATTTTACACGTGGGTATTTTAACGTACACAAATGGCAATGAGCTGTGGCCTTATGGCGTTGCTTTCTGTTTTCAGGCATGAGCCACCGCGTCCAGCCTGGCCTCTTGGCTTTTACCGAAGGATATTTGCTTCCGAGGAAGCTTGAAGCTGCAACCTCGATGGGACCGCAGGGGAGTGTGAGAGCTAGGCTTTTTTTTTTTTTTTTTT
>NW_012117710.1:6034543-6042305 GCF_000951035.1 Colobus angolensis palliatus | reverse complement strand
GCCTCAGCCTCCCGAGTAGCTGGGATTACAGGCGCCCACCACCATGCCTGGCTAATTTGTGTATTTTCAGTAGAGATGGGGATTTCACCACGTTGGCCAGGCTGGTCTCGACCTCCTGACCTCAAGGGATCCACCCGCCTCGGCCTCCCAAAGTGCTGAGATTACAGACATGAACCACCTTGCCCTGCAGGAGTTGATTTTAATTATGAACCACTATTAAGGAAGACAATGACCACAGAGAGAGTGACAGTGAGGTGGTGAGGCCAAGTGGAGAGTTCTGGAACAAGAGATGGGAGGTCAGTGGGGAAGTCTGAAGCCTCCTTTCTGGGTGATGGAGGGTCCTAGGTGTGACCACAGAGAGGGAGAAGTGGCTGAGAGGCACGCTGGAAAAGCTCACTGGAGCTGCAGCTGTCCTGGCGCCCAGAGAGACGGGCAGTCGCCTGGCCTGTCCACGTGGGTGATGACGCCGTCGGGAACAAGACAGCAAGAAGAATGGAGAACACAGTCAACCAGGAGCCCAAGTCCTCAATGGATGAGGAGGTACAAGCGGAAGACCAGCAGACAGCAGTCACCGAGAGGGTCAGCAGGTGACTCTGCTGCCTTTGGAAGAGAAATATCTTGGACGCGATCACAGGAGGCATGGAGGATATGGACCCTACCTTAGATTCTGTGGCACATGGGATATAAGAGGAGAAAGAGTCCCTGCACCAGACAGTGCCGGGGAAAGTGGGGTCCTGAGGGGCCAGCGGGGTCAGAGGGAGCAGACCCTCCTGCAAGAGAATGAGTGGCAGCCTCAGAGTCGATGATGTCATCAGAGGAGCTGGGGCAGGATGGGGGGTGAGGAGGAGGGTCCAGTCACATTAGGCAATGCACAGATCTCAGGGGAGGGCCCACGGCACAGAGGCTCTGTCCTTTGAGGGTGACTGAACCAACAGGGGGAAGCAAGGCATGACGAAAATAGCTGTGGATGGCTGGGCGCGGTGACTCACGCCTGTAATGCCAGCACTTTGGGAGGCCAAGGCTGGTGGATTCATCTGAGGTCAGGAGTTTGAGACTAGCCTGGCCAACATGGGGAAGCCCCGTCTCTACTAAAAATACAAAAGGCACGGTGCCAGGTGCCTGTAATTCCAGCTGTTCAGGAGGCTGAGGCAGGAGAATCTCTTGAACCTGGGAGGTGGAGGTTGCAGTGAGCCGAGATTGGGTCACTGCACTCCAGCCTGGGCAACAAGAGCGAAACTCTGTCGGAAAGGGAAGGGAAAGGGAGGGGAGGGGAGGGAGAAAGAAAGAGAGGAAGAGAGAGAGGAAGGAAGAAAGAAGGAAGGAAGGAAGGAAGGAAGGGAGGGAGGGGAAGAAAGAAAGAGGAAGGAAGGAAGGAGAGAGAGAGAGGAAAGAAAGAAAAGAAAAAAGGAAGGAAGGAAGGAAAGAGGAAGGAAGGGAGGGAGGAAGGGAGGGAGGGAGGGAGGAAAGGAAAGGAAAGGAAGAAAGGAAGAAAGAAGGAAAGGAAGAAAGGAAGAAAGAAAGAAAGGAAGGGAGGGAGAGAGAGAGAGAGAAAGAAAGAGAGAAAGAGAGAAAGGAAGGAAGGAAGGAAGGAAGGAAGGAAGGAAGGAAGGAAGGAAGGAAGGAAAGAAAAAGAAAGAAAGAAAAGAAAGAAAAGGAAGGAAGGAAGAAAGGAAGGAAGGAAGAAGAGAGAAAGAAAGAAAGAAAGAAAGAAAGAAAGAAAGAAAGAAAGAAAGAAAGAAAGAAAGAAAGAAAGAAAAGAAAAGAAAAGAAAAGAAAAGAAAAAAGAAAGAAAGAAAGAAAGAAAGAAAGAAAGAAAAGAAAAGAAAAGAAAAGAAAAGAAAAGAAAAGAAAAGAAAAAGAAAATAACCATGGATGACCTCAGACGGCCACAGGTGACATTTCAAGCTGTGAGTTTTCAAGAGTGTGGGCACTCCAGGCAACTGTGGGGTGACTGCTCCCCCTGGTGGCCATATTTGGCTAAAGCAAGTACAAGTCCAGACTCACACCTGGAGAACAGGTGCCATCTGCTGAAAGCAACAGTAACCACGACAACAAGGCCAGGTGCAGAACCCAGGGCTCCCCTCATTATTGGAACCTGTGGAGAGATCATGACCCTATTCCCCAATAAGTTCATTTCCAGAGGTAAAAAAAAAAAAAAACAAACCAACAATCTCCCACAGTGTCACGTCTCCCAGGAAGATGTGTATGTGAATGGCTTAAAAACTGTTGCCTTTGACAAAGAAATGTGCCAACCCCCAATGGTAGAATATTTAATTGAGGAAAGACCCCATTAACAGATGTGAGTGTAGGGTCTCAGCATCAGAATTTCCCTTCAGTGTTTTATTATAAAAACTTCTGAGGTGTGGCGCTTACACCTGTAATCCTAACACTTTGGGAGGCCGAGGTGGGAGGATCACTTGAGGACCAGAGTTTGAGACCAGCCTGGGTAATTAGCCAAATGTGGTGGAGCGCACCTGTAGTCCCAGCTTCCTGGGGGGCTGAGAAGGGAGCTTCCTCTGAGCCCAGGAGTTCAAGGCTGCAGTGAGCTAGGATCACATCACTGCACCCTGTCTCTAAAAAAAGAAATGAATTAGGAGGCAGAAGAATGGCGTGAACCCAGGAGGCAGAACTTGCAGTGAGCGGAGATCACGCCACTGCACTCCAGCCTGGGCAACAGAGCGAGACTCTGTCTCAAAAAAAAAAATAAAATAAAATAAAATAAATGAATTAAAATTTTTATGAAAAGTTCAAATTTACTGAAAAGTTGAAAGAATTTTGCAGTGAACATCCATACCCACCCCTGAAGTCTACAATTAACATTTCATTATGCTCAATTTATCATATAATCTATTTAACTATCCATCCCTCAAACCATTCTATTTTGAGGCATTTCAAAATGAATTGTGGCATTAGTACATTTCACCCCTAAACACTTCAGCACACATGTTATAACAAGACTCTCATTTTTATTTATAGTCCTTTTTTCTTTAGACATAAAATATGCATATATGCAAATATGCATATAGGCCCAGGCGCAGTGGCTCACTCCTGTAATCCCAGCACTTTGGGAGGCCGAGGCAAGTGGATCATTTGAGTTCAGGAGTTCGAGATCAGCCTGGGCAATATGGTGAAACCCTGTTTCTACTAAAAATACAAAAATTAGCTGGGCGTGGTGGTACACACCTGTAATCCCAGCTACTCAGGAGACTGAGGTGGGAGAATCACTTGAACTCAGGAGACAGAGGTTGCAGTGAGCTGAGATGGTGCCACTACACTCAGAGCAAGACTGTCTCAAAAAAATAAGAGAGAAAGCATATAGGTCTCTCCCTTTTCGCTTCAATATGTTCCTGAGGATCATGTTGCATTGTAGATCATGTTTTTCCAATGAATAACTGCATTCCAGACCAGAGACACAGCATCATCTAAATCATGGCTTTAAATAATAACATAGCGTGAAAGAAAAGAATCACATATTCTAGCCTGGGCACCGTGGCTCATATAATCCCAGCACTTTGGGAGGCCAAGGCAGGAGGATCACTTGAGCTCAGGAGTTCAAGACCAGCCTGGGCAACATCGTGAGACCCCAATCTCTACAAAAATAAAATTTGTAATGAATATAGTAAAATGTACAGATCTTGTGTATACCATTCAATAAGTTCTAACAAATGCATGCACCCATGTAACCCATATTTCCATCAACATGGAACATCACCATCATCCCAAAACTTCCCCTGTATACCTTCTCAGTCGATCCACTCCCACCTGCCAATCAAGCAACCGCTGATCTGACTAGTCCCATTGTAAATTAGTTTCAGCCTGTTCTACAGCTTAACACAAATTGAATCATAAAGTATAGACTCTGGGGTAGCAGCATCAGAATTCAAAAAGCTACCCAGAGGCCAGGCATGGTGGCTCACGCCTGTAATCCCAGCACTTTGGGAGGCTGCGGCAGACAGATCACTTGAGGTCAAGAGTTTGAGACCCGGCTGGCCAACATGGTGAAACCCCATCTCTACTAAAAATACAAAAATTAGCCAGGTATAGTGGCATATGCCTGTAGTCCCAGCTACTCGGGAGACTAAGGTGGGAGAATCACTTGAACCTGGTTGTGGTGAGCTGAGATTGCACAACTGTACTCTAGCCTGGGTAACAAAGTGAGACCCTGTCTCAAAAAAAAAAAAAAAAAAGAAAAGAAAAGAAAAAGGTACCCAGGTGATTGTAGGCTGGGAACTTTTGCTCAGACCCAAGCCTTTTCTCAGATTCCAGGTGACAGCAGTTTGGCTCTGGTCTGAGGTCACAGCTAATTGGTTACAGATCTGTGAGTAGACCTCAGGTCTCCCTGCTGTTCACCCTCTGTTTACTGTGCACCAACACGGTTTCTTCCTGAGCAGTGGTTCTCACTGTTAGCACCCATTATATTCTCTGGAGGACCACACCTCTGGGATAGGGCTCAAGAGTCTGCATTTTTGGCCAGGTGCAGTGGCTCACACCTGTAATCCCAGCACTTTGGGAGGCCGAGGTGGGAGGATTGCTTGAGCCCAGAAGTTCGAGACCAGCCTGGGTAACATGGCGAGACTCCATCTCCACAAAAAAAAAAAAAAAAAGAAAAAATACAAAAATTAGCTAGGCATGTTGATGTGCTCCTGGAGTCTCAGCTACTTGGGAAGGTGAGGTAGGAGGATCACCTGAGCCCAGGGGGTGGAGTTTGCAGTGGGCTGAGGTTGCACCACTACATTCCAGCCTGGGCAACAGAGCGAGTCTCTGTCTCAAAACATAAAAACGAATTTGCATTTCTAATCAACTCCCAGGTGATGATGAATCTACAGATTCAGGATTTCCAGGTGAGAACCACTGTTCTAAAAGCCAGTTGTGAAAACTTAGCTGGGCGTGGTGGTGGGCACCTGTAATCCCAGCTACTCGGGAGGCTGAGGCAGGAGAATCGCTTAAACCCAGGAGGGAGAGGTTGCTGTGAGCTGAGATCATGCCTCTGTACTCCACCTGGGCGACAGAGCGAGACTCCATCCCAACCCAATTGCAGTTACTGTTGGATTTCTATTGGAATGACTGTTGGAAACCAGCCTGTCATTTCTACACCACAACAAGAAAGAGTCGGGGTGAGCTAGTCGCTAATGGTGACCACGTGACCGTGAGGTGGCCTCATCCCGCGCTTCCTGAAGACCTTTCCTTTCCCTGCTCAGCAACCATTCCACAGGACTTCCTCGCATGTGTTTCGGCAAAGGTATTCCCACCTCGCCTCATTGTCTCTTTATTTAATTTGTATTTATGTATTTATTTTTTGAGATGGAGTTTTGCTCTTGTTGCCCAGGCTGTAGTGCAATAGCGTGATCTCGGCTCACCGCAACCTCTACCTCCTGGGTTCAAGCGTTTCTCCTGCCTCAGCCTCCCCAGTAGCTACGATTACAAGCACCCACCACCACGTCCACCTAATTTTTGTATTTTTAGTAGAGATGGGGTTTCACCATGTTGGCCAGGCAGGTCTCAAACACATGACCTCAGGGGATCCACCTGCCTTAGCCTCCCAAAGTGCTGGGATTACCAGTGTGAGCCACCACACCCAGCCAGCCTCATTTTCTCTTTAATTGGGCGGAGTCTTCCTCTTCTCTCTGCTGACTCATTGACATGCATATCTCGCTGTGGCCGGGGCTCCTCCTCCATTCAGCCTAGTTAATCTACTTCCAAAGGCTGGGAGCAGCCCAGTGCAGACTTATCCCCCAGGACAGAGCCCCCCCACCACTGCTCCATGGGCAACGTGGGGTGAAAGAAATAGTTTTAGGGTCACACACTATATATATACTTTTTTTTTTTTTTTTTGGAGATGAAGTCTTGCTCTGTTGCCCAGGCTGGAGTGCAGTGATGTGATCTCGGCTCACTGCAACCTCCGCCTCCTGGGTTCAAGTGATTCTCCTCAGCATCCTGAGTAGTTGGGACTACAGGCATGCACCACCAGGCCTGGGTAATTTTTTTTTTTTTTTTTTTGTATATTTAGTAGAAACAGGGTTTCTCCATGTTGGTCAGGCTGGTCACAAACTCATGGCCTCAAATAATTCACCTGCCTTAGCCTCCCAAAGTGCTGGGATTACAGGCATCAACCACCACACCCGGCCAGCGCCAGGCTTTTTAAATGACGCTGTGTGTGCATCTAGCCTGTCATGTCTTCTGTGTTTCCACCCAGCTCACCTGCCCACTCCCCTGGTGAGGGACCCCTAGGGCACCTCCACCTCCCAGAGCACAAATGTCATTAAGATGAGCAGCTTGGGGCATGGTATGGATCTACGCAGAGGTGGCCCTAGGTAATGATGGCATCAGAGTGAGAGGCTGGATGAGGATGTGGCTGGGGGAGCTTCGAGGTGCTGTGATGTGTAAGAGATCATTAATTCCAGGATGTCACCCCAAGGAGAATACACATGGACCAAAGAGGAGGGGTCCCCGGGAGGGTTGAGCACCAACAGTAAGGCCCCCAGACTCCATCCCTAGCCAGGCTTCCTGCTAAGTGGCAATTAGAAAAATTCCTCTTTACAGAAAACAGAATGCCAGTTAGGTCCCCAAAGACAGAGCCAGTCCTCTGTCCTCTAGCGAAAGCTTCCAGTGGAAAAGAAAAGCTTGGGAAAGCCAGAAGGAATAGGAACCACAGCTCAGGCCAGGCAGTGACTTCGTGAATCAGAAAGACAGTTCTTTTTTTCCTTTTTTTTAAGAGATGAGGTCTCACTCCATCACTCAGGCTGCTGCAGCCTTGAACTCCTGGGCTCAAGCCATCCTCCCAGTTCAGCCTCCTGAGTAGCTGGGACCACAGGTACACACCACCACACCTTGCTAACTTTTGTTTATTTATTTATTTTATTTTATTTTATTAAGACGCAGTCTCACTCTGTCACCCAGGCTGGAGTGCAATAGCACGATCTTGGCTCACTGCAACCTCCACCTCTGAGGTTCAAGTGATCCTCCTGCCTCAGCCTCCCAAGTAGCTGGAATTACAGGTGCAAGCCACCACACCCAGCTAATTTTTATATTTTTGTAGAGATGGGGTCTCACCATATTGGCCAGGCTGGTCTTGAACTCCTGACCTCAGGTGATCCTCCCACCTCAGCCTTCCAAAGTCCTGGGATTACAGGCATGAGCCACCGCACCTGGCCCCTTGCTAATTTTTAAACTTTTTTGTAGAGATGGAGTTTTACTATGTTGCCCAGGCTGGTCTTGAGCTCGTGGCCTCAAGCAGTCCTCCCACCTCAGCCTCCCAAAGTGCTGGGATTACAGGCACGAGCCGCCATATCCAGCCCCAGAAGGGCAGTTACTACACAGTGACAGTGGAAGGAACAGAGACACAGTTGGTGGGTTGTGGGAAGATAAGAGCATTCACTCTGATGGCTTCTAATAACATTAGAGATGTGAGCTTCAGCTGAGCAGAAGGGAGGGCGGGAAGGAAGCACAGGAGGTTTGAGGAGAGAGACAGGAAGTATAAAATCACTGTTGCAAACCTCCTGGGGGAATGTGGAGGGGTTGCCAGGCAGCCCATTTGAAGTCTGTGAATTTAAAGTGAAAGTCCAGCCAGGCCGGGTGCAGTGGCTCATGCTTGTAATCCCAGCACCGTGAGAGGCCAAAGTAGGTGGATCACCTGAGGTTAGGAGTTCGAGATCAGCCTAGCCAGCATGGTGAAACCCTGTCTCTACTTAAAATATAAAAATTAGCCAGGCGTGGTTGTGGGTGCCTGCAATCCCAGCTACTCAGGAGGCTGAGGCAGGAGAAT
>NW_012117710.1:6026536-6029683 GCF_000951035.1 Colobus angolensis palliatus | reverse complement strand
GCCTCAGCCTCCCGAGTAGCTGGGATTACAGGCACCCACCACCACGCTCAGCTAATTTTTGTATTTTTAGTAGAGACGGGGTTTCAACATGTTGGCCAGGCTGATCTCGAACTCCTGACCTCAAGTGGTCCTCTCACCTCAGCCTCCCAAAATTCTGGGACTATAGGTGTGAGCCACCACGCCCGGCCCCACCCTATTTTTTTTAATACTTATGAATTGATTTTAGTGTACCTTAGGAAAATAGCAAACCCATGAATTTACACATACTGTACATTATTTAAACTGTTTCCCCTCTAAATAAATTTTTTCCCCTCTAAATAAATTTAAGTTTAAAAAAGAAATTGTTTGGAAAGACCAATATTGATGGACTTATAAAAACAGGGGCCTGAGCTGAGCCCTGTGGCTCACACATGTAATCTAAGAGCTCTGAGAGGCTGAGACAGGAGGATTGCTTGAGGCCAGGAGTTTGAGACCAGCCTGGGCAACATAGCAAGACCTCATTTCTTCCAAAAGACGTTAAAAAATTACCTGGGCATGGTGGCTTATATCTAGTCCCCAGCTATTCAGGTGGCTGAGGAGGGAGGATTCCTTGAGCCCAGAGGTCGAGGCTGCAGTGACTTATGATTGCACCAACACACTCCAGCTTGGGCAACAGAGCAAGACCCTGTCTCAAAAACAAACAACAACAAAAACAGAGACTTACAGGGATGCCAAAAAGGAAAAGGATAAGAGTCTGCCCATGATCTGAGAATCGCTGCTTCGGTGGATTCCAGGGAAAGGTAACCGTGGAGACTCAAAGAGTGGCGTTCCTGTTAGGAAAACTCAGGTGCTTTTTCTGCAAGCTTTAAGTCATTTCATGAAGACATAAAAGCAATTCTAGTTACTTTGCATTTGTATTTTGTGACTTCTTTTGCATATTATTCTCGATAACTCACAATAGCCTACTTATTTGCCTTAAAATATGTGAATTTACATAGATGCTGCCATTTTAAAGTGCAATTTTTATAACATTTTGGGACTAGAATTGTTTTTCCTGAAGGAACACATTTTCTCTTTTATAATGAAAGTCAACTGGAATATAAGATTCTGCACATAATAGATTAGAGACAAATTTTCAATATCTTTTTACTTTTAAATGAGTTGTGTTGTTATTAAAAAACAACTTTATTCAATTATGTTTATTTCTTTATTTTATACTCCGCCTCATTTCGTGTCGATCTGAGGCAACTTAGAGTGAGAATACATATGATAAAATGAAAATTAAAAAAACAAAAACTAGTTAAAAGAAGTCAAGATAAATAAAACAAACACAAACTCTCCAGATCCAAATGATTAAGAGTTGAGTTTCAAGCCAGGGGCAGTGGCTCACGCCTGTAATCCCAGCACTTTGGGAGGCTGAGGCGGGCAGATCATGAGGTCAGGAGATCAAGACCATCCTGGCCAACATGGTGAAACCCCATCTCTACTAAAAATACAAATATATTAACTGGGCATGGTGATGCATGCCTGTAATTCCAGCTACTCGGGAGTCTGAGGCAGGAGAATCACTTGAACCCGGGAGTCAGAGGTTGCAGTGAGCTGAGATCGCACCACTGCACTCCGGTCTGGCGACAGAGTGAGACTCCATCTTGGAAAAAAAAAAAAAAGTTTATAAAGAGAACAATGGGGGTTTGGTTTGGTTTGGTTTGGTTTGGTCTGGTTTGATTTGGTTTGCTTTGAGACAGATTTTCGCTCTTGTTGCCCAGGCTGAAGTGCAGTGGCTCAATCTCGGCTCACTGCAACCTCTGACTCCTGGGTTCAAGCGATTCTCCTCCCTCAGCCTCCAGAGTAGCTTTGTAGGTACCCACCACCATGCCCAGTTAATTTTTGTATTTTTGGTAGAGTCAGAGTTTCACCATGTTGGCCAGGCTGGTCTCAAACTCCTGACCTTAGATGATCCACCTACCTCGGCCTCCCAAAGTGCTAGGATTACAGACATAAGCTATGGTGCCCAGCTAGGTTTTTAAATTCTATTTTATTCTACTTATTTACTCTGAGGCAGGGTCTTGCTTTGTTGCCCAGGCTGGGATACAGTGACAAAATCAAGGCTCACTGCAGTCTCGACCTCCAAGTCATCTCTCACCTCAGCCCCTGCAAGTAGCTGGGACTACAGGCATGCACCACCACGTCTGGCTAATTTTTTTATTTTTTGTAGAGACGGGGTTTCACTATGTTGCCCAGGCTGGTCCTGAACTCCTGGGTTCAAGTGATCCTCCTGCCTCAGCCTCAAAGTACCAGGATTACGGGCGTGAGTCATTATGCCCGGCTTATTTTAAAGCTTTTTCTTTGCCTTTTTTTTTTTTTTTTTTTTTGAGACAGCATCTCATTCTGTCACCCAGACTAAAGTACATTTGGTGGCACAGTCATAGATCATTGCAGCCTTCAACTCCTGGGCTCAAGGAATCCTCTCACCTCAGCTTCCCAAATAGCTGGGACTACAGGCACGAGCCACCACACTTGGTTAATTTTTAAATTTATTTTTATAGATAAGGTGTCACTATGTTGTCCAGGCTGGTCTCGAACTTCTGGACTCCAGCGATCCTCACACCTTGGTCTCCCAAAGTGCTAGGATTACAGGCATGAGCCACTGCACCTAGCTGAAACATTTTTCAATGACAGTAATTGTACATGTTCATGTGCTACACAGTGACGTTGTGATACATAGAACATATAGCAATCACAATGCAGTGGCTGTATTGTAGCTCACTGCAGCCTCCACCTCCTGGGCTCAAGCAGTCCTCCCACCTCAGCCTCCATATAGCTGGGACCACTGGTGCATGCCAGGTAGCCCAGCTAATTTTTTAATTTTGTTGTAGAGATGAGGTCTCACTATGTTGCCCAGGCTGTTCTCAGAGTAATTAGCAAATCCTTCATCTCAAACGTGTATCATTTCCTTGTGTTGGGAAGGTTCCATATCCCCCTTCTAGCTATTTGGAATTACATATTATTGTGAACTGTAGTCATCGTACAGTGGTATGAAACTCTAGAACCTATTCCTCCAATCTAGCTGTAATTTTTTTTTTTTTTTTTTGAGAAGGAGTCTTGCTCTATCACCCAGGCTGGAGTGGAGAAGCACAATCTTGGCTCACTGCAACCTCCACCTCCTGG
>NW_012117710.1:6025954-6026486 GCF_000951035.1 Colobus angolensis palliatus | reverse complement strand
GCCAGATATGGCGGCTCACGCCTGTAATCCCAGCGCTTTGAGGGGGGTTGAGGTAAGGAGGACTGCTTGAAGCCAGGAGTTCGAGACATGGCGGCTCACACTTGTAATCCCAGCACTTTGGGTGGGGAGGTAAGGAGGATTGTTTGAGGCTAGGAGCTCAAGAGCAGCCTGGGCAACATGGCAAGACCACATCTCTACAGAAAATTAGAAAATTAGCTGGGCGTGGTGTGATGCACATCTGTGATCCCAGCTCCCAGGGAGGCTGAGGCAGGAGGATCGCTTGAGCCCAGGAGGTGGAGGCTGCAGTGAGCTCTGATCACACCACGGAACTCTAGCCTGGGCAAGAGAGTGAGACCCTGTCTCTAAAATAAATAAATAAATACAAAAGTAAATAAATAGACGAATAAACAAAGTGAAAGTTCAGCTGAATGTGTGCCTTCCCAGTGAGGCTTGGCTGTCCAGGTGCAGATGCAAGAGATCCAGCCCGTTCATGTCACCCTTGCTGGGGGGAACAATGTAAGGAGACAAAGGA
>NW_012117710.1:6012510-6025172 GCF_000951035.1 Colobus angolensis palliatus | reverse complement strand
ATTGACCAGGCTGGTCTCGAACTCCTGACCTCGTGATCCGCCCAGCTTGGCCTCCCAAAGTGCTGGGATTACAGGCATGAGCCACCGCGCCCGGTCCCTAGCTGTAATTTTTAAACAAATTTAACAAGTCTCTCTCTTTCCCCTACACTTCCCAGACTCAAGTATTCTCTCTTCTACTTTTTACTTCTACAAGATCAACTTTTTTTAGCTTTCCGAGTGAGAACATGCGGTGTTTAACTTTCTGTTCCTGGCTTATAGAGAAGAATGTTTTAAGACATTAAACTGTTGATACCATCTTTCCATCAACAACTCCCAAATTTATATTCTCCCGACTCCAGACTCATACATCCAACAGCCACCCACACGCCTCCACTTGGGGTCCGATAGACATTTTAAACTCAACACGGCCAAACCCAACTCCTGATCTTCCCCTCTGAAAGCCACTCCATCTGCAACCTCCCCCAAGCTTCAGTTGATAGCAATTCCATCCTTCTTGGAAGGATGGGGCCAAAAGCCTTGAATCTCCCCTTTCTTCATTTAATCTATCAAAAAATGGTATTGGTTCTATCTTGAAATTATAAGGCCAGGTGTGGTGGCTCAAGCCTATAATTCCAATGCTTTGGGAGGCTAAGGCTGGAGGATCCCTCGAGGCCAGGAGTTTGAGACCAGCCTGGGCAACATAGTGAGACTCCTCCCCCATCTCTACAAAAACGTTTAGAAGTTAGCCAGGCATGGTGGCGTGTGCCTGTGGTCCCAGCTACTGGGGAGGCTGAAGCGGGAGGATCGCTTGAGCCCAGGAGGTCGAGACTGCAGTGAGCTATGATTGCCCCCCTGCACTCCAGCCGGGGTGACAGCGAGAGACCCTGCCTCAGAAATAAATAAATGAAATAAACAAAATAAAATGTACAGAATCTGTCCACCTGGACACTTGTCCACACCTCTGCTGTTACTGCCCAGTGTGAGCCACAGATAACTGTCTCCTGAAGTATACAAGTGCCCCCCCACCACTTCCGTCCTTCCTTCCTGCCCCCATCCCTACAGGCTGTCTATCTCAACCCAGATGTCAGAACGATCCTTTACAAACATAAATCATATCATGTCAGGCTGTGTGCAGTGGCCCACACCTGTCATCCCAGCACTTTGAGAGGCCAAGGCAGGCGCATCACCTGATGTCAGGAGTTCAAGACCAGCCTGACCAACATGGAGAAACCCCGTCTCTACTAAAAATACAAAATTAGCCGGACATGGTGGCTCATGCCTGTAATCCCAGCTACTCCGGAGGCTGAAGCAGGAGAATCGCTTGAACCCAGGAGGCAGAGGTTGCAGTGATCCAAGATCACGCCATCGCACTCCAGCCTGGGCAACAAGAGCAAAACTCCATCTCAAAATAAATAAATAAGTAAATCATATCATGTCTTGTTTGGGTTCCGATCCCTACCATGGCTCCCAAGTTCACACTGAAAACTTGGTGACGTCCTCCCATGGCCATGAGGGTCCACATGATCTGGCCGCTCTTACTTCTCCAACCTCACTTCTCACTTGGTTCACCCACCACCCCCTTGATCTTCCTGGAATACATCAGACACACCTCCAACCTTTGGTGTATCGCTGGCTGCTCCCCTGCCTGGGACCCCCTTCACGCCAGACACCTGCACGGCTTACTGCCTTCTTCCTTTTCAAGTATCACTTTCTCGAAGCCTACCTTGATCACATCTTCATCATTCCATCTTCCTTCGCCTCCATCCTTTCTGGCCCTTTTTGTTGTTGTTGTTCTTTTTTGAGACAGGGTCTTGCTCTGTTGCCCAGGCTGGAGTGTAGTGGCTCAAACACAGCTTACTGCAGCCTCAACCTCCCTGGCTCAAGCCATCCTCCTATCTCAGGCACCGGAGTAGCTGGGACTGCAGGTGCACACCACCATGCCCAGTTACTTTTGGGTTTTGGTAGAAATGGGGCCTCGCTATGTTATCCAGGCTGGTCTTGAATTCCTGTGCTCAAGCAATCCTCCTGCCTCAGCCTCCCAAAGTGCTGGGATTACAGGCATGAGCCAGCACACCTAGCCCCCAGCAATACCATTGATCCTGCTCAACATTTTCTCTTCTCCATTTCTCTAATCTCCTTCTAGCAATCGATACAATTCTATGATCTTCTTATTATTGCATCAGTCAGAACAGGCCGGCTTATGCTGCCATAACATACACTGCAAACCCCAAAATCTCAGTGATGTAAAAAAACGTTTATTTCTCACTCACGTTTCATGACTCAGGGATCTACACTGATTAAACAGGCTTCATTTAAAATATTTCCAGTTCTCATGTCTGGGGCAGAGGGAAAGCTCTATGGGGCCTCTCGCCAGCAATTAAATGCTCTTCCCCGAAGTAGCGCATCACTGCTCCTCACAATTCATTGGCCAGAACTGGTCACATGGTTTCAGCCAACCATAAGAGAAACAGGAAGTAAAATCGTACTATGGCTGGGTTCCATGGCTCAAGCCTATAATCCCAGAACTTTGGGAGGCCAAGGTAGGAGGATTGCTTGGGCTCAGGAATTCGAGTCTAGCCTGAGCAACATAGCAAGGCCTCACCTCTACTTAAAAAAAAAAAAATTTAAAAATTTGTGGGCTTTTTTATTTGGCGTTTTGTTGTTGTTTGTTTGTTTGTTTGTTTGAAATGGAGTCTCGCTGTGATGCCCAGGCTGGAGTGCAGTGGTACGATCTTGGCTCACTGCAACCTCCGCTTCCCGGGTTCAAGCGATTCTCTAGCTTAAGCCTCCCGAGTAGCTGGGACTACAGGCACACACCACCACGCCCGGCTAATTTTTTGTGTGTTTTTAGTCAACCATATTGACCAGGCTGGTCTCGAACTCCTGACATCAGGTGGCCCGCCCACCTTGGTCTCCCAAAGTGCTGAGATTACAGGCATGAGCTGAGCCACCACGCCCAGCCAAAAAAATTTTTCTACTAATTAAAGAAAAATAAAAAATCCTACCATGTACCGAGAAGGGGGAGTATTTGAAACATTTAGAGAACAGTACTAATGACTACTATAATTTGTCCATTTTTATCACTTGTCTTCCCCTCTAAAAGGTAAACTCCACAAAAGCAAGTATCCCCAGCAACTAGAACAGTGCCTAGCACATAGTAGGTGCTCAGTAAATATATTTTTTTTTAGTAAGTGGATGGATTACATTATTATAGTCACATCTGGAATCGAAAGTTAAGAGCTAAAATAAACCCCCTTTTTGTTTATTTTTGAGGCAAGGTCTTGCTCTGTCACCCAGGTGGAAGTGTAGTGGTATGATCACGGCTTACTGCAACCTCAGCCTCTTGGACTCAATAGATCCTCCCACCTCAGCCTCCTGAGTAGCTGGGACTACAGGCACGCACTACCACACCTGGCTAATTTTGGGCGTGCGGCGGGGGTGGGGGGGGTTGTTGTTAGAGACAGGATCTTGCTATGTTGCCCAGGCCGATCTCAAACTGCTGGGTTCAACTGATCCTCCTGCCTCAGTTTCCCAAAGTGCTGGGATTACAGGCGTGAGCCACTGCCTCAGCCAAAGCCCAAATTAAACATATACACTGCAAACATGTAGGACAGATGTTCTTAATCTAGTCCTGTGGTATCCTTGAAGACCGTGAAATTGATTTCAAAAAAAAATTTTAAGAAAGGGTCCTGTAAATTTCACCAGGCTCTCAAAAATATCCCTAAAACAGATCAGAAACAAGTGATCCACTTTAGTAGGCCGAGGTGGGTGGACCACTTGAGGCCAGGAGTTCAAGACCAGCCTGGCCAATGTGGTGAAACCTTGTCTCTACTAAAAATACAAAAATTAACTGGGTGTGGTGGCTCATGCCTATAATCTCAGCACTTTGGGAGGCCGTGGTGGGAGGCTCACTTGGGGCCAGGGGTTCGAGACCAGCCTGGCCAACATGGTGAAACCCCATCTCTATTAAAAATACAAAAATTAGCTGGGGTTGGTGGTGCATGCCTGTAATCCTAGCTACTCGGGAGACTGAGACACAAGAATCGTTTGAACTGGGAGGCAGGAGGCTGCAGCGAGCCAAGATCATGCCCCTGCACTCCAGCAACAGACTGAGATGCTGTCTTAAAAAAAAAAAAAAAAAAGTTGTCTCAAAAAAAAAAAAAAAGTCTTTAGTTGGGTATGAAGGTGCGCACCTATGATCCCACTTACTCGAGAGGCCAAGGTGGGAGGATTGCTTGAGCACAGGAGGTTGAGGCCGTAGTGAGCTGTGATTGCGCTACTGTACCCTAGCCTGGGAAACAGGGTGAGACTGTCTCAAAAAAAAAAAGATAACAGTTGAGTCATTTCACCTGTTCGTGCCTCAGTCTCCTTGTCTATGCAGCAAACCTGGTGCGGGGATCAGCTAACAGGTGCTGTCTATATCGGCAGGTGATTCCCGAAACCTGGGCCCACTCAGGGAAGGTGCGACGCGCTTACCTGTGCAGCCAGCGCGCCATCTAGTGGACGCAGTGGGCAGTCAGCGCAGCTCCCCACACACCTGCCCCTCCTGGGTCCCGGGCTACCGCTAGGGCTCAGGAGGGTTTGAGGGACTACAATTCTATGAAACCATAGCGCGAGGTTTCAGGGTTAGGGTTAGGGTTAGCCTTAGCCTTCCCTGCAGGGGAAGGTGGAACTCCAGGGCTGCTGCCTGTCACGATCCTCTCCTTTCATCCATCCACAACTCTGATATACCACAGAAGAATAAGACTGGACAGCGTGGAGAGGGAGAAACTGACTTAGCACACTATTTATGTATGTATATATGTATGTATGTATGTATTCATTTATTTATTTATTTATTTAGAGACAGTGTCGTTCTGTCACCCAGGCACCCAGGCTGGAGTGCAGCGGCACGATCTTGGCTCACAGCAACCTCTGCCTCCCAGGTTCAAAGAATTCTCCTGCCTTAGCTAATCTCCCGAATAGCTGAGATTACAGTCGCCTGTCACTGTGCCCAGCTAATTTTTGTATTTTAGTAGAGACAGGGTTTCACCATGGTGGCCAGGTTGATCTCGAACTCCTGGCCTCAAGTGGTCCACCTGTCCTGGCCTGCCAAAGTACTGGGATTACAGGTGAGTCACTGCCCCCAGCCCTCAGCACACAATTTAAAGGAGTGCCAAACCACTCAGTAATCAAGAGATCTTGGCCGGGTGCAGTAGCTCACGCCTGTAATCCCAGCACTTTGGGAGGCCGAGGCAGGCGGATCACTTGAGACCAGGAGTTCGAGACCAGCCTGGCTAATATGGTGCAACCCTGTCTCTACTGAAAATATAAAAATTAGCTGGGTGTGGTAGCACATGCTTTTAATCCCAGCTACTCAGTAGACTGAGGCAGAATTGCTTGAACCCAGGAGATGGAGGTTGCAGTGAGCCGAGATTGCACCACTGCATTCCAAATTGGGTGGCAGAGTGAGACTCCATCTAAAAAAAGACAGAGAGAGAGAGACCTTAATGCAGCTTCTTGTTTTCATTAGACATGGGGTCAGGCTCTGTCATCCAGGTTAAAATGCAGTGACATGATCATAGCTGACTACAGCCTCCACCTCCTAAGCTCAAGCAATCCTCCCACCTCAGCCTCTCAAGTACTTGGGACCACAGGCACAGACCAGAAGCCTAGCTAATTTTTTAAGTTTTTTTTTTTGTAGAGTGGGGTCTCATGTTGCCCAGGCTGGTCTCAAACTCCTAGGCTCTAGTGATCCTCCTGTCTTGGCCTTTCAAAGCACTGAGGTTATAGGCATGAGCTAACATATCTGGTCCTTAATGCAATATTTTTAAAAACCAAAATTAATGCAAACACCAGTGGTGGCTCATGCCTGTAACCTCAGCACTTTGAGAGGCAGAGGTGGGAGGATCACTTGAAGTCAGGAGTCCAAAACCAGCCTGGACAACATAGTGAGACCCCATCTCTTAAAAAAAAAATAGCTGGGTGTGGTGGTGTACGATTGTAATCCCAGCTACTCAGGAAGCTGAGGCAAGAGGATCAATTGAGCCCAGGAGTTTGAGGCTGCAGTGAGCTATGATCACACCACTGCACTTCAGCCTGGGCAACATAGTGAGACCCCCATCTCGAAAAACATTAATGCAAAAAAATCCATGATAAAATATCAATTTTTTTTTTTTGAGATGGAGTTTCACTCTTGTTGCCCAGGCTGGAGTGCAATGGTGCAATATCCGCTCACTGAAACCTCTACCTCCCAGGTTCAAGCGATTCTCCTGCCTCAGTCTCCTGAGTAGCTGGGATTACAGGTGTGCTCCACCACGCCCGGCTAATTTTGTATTTTTAGTAGAGATGGGGTTTCTCCATGTTGGTCAGGCTGGTCTCCAACTCCCAACCTCAGGTGATCCACCCGCTTCAGCCTCCCAAAGTGCTGGGATTACAGGCGTAAGCCACCACGCTCGGCCAAAATATCAAATTTTGGGGCATCAACAGCCCCTACCTCCCAGACGTGGGAGTGCCTCCCGCCCTACTCCACGCCAGCGAGGCAGTAGCAGCAGCCTTGGGACAGGCACCTGGGTGGTTCATGGGCTCAGATCACAGGCTGCTGGCACCTGAGTGGTTCTGTCGCTGCCCTCTGCAGGCCAGCACTAGGCCTGTGCCCACACAGCGACCCAGCACAGCCCATGTGTCTAAGGCTCCAGACCTCAGACTCAGTCACTGCATACAGCGGATGAGGTCCTACCATGCTGCCCTCCAGAAAGCGAGAAAGGAACCCTTACTGGTACTATGTAGATCTGCCTTGTTTTTCGGTTGTTTTGTTTTGTTTTGTTTGAAATTGAGCTGAAATTTACATAACATAAAATCAAACCATTTTAAAATGTACAATTCAGCCGGCACGGTGTCTCACACCTGTCCTCCCAGCACTTTGGGAGGCCAAGGCAGGCGGAGCACTTGAACCCAGGAGTTTGAGACCAGCCTGGGCAACATGGTGAAATCCCATCTCTATTGAAAATTTAAAAATAAAAAAAAATTTAGCCAGGAGTGGTGGTACACGCCTGTAATCCCAGCTGCTCAGGAGGGTAAGGCACGAGAATCGTTTGAACCCAGGAGGCAGAGGCTGCAGTGAGGTGAGATCGTACCACTACACTCTAGTCTGGGTAAGAGAGCAAGACTCTGTCTCAAAAATAAAAATAAAAATAAAAATAAATAAAATATAGGCCAGGCGCGGTAGCTCATGCCAGTAATACCAGCACTTTGGAAGGCCAAGATGGGCGGATAACGAGGGCAGGAGTTTGAGACCAGCCTGGCCAGCACAGTGGGACCCCCGTCTCTACTAAAAATACAAAAATTAGCCGGGTGTGGTGGCGCTATAATCCCAGCTACTCGGGAGACTGAGGCAGGAGAATCACTTTAACCTGGGAGACAGAGGTGGCAGTGAGCTGAGATTGCACCATTGCATTCCAGCCTGGGTTACAGAGCGAGACTCCATCTCAATAAATAAATAAATGTAAATATATATATATATATATATATATATATAGAGAGAGAGAGAGAGAGAGAGAGAGAGAGAGAATAAAATGTACAATTCAGCCAAGCAAGGTGGCTCACGCCTGTAATCCCAGCACATTGGGAGGCCAAGGCAGGAGGATTGCTTGAGTCAAGGCATTTTAGACCAACCTGGGCAACACAGTGAGACCTCATGTCTACAAAGAATCAAAAAATTAGCCAGGCACAGTAGTGTGCGCCTGTGGTCCTAGGTACTAGAGAGGCCGAGGTGAGAGGATCGCTTGAACCTAGGAGTTTAAGACCAGCCTGGGCAACATAGTGAGACCTCATGTCTGCAAAATATTTTAAAAATGAGCTGGGTGCGGGTGGTCCCAGCTACTCAGGAGGCTGAGGCAGGAGGATCAGTTGAGCCCAGGAGGTCGAGGCTGCAGTGAGCTATGATCATACCACTGCGCTTCAACCTGGAAGACAGAGTGAGACTCTGTCTCAAAAAATAAATAAATAGATAGATAAGTAAATTAGTAACATAAAATGTACAATTCAGGGAGATCCAGTATGTTCACAATGTTGTGCAATCCTCACCTCCGACTAGTTCAAAACCTTTTCACCACCCCAGAAGGAAATCCCATCACCTCTCTTGTTGTATAACAGAGGGTTACATGACCCTGAAGAAAATGACAAAATTCAGGCCCGATGGGGGCCCTGGGTTTACACGGGGGAGACCGGTTTCAGTTATCTATGCAGCAAGGGAGGCAGGCACAGAGCTAAGGATTGAATGAGCTCTAATGGGCTAAACAGCTGCCCCTACCCTCCCAGGGTAGGGTATGTCTATTTTTTTTTTTTTTTAAGACAGAGTTTCACTCTTGTTGCCCAGGCTGGAGTGCAGTGGCGCGATCTCAGCTCACTGCAACCTCTGCCTCCTGAGTTCAAGCGATTCTCCTGCCTCAGCCTCCTGAGTAGCTGGGATTACAGGCACATGCCACTCACACCCAGCTAATTTTTATATTTTTAGTAGAGGTGCAGTTTCACCATGTTGGCCAGTCTGGTTTCAAATGCCTGACCTCAAGTGATCCACCTGCCTCAGCCTCCCAAACTGTTGGGATTACAGGCATGAGTCACCACGCCTGGCCAGTAGGATATGTCTTTTAGCGGAAACATACAGTAACAGGAGGCAGAGTATTTATTAGGAGATCCTCTAGTTGGATTATAAAAGATAGAGACATAGAGGAGATAACAGCACAACCTCAAAGTAGGGGCAACCTTTCCCCGCAGTAGCCAAGGACACGCCTTCCTCGGCCGCAGAGCAATCCCCAGCGATTTTCCCACCCTGAGATTCTCTGGTCTTTCCACAAACACGTCGTCATATGAAGTTAAAACCTATGATCCTGGTGTCCTTCACCTTTTCCGCAAAGTCCGGCCCGGGTGGTGGAGTTTATCTCCAACACAAACAGAGCTGTCCCTGTGTCTATGACTGCTTGTATTTGCTGATGACGTCACATCCGTCCTGGGCTGCCTGGTCCAAGTGACTCAAGGGTGAGTCTCTGGTCATAGTGAGTCATGCCTCAACCCACCCTGGCAGACAAGGACGTGGCTCCAGGGGAGACCCGGTCCTCAGAGAGCTAAGCTGGGGTGCAACCCTACAGAGGAGGTGTGGCTGCTGATGAAGGGACATCTCAGACCCCCAAACCCACACTCAGTACCCTGCAGCAGGCTCCGTCTACACCACGTGGATAAAACTCACATCATCTCAGTCCCATTTTGCCAGTGAGCAGGGGGAAAGTCTCAATGTGGAGAAGCGTCTTACCAGCACACACAGCAAGAAAGTGACAGAAGGGTTTGCTTACCGTGTGGTAGCAGAGGCAGCAAAATCCGTCCAACAGCAATGATTTCAAAAGACCAGTGGAGGAAGGGTGTTCCATGGGAGAGGTGGGCAAAGCCAGCTTGTAAAGCATCGATCAGGACACTGAGGTTTCAGAAGTGTGGGTCCAGATTCCAGCAGCCTGAGCCGGGATTCCTCCGAAGCAACTGTCTCCAAATGGTAGCCTGGGGTCATGGGTGGCCCATGGGGTTTCTTCCAAGCTTCCCTAGTCACCTGGCCTATCTGTGGCTCAGGCATTTCTCTACCATGGTGAGGCAGAGAAATAAATGAGCCAGCAGAAATAAATCAAAGTCAGGGATGGTGGCGTGCACCTGTGTTCCCAGCTACGTGGGAGGATCTCTTGAGCCCAGGCGTTCGAAGCTGCTGGGAATTAGGACGGTGCCATTGTACTCCAGCCTGGACAACAGAGTAAGACTGCATCTATCATAACATAAAATAAAATAATTAAATAAATTAAATAGTAAGAAAGTTCATTCAAGAAAGTTCACTCTGTTGGCTGGACGCAATGGCGCATGCCTATAATCCCAGCACATTGGGAGGCCAAGGTGGGTGGATCACCCAAGGTCAAGAGTTCGAGACCAGCCTGGCCAACATGGTGAAACCCCGTCTCTACTAAAAATACAGAAAAATTAGCTGGGTGTGGAGGCAGCCGCCTGTAATCCCAGCTACTTGGGAGGCTGAGGCAGGAGAATCGCTTGAACCTGGGAGGCAGAGGTTGCAGGGAGCCGAAATCCTGCCACTGCACTCCAGCCCGCGTGACAGAGTGAGACTGTCTCAAAAATCAAAAAAGAAAGAAAGTTCACTCCATTTAAAAAAAAAAAAAAAGATAGCTAAACTTGAAAAGCATTTGCATGGTAGTTGCACAACCTTTGAGGGGGTGTGATTTGACCAGCCAGACTGAACGTGGCGGGTGAAAGACCAGGCCAGAAAACTTCAGCACGAGCTGCAATTTCTGTTGACAGCAGAGATCAAAGGCAGCCTTGAAGGGGAAAGAGGGGACAGCCAATGCAGGCAGTGACTTTCTCTCAACCTCCACTCAGGCAGCCCTAGCTGCTACCCCGGACTCACCTGAAGACTCACCTGGTAGGGGGCAGCCACATCTTTGGGGAAGTGCCCCCAAGGAAAACTGTGGCCTCTCACCACTCCCACAAGGTCACCTGGAGCACTGCCCACTCCAACTCCTATTGACCAGGACGGAGGGAGCCGGGGACATGACCGCGAGGTGACTTGCTCCAAGTCACAGGTGATGTTATCACTGAGACAAGAAGTGAATTCCCCAGACCTACTGTTTTCCCACCAGGATGAGGACACTGTCTTTGCATTCTGTCCCATTCCAAGGAGTCCTCAGGCACCGAGGCCACAGCCTCCAGGTGCTCAGAATTGGGAATGTGGTTTCCTGTTGTAGCCAATGTCGGGCTTATTTACATCTCCAGGTAAAAATGTCACCTCTTTGTCCCAGCCGCTGTACCTACGAGGAGGAAGAATCCATTGATTCTAGACTCAGGAGTCTATTCAACAAGCAAACAGCAGTCAGAGTTGAGGGGAAAATGCACACACCCATGTATTTCGCCTGTTAGTGTCAATATCCCAATGTTTCAAAACCTAATAAGATCTAAATGACTTTCTGTCATTTTGCCATGAGTAAACAGCGAAAATCTCAGCTCCTTTTGTGTCCAGAAGAAAGCCATTGCTAGAAGAAAAAGAATCTTGGCCAGGGACAGTGGCTTACATCTGTATTCTCAGCACTATCGGAGGCCAAGGTGGGAGGATCGCTGAGGGCCAGGAGTTCAACACCAGCCTGGCCAACATAGTGAAACCCTGTTTCTATTAAAAATACAAAACTTAGCCAGGCATGGTGGCATGCACCTGTAATCCCAGCTACTCAGGAGGCTGAGGCACGAGAATAGCTTGAACATGGGAGGTGGAGATTGTGGTGAGCTAAGATCGTGTCACTGAGTGAGACTGTCTCAAAAAAAAAAAAAATATATATATATATATGTATGTATGACCACCAACTCTTGATGTCAGAAAAATAATAATAATATTATTATTATTATTATGCATTTATTTATTTTGAGACAAAGTCTTGCTCTGTTGCCTAGGCTGGAGTGCAGTGGTAGGATCCTGGGTTACTGCAGCCTCAACCTCCTGGGCTCAGTGAATCCTCCCACCTCAGCCTCCCGAGTAGCTGGGACTACAGGCATGCGCCACCACATCTAGCTAATTTTTGTGGAGACAGAATTTCACTGTGTTGCCCAGGCTGGTCTTGAACTCCAAGGCTCAAGCAATCCACCCTCCTTGGCCTCCCAAAGTGCTGGAATTACAGGCATGAGCTACCACAACCGGCTAAGAACTTTTTGAAAAAGAGAAATAATCTAAGAATTATTCACTCCATTGCAAGCCCAAAGGTAATCATCATTTTAGCTAATAATAATGCATGAATACTATTCAAGGACTTTTGAGGAGATTGTCGATGTTGTTTTGTGGGAAGTCTTGCAGTAACAACAACTCAAAAGCAAAGTGATCCTCTTGACAAGGTTCCTATTTTCCGACTTTGAAAAGGGATTCTGAAATTTATTTCTTAGAAGAGTGGGTGTAAAAATGATGTTCTTTGATTACATTGAAATGCAAGTGCTTTTGGAAAGTGGCCTAAGGACATAAATTCACGGGCAATAGGTTTTTCAGGAGCGTCCCAATTTTAATAATGTTTCCCTCCTTTGGTCTCCATCATCATACCGGAATTTGGCAGCCCGTGATCTTTCATTTTATTCTCAAAATATGGTCATCCGCAAAATGAAAAAATTTAAATGTACGGGAGGCTGAGGCAGGAGAATGGCGGGAACCCAGGAGGCGGAGCTTGCAGTGAGCTGAGATCCGGCCACTGCACTCCAGCCTGGGCGACAGAGCGAGACTCAGTCTCAAAAAAAAAAAAAAGAAAAAAAAAGAAAAAAATTAAATGTATGAAAAGTCTCAGGAGAACCGTTCTCACCATTTGGATTCTTTTCACTTGAAGATTCGTTCTGTGAGTATATGTTGAATTCAACACAATGGCAAATTCTCCCAGGTTTTAAGAACAGTATAGGTCATTTGGGAATGTTTTAGATGAAAGGAACAGAAAACTCCACGCTCACAGGTGCTGCAAGAGGCTCGGGGTGTGTCTCTCCACTCGGCCAATCTCAACTTGATGATGCTCAGTCTTGTTTGTTGCTCAGAGTGGCTTACAAGATGTTGGTTACTTCTTGCATGATATCATCATATCTGCTTACTTGCCCCCCCCAACCTTCGTTCCTTCATTCTTTCTTTTTTTTTTTTTTTTTTTTTT
>NW_012117710.1:6010089-6011820 GCF_000951035.1 Colobus angolensis palliatus | reverse complement strand
TTTCTTTCTTTCTTTCTTTCTTTCTTTCTTTCTTTCTTTCTTTCTTTCTTTCTTTCTTTTCTTTCTTTCTTTCTTTCTTCTTGACACAGTCTCATTCTGTTGCCCAGGCTGAAGTACAGCAGCACAATCACAGCTCACTGCAGCCTCAAACTCCTGAACTCAAGCAATCTTCCAGCCTCACCTTTCCAAGTAGCTGGGATTACAGGCGCTCGCCACCACACCTGGCTATTTTTTTTTTCTTTGTAGAGATGGGGTCTTGCTATGTTGCCCAGGCTGATCTCAGACTCCTGGACTCAAGTGATCCTCCTGCCTCGGCCTCCCAAAGTGTTGGGATTGCAGGCGTGAGCCACCGCACCTGGCCCACATGTGCTTTCTAGGAAGTTATGAGGAGGGCAAAAAAAAAAAAAAGAAAAAAGCCTTCCAAAAAAAGAAAGAAAGAAAAGAAAGGCTCCTAGAACCTCCACTATTTCACTTTTCAGCCTTCTCAGTAGACCTTTGTCTCCTTGTCTCCTACGTTTCCTTTGTCTCTGGCCAAAATGTATCTATTTTGCTGCTCCTGACTGCAAGGAGACCAGAAAATTAGGGTTCTATCTCACCGCCCCCTATTGTAGAAAAAAGGGGCTGAGACTGGGCACGGTGGCTCATGCCTGTAATCCCAGCACTTTGGGGGGCCGAGGTGGGTGGATCACCTGAAGCCAGGAGTTCGAGACCAGCCTGGCCAATATGGTGAAACCCTGTCTCTACTAAAAATACAAAAATCAGCTGGGCATGGTGGTGGCGCCTGTAGTCCCAGCTACATGGGAGGCTGAGGCAGGAGAATTACTTGAACCCAGGAGGCAGAGGTTGCAGTGAGCCAAGATCGTGACCCTGCGCTCCAGCCTGGCGACAGAGCAAGACCCCAACTCAAAAAAAACAAAAAAAGTACAAGTGTCTGCCCCATCTGCCTTCATATTGCCTTACCAACGCTAGAGCAACTATAGATTTTTAAATCGCTAAATACAATAACTAATGCATATAATGCATCCTTTTAGTTGGTGAGGGCGTCTTGGCGATGAGTATTAAAATAGAAAAGCTCTTTCCACCATTAATTTGGGACTCCTCTTTCTGGGCCCACGGTACTTCCTGACATTATGGCCAAATTCACGCTAAAACTTTTATAGTGATCAGATACCCACGGGACGTGACAACGGGCTTAATGGCGAAGCTTGCCTCTCCTAGTCAGCGAAGTTTCCATTGATTCTTAAGCATTCCTGCACTTCTCGGTCAATGTCAATATGTTGGGGACATAGCTACAGAAACACGTAAACTACCACTCAAGGTTTTGCTTAATAATTTATCATTGTGTGCATTTGTCTAATGGAAATTTTTGTTTTATGCTGAATTTCAAGATCCACGAGGCTAATACGTCCCCTTTTCGTGAAACGGTTGCATTCTCTCCTTGTTCACGGTACTCATAGATTTGGGAAAATTCCAAGGCAGAGATGACGTACAATGATGAATACAGTGAAAAGTGGCAGAAGGCCTGGGCTGCTGTGGAAATAAATTTGCTATAAACCTCAATAAGAGGCCAGTGTGGTGAGGTGGTACCTGACCATCTGAACAGAGCCACAGGTGTGTGGTCAGGTGGGATGCAGACAGAAAGGACCACCAGAGGCAACCCTGTGTCACCAAACTTTGCTCTCCCTGAAAGAGAAAGTAGAGGCCAGTGCAGTGGCTCATGCCTGTAATCCC
>NW_012117710.1:5998308-6006274 GCF_000951035.1 Colobus angolensis palliatus | reverse complement strand
AAAGAAAAGAAAGAAAGAGAAAGAAAGAAAGAAAGAAAGAAAGAAAGAAAGAAAGAAAGAAAGAAAGAAAGAAAGAAAGAAAGAAAGAAAGAAAAGAAAAGAAAAGGGAAGGGAAGGGAGGAAAGGGAGGAAAGGAAGGAAGAAACCATCCTGCTGTATATTCCTAGCACAGGGAAAGATCATAATTCAAAATTCAAAAAAGTACAGTTGCCGCTGAAGGCATGTTACTTTTGCACCAACATAAAGTCAAAACCGTCGAAAGTGAACCATCATAAATTGGAGATCGTTTGTATTTAAGCTGAAGGAGGAGATCTTGGTTGCCCGTCTCTGGGAAGGCGTTGGACTGATTTACAGAGAGGCCAGGCCAGCTCTCCTGCAGCACTTCTATTCAGGAGGAAAGAGACTGCAGGGAGTTCTCCGTAAAACAATGACTGCTACTCTCACCTTCTCCTGAGTCATCCTTTCCTATTGATTCGCCTTCTTTACCTCTGAGCATCATGAAGTGTCAGAATAACAAAGGCTGTGGATTTTCAAGTTTAGATGAAACCAGCAAATGTACTTGAAGAGTCTAAAACAAATGGCCTTTTGAGATCACATCCACCTTTTCACCTATGGCATGATTGGTTGTAAACCTGGATGATGGCTTTCACTGTAGTCCTCAAATTCTACCTTCTTCACAGGCATGGTTCAAACCCAGTTCATTCCACACACTACAGCCCCCAGCAGACTCCCTGGCACAGAGCAGATCATCAATACTCATTTGTATTTTGTTCAACTAAGACCTCCCAGGCATCTATGTGCCAAGCACTGAGCTGGGAACTGCACTACTCTTTTTTTGTTTTTGTTTGTTTTTTTTGAGAAGGAGTCTCCCTGTGTCGCCCAGGCTGGAGTGCAGTGGTGCGATCTCGGCTCACTGCAACCTCTGCCACCTGAGTTCAAGAATTCTCCTGCCTCAGCTTCCCAAGTAGCTGGGATTACAGGCACACACTGCCACACCTGGCTAATTTTTGTATTTTTAGTAGAGACGGGGTCTCACCATGTTGGCCAGGATGGTCTCTATCTCTTGATTTCATGATTCATCTGCCTCGGCCTCCCAAAGTGCTGGGATTACAGGCATGAGCCACCATGTCTGGCCTTTCTGTTTGTTTGTTTGTTTTTGTTGCATTTTGTTTTGTTTTGAGACAGGGTCTCACTCTGTTGCCCAGGCTGGAATGCAGTGGTGCAATCTTGGCTCACTGCAACCTCCACCTCCCAGGCTCAAGTGAGTCTCCTGCCTCCGTCTCCTGAGTAGCTGGGATTACAGGCACGCGCCACCATGCCCGGCTAATTTTTGTATTTTCAGTAGAGACAGGGTTTTGCCATGTTGGCCAGGCTGGTTTTGAATTCCTGACCTCAGGTGATCCATCCGCCTCGGCTTCCCAAAGTGCTGGAATTACAGGCATGACCACCGCACCCAGCCCCTAGCCTGCACTACCCTTTAATGTTGTTACAGACCAGGAACTGGCCACTTTCAAAGACTTTTAAAGGAGCAGGTTGGTCACAACTAGAAAATTATTTCCATAAGGGAGTATTAACTATGACTTCGTATCTGTTGGAAGATTTCCATTCAGTTATGAACCTGGTCTTTGATCAAATTCCAACGTCAGCAATCAAATTGGGCCATCTGAGATACTTGAAGGTTGGCTGTTGTTTTTGTTTTTGTTTGTTTTTGAGATGGAGTCTCTATCTGGTTGCCTAGGCTGGAGTGCAATGACGCAATCTCGGCTCACTGCAACCTCTGCCTCCCGGGCTCAAGTGATTCTCCTTGTAATCCCGAGTAGCTGGGATTACGGGTGCACACCACCACGCCCGGTTCATTTTTGTATTTTTAGTAGAGACAGTTTCGCCATGTGGGCCCAGCTGGTCTCGAACTGCTGACTTCAGGTGATCTGCCCACGTCAGCCTCCCAAAAATGTTGGAATTACAGGCGTGAGCCACTGCGCCCGCCCACTTGTGGGTTTTACGGTGGTTTGTCAATCTCTGTCTTTTCTGGCCCTTAACCACACCACCGAGCTGTGGGGGTGTTTAAGGTCAAGCCTCTGCTCTCTTTCCAGCTCCTCAAATGGCCACCTGGCAGCAGAGGGTGAAACGATCTCATTCATCGGAAGACATAGAAGGAAGTTCTAACACAAAAGGTGATCTGCAAAATTAAGGCAGCGATTTTCAAGTTTCAATAAAAACCAACAGACATACTTACAGAGCCGAATACATAATGCTAGGAATTATAAAGTCATGAATGCATCTCCCATATGGGAAGTGAAACCCAGTTGGCAAACCTCATGAACTAAAGACTGTAAATCTGTTAAAGAAGGAGGCACCTGCTTCCATTGCCAGAAACTTGAGACCGATGTGTTATTTCCCCCTGACATCAGGAACACATAACCTTTTGGTTCCCAAGCATGATACGTTTTTTGATTGTTTGTTTGTTTGTTTTGAGACAGAGTCTCACTCTCTTATCCAGGCTGGAGTACAGTGGCAGGATCTCAGCTCACTGCAACCTCTGCCTCCTGGGTTCAAGCAATTCTCCTGTCTCAGCCTCCCGAGTAGCTGGAACTACAGGTGCCTGCCACGACGCCCGGCTAATTTTTGTATTTTTAGCAGAGATGGGGTTTCACCATGTTGGTCACGCTGGTCTCGAACTCCTGACCTCAGGTCATCCGTTTTGGGGTTACAGGTGTGAGCCACCTTGCCCGGCCCCCACAATTACTTTTGCACTAATCTTTTGGTTCCCTAGATTTCTGTAACAGTACTTGCAAGTCTTGCCTCTCAGAAAAAGCCCCAAGTGAAGGGAAAATTGTTCCAGAACTGACTGCATCTGTTGATCAAGGAAAAATACTGAGCATGCCTGCGAGGATGTAAGTCTTTACTAAGAGGACATTTGGAGCAGTTGTCGATATTTGGAGTTTGGTCAATACAGAAAACAAATTTGCTTAGGAAAGGAAAGTCTGGAACTTTCTCTGCTAATGTTTTCCCGTGGGGGAAAAAAAAGAAAAAAGAAAAAAAAATCAAGACAAGGAAAAAGGAAGATAAGCCAGGCAGATCAGCTTCCACAAATCCGGTTGGGCCATCTTCCCAAGGAGCCAAATCTCAAGGAGTTTTCAGGATGACAGGTCAGCGTCTCTCCCTTTCTGCCCTTGGGAAAGGAAAGAATGTTCAGGTTATCTTGGCTTTAGGCAAATCAATAGCCTCTTCTCACAGAAGCCAACCTGCACCCAGAGAAAGAGATTTCAGAATCAGGGCTGTGGATAGAAGTTTCAAAAAGAATACAGAGAGGCCGGGCACGGGGGCTCACACCTGTAATCCCAGCACTTTGGGAGGCTGAGGTGGGTGAATCACTTGAGATCAGGAGTTCAAGACCAGGTTGGCCAACATGGTGCAACCCCGTCTCTACTAAAAATCCAAAATACTAGGTGGGTGTGGTGGCAAGCGTCTGTAATCCCAGCTACTTGAGAGGCTGAGTCAGGAGAATCGCTTGAACCTGGGAGGCGGAGGTTGCAGTGAGCTGAGATCATGCCATTGCACTCCAGCCTGGGCAACAGAGTGAGACTCCATCTTAAAAATAAAAGAAAAGAAAATCCTTTTTGGCGCTGGGCGAAATGACTCATGCCTATAATCCCAGCACACTTGGAGGCTGAGGTGGGTGGATCACTTGAGGTCAGGAGTTCAAGACCAGGTTGGCCAACATTGATGAAACCCTGTCTCTACTAAAAATTCAAAATATTAGGTGGGAGTGGTGGCAAGCGTCTATAATCCCAGCTACTTGAGAGGCTGAGGCAGGAGAATTGCTTGAATCTGGGAGGCGGAGGTTGCGGTGAGCCGAGATCACGCTATTGCACTCCAGCCTGGGCGACAGAGCGAGACTCCGTCTTAAAAAAAAGAAAAAAGAAAAGAAAATCCTTTTTGGCGGTGGGCGAAATGACTCTTGCCTATAATCCCAGCACATTGGGAAGCTGAGGTGGGTGGATCACTTGAGGTTAGGAGTTTGAGACCAGCCTGGGTACCATAGAGAGACTCCATCTCTACTAAACATCAAGAAAATTATGCAGGTGTGGTAGCATGCACCTATAGTCCCAGCTATCTGGGAGGCTAAAGTGGGAGGATCACTTGAGCCTGGGAGATGAGATTGCACTGAGCTATGATTCCACCACTGCACTCCAGCCTGGGCAACGGAGTGAGACCCTGTCTCAAAAAATTTTTAAAAAGAAAATATTTATTGGCCTTGGTGAAGACCAAGGAAGCTTGACTTAACTGGGTAGAAAAATACAATATCCTAAGAGAAATTATCCCACCAAACTTGTGACACAGAGCAGGTTCAGAAGCTGAATCTCATGGTAAACTTCTTGGAGTGCTTGGTAGAGACAAATGTAAAAGTTTTCTGGAGGAATATTTTACAAATCGGGTCACAAGGGATTCTTACAGAAAAAATGGTTCTCGGCCGGGCACAGTGGCTCACGCCTGTAATCCCAGCACTTTGGGAGGCCAAGGCAGGTGGATCACTTGAGCTCAGGAGTTGCAGACCAGCCTGGCCAACATGGTGAAACCCCGTTTCTACTAAAAATACAAAAATCAGCCGAGCATAGTGGCAGGCGCCTGTAGCACCAGCTACTCAGGAGGCTGAGGCAGGAGAATCGCTTGAACCTGGGAGGCAGAGGTTGCAGTGAGCAGAGATTGTGCCACTGCACTCCAGCCTGGGAGACAGAATGAGACTTCCTCTCCAAAAGAAAAAAAAAAGAAAAATGGTTCTTCCCCCACCCATCCCAAAGATGACCTCATAAAAAAAATTACCAAAACAAATAAGGAAAAAATCCACTGCTATAGGGAACCAGCAGACACAACAATAGCTGAGTGAGAATAAAAACAAACCAAACCAAATAAAACAAAGCAAACGAAAGCACACAGAACGATCCTGGTGGAGACTATAAAATAATACTGTAAGTGATTAAAGAGATGCAGGAATAGAAGCTATAAGGAAATAACATTCTGAAAAAGAAATTGAAAGATCTACACCCAGTAAAAAGATAGCAATACTAATTTTTTTTTTTTTTTTTTGAGACGGAGTCTCGCACTGTTGTCTGAGCAGGAGTGCAGTGGTGCGATCTCACCTCACTGCAACCTCCACCTCCCGGGTTCAAGTAATTATCCTGCCTCAGCCTCCCAAGTAACTTCACCCAACCATCACACCCAGCTAATTTATTGTATTTTTAGTAGAGATGGGGTTTCACTATGTTGGCCAGGCTGGTCTTGAACTCCTGACCTCATAATCTGCTCTCCTCAGCTTTCCAGAGTGCTGGGATTACAGGTGTGAGCCACTGCCCCCAGCTGCATTACTAATTTTTAAACAACGCAAAAGCAAGGCTCAGGCCCACGTGGTTTCACTGGTTAATTCCATCAGACATTTAAATAAAGTAAATACTAATTCTTCATAAACTCTTCCAAGAAACAGAAAATGAGAAAAAATAGTTTAGCAGTTCCTAAAAATGTTAAGTATAAAATGATCATGTGATCACTTGTGAACATGTCATCATGTTAAGTATAAAATGATCAGAGACTTTTTTGCTATATAGGGTGAACTGTATTAGTCCATTTTCACACTGCTAATAAAGACATACCTGAGACTGGGCAATTTACAGAAGAAAGAAGTTTCTTGGACTTACAGTTCCACATGGCCGGGGAGGCCTCACAATCACGGTGGAAGGCAAGGAGGAGCAAATCACACCTTACATGGATGGCAGCAGGCAAAGAGAGCTTGTGCAGAAAAACTTCCATTTTTTATTTGTTTGTTTGTTGTTTTTTCGAGACGAGTCTTGCTCTGTTGTCCAGGCTAGAGTGCAGTGGTGCCATCTCGGCTCACTGCCACCTCCACCTCCCGGGTTCAAGTGATTCTTCTGCCTCAGCCTCCCAAGTAGCTGGGACTACAGGCATCCGCCACCGCGCCTGGCTAATTTTTGTATTTTTAGTAGAGATGAGGTTTCACCATATTGGCCAGGTTGATCTCGAACTCCTAACGTCATGATCCTCCTGCCTCGGTCTCCCAAAGTGCTGGGATTACAGGTGTGAGCCACCGTACCCAGCCAAAATATTTTTAAAAATTAGCCGGGCATGGTAGCACATGCCTGTAGTCCCAGCTATTCAGGAGGCTGAGGTGAAAGGATCATTTGAGCCCAGGAGTTTGAGGCTGCAGTGAGCTATGATTGCACCACTGCACTCCAGCCTGAGCAACAAAGCAAGACCCTGTCTCAAAAAACTAAAATAATAAATTAAAATAAAATAAAGTAGAATGCTATGATAGAGAAGGCCTCAAATAGGACTTCAGGTTGAGTGGTCAGGAAAGGCCTCTATGAGGCTGCATCTAAGCTGAAATCCAAATGACAGGAAAGACCTGGGTTGGAGTGGGGAGGGGGCCAGGGAGGAGAATAGTCCAGGCAGAAGGAATAGCTAGTGAAAAACTCTAGGGCAGAAATGAGCTTGGCATGCAGGCGAACTCAATGCTGTTGGGATTGGAAGAAAAGTACAGAAAGGTTAATGAGTTTTAAATTCCCATCTACCTTTCAGAACAAGAAAATGTAAAGCTCAGGCCGGGCGCGTAGGCTCGCGCCTGTAATCCCTGCACTTTGGGGGTCGAGATGGGCGGATCACTTGAGGTCACAAGTTCGAGACCAACCTGGCCAACATGGTGAAACCCTGTCTCTACTAATTATTCAAAAAATCAGCCGGGCTTGGTGGCGCATGCCTATACTTCCAGTTACTCTGAAGGCTGCAGCAGGAGAATGACTTGAACCCAGGAGGCGAAGTTTGCAGAGAGCCGAGATCGGGCCACTGCACTCCAGCCTGGGTGACAGAGTGACACCCTGTCTCAAAAAAATAAAAAAAAAAAAGCTGGGTGTGGTGTGCGGTGGCTCATGCCTGTAATCCCAGCACTTCAGGAGTCCGAGGCGGGTGGGTCACTTGAGGTCAGCAGTTCGAGACCAGCCTAGCCAACATGGCAAAACCCCAACTCTACTAAAAATGTAAAAAATTAGCCAGGCATGGTAGCGCATGCCTGTAGTCCCAGCTACTTAGGAGGCGGGGCAGGAGAATCGCTTGAATCCAGGAGGCGGAGGTTGCAGTGAGCCAAGATCGTACCACTGCACTCCAGCCTGGGTGACAGAGTGAGACTCTGTCTCAAAAAAAAAAAAGTATTGACATTGTCACCTGCCATTGCATCTTACAAACTTTGTTAACATAAACAGGATTTTTTACTCCAATGCTCTGTAAGTTATGATGGGGGTTACATCCCAATAAACCCATTATAAGTTGAAAACATTATTAAGTTGAAAAATGCATGTAATATACTTAACCTATGAAACATTATAGCTTAGCCTGGCCTACCTTACACATGCTCAGAACACCTACATTAGCCTACAGTCGGCAAAATCTTCTGGTACCACAGCACGCTGCAGAGTGTCGGCTGTTTACCCTCATGATGCTGCAGCTGACCTGGTAGCTCACACTCCACCTGCCCAACATTGTAGAAAGTATCCTACTGCCAGGCATGGTGGGCTCACGCCTATAATCCCAGCACTTTGGGAGGCCAAGGAGGGCAGATCACGAGGTCAGGAGTTCAAGACCAGCTTGACCAATGTGGTGAAACCCCATTTCTACTAAAAATACAAAAATAAGCCAGGTGTGGTAGCATGTGCCTGTAATCCCAGCTACTTGGGAGGTAGAGATGAAGAATCGCTTGAACCTGGGAGGCAGAGGTTGCAGTGAGCCGAGATCATGCCACTGCACTCTAGCCTGGGTGACAGAACAAGACTCTGTCATGAAAGAAAGAAAGAAAGAGAGAAAGAGAGAAAAAGAGAGAGAGAGAGAGAGAGAAAGAAAGAAAGAAAGAAAGAAAGAAAGAAAGAAAGAAAGAAAGAAAGAAAGAAAGAAAGAAAGAAAGAAA
>NW_012117710.1:5993351-5994593 GCF_000951035.1 Colobus angolensis palliatus | reverse complement strand
GGATTACAGGCGTGAACCACCAAGCCCAGAGGTTTTAAAACATCAGAATAAGACCTCCCACCCTTGTTGGGTGCTGGTCTCAGGTGCTAAGTAGTGGTTCTTACTGGGGAGAAGGCTGTAACCCAGCCCAAGGTATATACTTCTGGAAGAGGCCCAGAGAAGGCAGCTGCCTCACCCTTGGGCAGGGCTGAGGCTGGGGTGGAGACAAAATAGGGAGCCCGGGAGCCACACACCTCCACAGAGTTTGATGACAGGACGAGAGGCTTCCCTAACACCTCAGTTCAGGTGGTTCTCTAAACCCTGCAACAATCTTGTGAGTAGCACGGTTATATTGCATTGAGTTAAAGGTCGCTGTTAATGTAAAATTTAAAAATGTACTTCCGGGCCGGGCGCGGTGGTTCATGTCTGTAATCCCAGCACTTTGGGAGGCCGAGGAGGGCGGATCACTTGAGGTTAGGAGTTCGGGACCAGCCTGGCCAACATGGTGAAATCCTGTCTCTACTAAAACTACAAAAAACATTAGCCTGGAGTGGTGGTGGGCGCCTGTAATCCCAGCTACTCGGTGAGGCTGAGGCAGGAGAATCACTTGAACCCGGGAGGCAGACGTTGCAACGAGCTGAGATTGCGCCATTGCACTCCAGCCTGGGCGACAGAGCGAGACTCCATCTCAAAAAAAAAAAAAAAGTACTAACATTTCGGTACCTAGATCTTGGCATTTATTATTTTTTTGATATATCAGGAGCTTTCAAAATTGCAAGTGGCAGCCCGCTTTCTCCATCTAGGAGGGCCCATGCCCCCCACGGGTCCCTCTAACTTTTGGGATCAGTGAGCGGCAGGGCAGGGAGAAATCAATCCGGGAAATTAATACAGCTGGGGAATGTGGCCCCTCTTCCCTTGGTCCCCAAAAGGCAGGGATGGAGGAAGCCCTCATGGAGGGCGTGGGCCTCGAGGTCCTCGGGGCCAGCACCAGGCGACGCAAACAAGAGTTCCAGGACCACAGTCTAAACACCCCCAGGCTGCCCTTGCCCTAGCAAAACAGCAAAGCGAGCAGCCCGCTCCACACGCGGTCCCACTCCAGGGTCTCTGGCCCTACGTCGCCGGAGCTCTGGGAGGGCCGCAAGGGGGCGCACCGTGGCCTCCCCGCCTTGTCCGCCCCAGGTGGGGTGACCCCGCCCACTCGTGGCCCGCTTCCCTCCGGCTACGCCCATTCCAGCTGTCCGGCCCCGCCTCCTCCCCGCCCAC
>NW_012117710.1:5988493-5992278 GCF_000951035.1 Colobus angolensis palliatus | reverse complement strand
CTTTCTCCTCCCCCGTGTGTCTCCCCCTTCACTCCTGGTCCTTCTCCGCCTCTCCTGTCCCTTCTCCTCCCCTGTCCCATCCCCTCTTCCCTGACCCTCAGAGCGCTGGAGACCGCCCCCCATCTCCTGACCGGCTCCACATTTTACAACCAGTGCACTTAGATTGGGGAGGGGTCTGTTGTGCCTCGATGGGGGCCCACGTCCTCCTCCCAACTTCTTGGAATCAGTGACCCGCGCTGGCCTGGCTGTCGGGCTTAAGCCTCCGGGACCAAAGACACAAGCTCGAGTTTCCTCTGAGAAAAGAAAGCGCCCAAGAATGTGGGGGTGAAACTTCCCTGTTACTAGGATCGCCAGGTGAGCCGAGCTCTGGGCGTTCTCCAGGGAAACGCCCTCCCCCTTAGACCCTTCCTCTCCCAGCTTTCAGTTGAACTTGGCTTTTATATATGGGTTATTTGGTGAGGTTTTTGAAGTCAAAGAACAACCGAGGTTTTAATGAAATTGACCTAACCTTAAGGAATGCATTCATGGCCGGTCTCTTAACTTGCGTGTGTTAGGAGAGAATTTTTCCTGAGACAGAGACTTAGGATTAGTGGCCAGTTTAAGTACTAATAAATGAATTCCAGGTGAAATAAGATATGTTAATCATCTGCTATTAATAGAACACAAAACAACTTTTGTTTTAATTCAGCCTAGGCATCTCGAACCCTTGAAACTTTAATGTCCTCTAAGTTCGTGTACAGGCATGTTTAAGGTTATAAATGGTCGGTCGGTTGGTTGGTGTGTTTTATCTTTTTTTCTGTCCCTGGTGCTTGAATCAGGAAGTTTGGTCATTTTGATAGACTTTTTTAACCGTAAAATTTTAGTTTCTGGGGTTTCAAAGTCTGAATTCCTAAAATCAGAGGAGCCTTAACTTGTGTTGAATGAAAGAGAAGAACATGAACATTTTTGTTATGTATTGAAATTCAGGAGATTATCCATTCTGCTTATCTTAACACAAAGTGTATTGTCACATATAAATTATGCCTGACAGGTAGGGAAGAGTAGAGACAGTTGACACAGTGTTTTTGATGCTCAGTCACTGTGACCAAAAACTCTTCCTATTCTTGTGTTGCCTTCATAGAGGGCGATCTTTAGACATCTGGGAAATTCGAATGTTGAAATCCTACATTTGTATTGAGATTGCTACTATTTAAATGACCCGGAAGACGTTGCTGCATGAGGTGTGTCAGGAGCTGACCAAGTGTGTAAATAAAACGTTCTTTCTGCCAGACTCAGACCTGGGAAGTAAGTAGTAGCTGCCCTATTGACTGTCAGTGAAGGAAAAACTTTGTAATTGAGGAACACAGGGCATTCCAAATTTGAGGCAGTCTGATATCCACTGGGGTGCAAAAACACAGAACATCACTACCTTCCACCCCCCCTCCAAGAGCAGAGCCCTGTGTATCTTCCCAGTCTGAGCTGCGATTGAAACTTGAGACTAGCAGTCAGGTGTTCTGAGTTAAATGCCGCTTTTTTTTTTCTCCTTCTTCCTGACGTAGACTTTTATTAGCAACTCCTTAGAGGGACCCTACCAAGGCGAATTGCAGCGTCACAAATACCAACCACTTGGGCATGTCGTATTACCCAAAGAACGGAAACTGCAGGGAAAAAGTGTGGATTTCATCATTTTGGTTATGTATATTTGTAGACGTAAAGCAATGTAAATGGAGATTAAATACCAGTACCTGATTGTTTTCCATTGCCAGGTGTCTGAAAGCATACTGGAAAGCTCACTAAATGTTTGTTAATTTTAATTACTATTTCCTTGGTAGTGTTTTGGGACCCTTTTTTTTTTTAAAATGTCCAGGTGGTAGAATATTTACAGCATCAGACCACAAGTTTATGTCATCTATGAAATAGTGAGGACTGCTAGCCTATGCTTTGGCCATGCAGGCAATGCAAAGTGAAATTTTATATTCAGGAGTCTGAAAAACCTTTCCCCGTCTCTCTATTGGGTTCTTCCCCTTATCCTGCCCCGCCCCGTGATGTTCAAGCTGAAAACAATTTAAGCTTAATATGGCAAAAATCTAGGGGCAGTGTTGATGAATCTAGTGCTTTTAAGAAGAGATGTCCTCTATGTTACCTAACCATCTACCATATTTTACTAATAGAAATGCAACCCAACCAGGTGTGTTTACAAAAGCCACCTGCAAATGATTTTTTTAATGATTTGCTAGTATGGGTTTTAGTTTTAAAAAAAAATACTCAGGGCCGGGCGCGGTGGCTCACGCCTGTAATCCCAGCACTTTGGGAGGCCGAGGCAGGCAGATCGCGAGGTCAGGAGATCGAGACCATCCTGGTTAACACGGTGAAACCCCGTCTGTACTAACAATACAAAAAATTAGCCGGGAGTGGTGGCGGGCACCTGTAATCAGAGCTACTCGGGAGGCTGAGGCAGGAGAAGGGCTGAACCTGGGAGGCGGAGCTTGCAGTGAGCCGAGATGGTGCCGCTGCACTCCAGCCAGGGCGACAGAGTGAGACTCCGCCTCAAAAAAAAAAAACCCTCAGGTTTCTCTGATTTTGAAATAAAAGAATACTTTAGAGAAAAGGAGGAATTATAAAGTAGCGTGATCCTCTGTAGCCAGTATCAAATATCCTTAAATATATGCTGTGTACACATTTGCTGAAATGTCTAAAATGTATATGTAGGCAAATGATTACTGGAGAGCCATGTTAACTGCCAGGACGATGTGTGTATTTTACTAATTCGCAAACAAATGATGTTATAAGCCTCAAAATGTCAAGTGATGTTGCTGTTACTAATTAGAGTTCAGCCAAAAATCCCTCCCCCCTCTACACTTTATAGCATGCCCATAATTTGCCCTCAAAAGCTTGCTTGTGATTTTGCATGGTTTTCTGATGAGTATATGCTCTCATGGTAGAGGAAGAAGTTCAAAAAAACCCTTAATTAAGAGTAGCCACAGCCTTCCTAGAAGAACTGTTAAAGACTTAGGAAGTAGGGCTGGGCGCGGTGGCTCAAGCCTATAATCCCAGCACTTTGGGAGGCCGAGGCAGGCAGGCAGATCATGAGGTCAGGAGATCGAGACACTCCTGGCCAACATGGTGAAACCCCGTCTCTGCTGAAAATACAAAAATTAGCTGGGTGTGGTGGCACGTTCCTGTAATCCTAGCTACTCGGGAGGCACAGGCAGGAGAATCGCTTGAACCAGAGTGTCAGAGGTTTCAGTGAGCCAAGATCACGCCACTGCACTCCAGCCTGGGCGACAGAGCGAGACTCCGTCTCAAAACAACAATAAAAAAAACTTAGGAAGTGGAGGAAGAACGGGTATGGCGGCATCCAGGGATGTCCTACCTACAGGAATCTTGCTAAATAGAAAGTAAAAGGGAAGATGTCACAGAAGCCTTTCAATGTCACCTCAAGGAAGCAAGCCCAAACTCTTTCAGATTGCAGACACCTCCATCCATCTCCCAGCCCCACCTTAGGCTACATTACCTTCCCCCATAACACTGCCTTAGACTAGGCTATGTGATGTATTTATTTCTTATGTTTCTTTCCCTCTTTCCACCCCAACTAGAATGTGAGCTCTACAAGGCAATGAGCTTTGTTTTTGTTTTATTCCAAGCACTTAGAACAGTTCCTGACACATAGTAGGCATGCATCTTTGTTGAATGAATGGACATTTATCCATTTAATGTGTGAAGCACCTGTCCTTTGCTAGGCTCCTGGTGCCCTCCTATGGTACTTTTCATAGAGTTCTTAATTTTTTTTTTTTTTTTTTTTTTTT
>NW_012117710.1:5986933-5988145 GCF_000951035.1 Colobus angolensis palliatus | reverse complement strand
CTGAGACTACAGGGGCCTGCCACCACGCCCGGCTAATTTTTGTATTTTTAGTAGAGATGGGGTTTCACTATATTGGTGAGGTAGGTCTCTAACTCTTGACCTCAGGTAATCCACCCATCTTGGCCTCCCAAAATGCTGGGATTACAGGCGTGAGCCGCTGTGCCCGGCCGCGTGATATGTTTCATAGCTTGCAAAACCTGATAAAACGGTCCCGAAGTCCAAGTGATGGTTTCTGTTCTAAGTCCATCCTCTTGGCGTCCCCATCTGTGTTCTCATCTGCACCACACAGTGCCTTTATTGTGTATGTTTCCTAGTGAACTTTATCATAAGACTAGTTTAGAAGTCTCACATCTTTCTTCTTTTTTTTCTTTCTTTTTTTTCTTTTTTGAGACAAAGTTTTGCTTTTGTCGCCTAGGCTGGAGTGCAATGGCGCGATCTCAGCTCACCACAACCTCAGCCTCCCAGGTTCAAGCGATTCTCCTGCCTCAGCCTGCTGAGTAGCTGGGATTATAGGCATGCACCATCAAACCTGGCCAATTTTGTATTTTTAGTATAGACGGGGTTTCTCCATGTTGGTCAGGCTGGTCTCAAACTCCTGACCTCAGGTGATCTGCCTGCCTCAGTCTCCTAAAGTGCTGGAATTACAGGTGTGAGCCACCACGCGCGGACAGAAGTCTCACATCTTAACAGCCCATAAAAGATGCAATTGCACTCACATAGACGTTTTGGCATTTTTGTTTGTTTTTTGAAACAGAGTCTCACTCTGTGGCCCAGGCTGGAATGCAGTGGCACAATCACAGCTCACTGCAACCTCCACCTCTTGGGCTCAAGCCATCCTCCTACCTCAGCCTCCGGAATAGTTGGGACTACAGATGCACACTACCACACCTGGTTAATGTTTTTATTTTTATTTTTTGTAGAGATGGGAGTGGGCTCCCTATATTGCCTAGGCTGGTCTGGAACTCCCAGACTCAACCAGTCCTCCTGCCTTGGTCTCCCAAAGTGCTGGGATTACAGGCATGAGCCATCCTGCCTGGCCTCCAGATATTTTTTTGTTTGTTTTTGAGACAGAGTTTCGCTCTTGTCCCTCAGGCTGGAGTGCAATGGTACTATCTCAGCTCATTGCAACCTCTGCCTCCCAGGTTTAAGCAATTCTCCTGCCTCAGCCTCCCGAGCAGCTGAGATTACAGGTGCATGCGCCACCACGCCCGG
>NW_012117710.1:5979198-5980698 GCF_000951035.1 Colobus angolensis palliatus | reverse complement strand
TGGTCTCGATCTCCTGACCTCGTGATCCGCCCGTCTCGGCCTCCCAAAGTGCTGGGATTACAGGCTTGAGCCACTGCGCCCGGCCTAGAGTTCTTAATTCTAACTAAACATCAGCCCTCCAGGTGAATGTGGATTGTGTTTGCTTAACTATTTACATTTATTTACTTTTGAGATGGGGTCTTGCTTTGTTGCTCAGGCTGGAGTACAGTGGTGCAATCGCATCTCACTGCAACCTCCGTCTCCCAGGTTCAAGCAATTCTCCCACCTCAGCCTCCCGAGTAGCCGGGACTACAGCCACCACGCCCGGCTAAGTTTTGCATTTTTTGATAGAGGCAGGGTTTCACCATGTTGGCCAGGCTGGTGGTTAACCAGATTGAGAAACTGAGGCCTTGGGTCTCTTAGTGACCGGCTGCCACATCCCACTTACCATGCCTTTGTTTGTATGGTAATTTAATTTCCAGTGACCAGCAGATGCACAAACCAAATACATTTTCATAATGTAGCGATCTATGGTGTGACTGGAATTTTCTGTCATTCTGTTGATTCGTCATCATTGGCATGTTTTGAACAAACTCTCTTAATAAAATGAGGCTAGGAGCAGCGGCTCACGCCTGTAATCCCAGCACTTTGGGGGGTCAAGTAGGTGGATTGCTTGAGTCCAGGAGTTCGAGACCAGCCTGGGTAATGTAGTGAGACCCTACCTTTACAAAGATACAAAAATTAGCCAGGTGTGGTGGTGTGTGCCTGGGGTCCCAGCTCCTCAGTAGGCTGAGGTGGAAGGATCACTTGAGGCCAGGAGTCAGAGGCTGCAGTACTGGAGTGGTGCCATTGTACTCCGGCCTGGGCAATAGAGTGAGACCCCATCTCAAGAAAAAATGATTATTTTTTAATTAAAAACTGGGTGGAATGTTGAAGAAAATAAAAATCCAATTTGTTTTAATTCCATGCAGATTAGCTTTCCCTTGAAGGTCTGTGCAAGACAAGAATTAATACCCACAACTGAAGTAGTGTCACAAATGTAAATCAAAAGCTACAGGTATGTAGCTGGGACCACATGCACCACCATGCCCGGCTAATTTTTTATTTTTGGTAGAGACGGTGTCTCGCTGTGTTGCCCAGGCTGGTCGCACACTTCTGAGCTCAAGTAATCTGCCTGCCTCGGCTTCCCAAAGTGCTGGGATTACAGGCCTGTATTCAAAGCTATAATAATTCCAACTTAAAAATAAGTTGTAAAAGCTGCATAGAATTTTAACTTATCTGCTGACACATGCAAATATATTTTAAAGTTTGTTTTTAAAGCTTTTTATTGAATAGCAGTATACATAAAGTTGTGCTTAAGTGTACATAGCTGACTGTTCACAAACTGAACACACCTGTGTAACCACCACCCAGATCAAGAAGCAAACCATGGCAACCCCCTGAAGTCCCCCTCGTGCCACCTCGCAATTGCTGCACCCCTCCAAGGGTAGCCCCTCTCCTAACTTCTTTTTTTTTTTTTTT
>NW_012117710.1:5974388-5978858 GCF_000951035.1 Colobus angolensis palliatus | reverse complement strand
TTGAGACGGAGTCTTGCTCTGTTACCCAGGCTCAAGTACAGTGGTGTGTGTGATCTTGGCTCATTACAACCCTTGCCTCCCAGGTTCAAGCGATTCTCCTGTCTCAGCCTCCCGAGGAGCTGGGATTACAGGTGTGCGCTACCACGCCCGGCTAATTTTTATGTTTTTAGTAGAGACTAGGTTTCACCGTGTTGGCCAGGCTGGTCTCAAACTCCCGACCTTAGGTGATCTGCCAGCCTTGGCCTCCCAAAGTGCTGGGATTGCAGGCTTGAGCCACTGTGCCCGGCTGGGATTATTTTCAGACTATTCCAAGATATTATGAGTCGTGCTTTATGAATGTTCTGGCTCCCATCTGATGGCCATAGGCCCTCATTTCTCTTCAGTAGATACACAGGAGCAGACTGGCTGAGTATTAGATATTCAAATATTTGGCTTTAGGAGAAACTGCTGATTTTGCAAAGCGACGCACCAGTTGCCATTCCGCCAGCAGAGTGTGAGAGTTCCGTTTGCTCTTCATCCTCGCCAGCTGCTGCTACTTCCCATCCTTTTAATTTTTGCCATTCTTGTGGGTATGTGCAAAAAATAATTTTAAAGTAAACACAAAACAAACAAAATCGTTTGTTCCAGGCCTGCTGGTGATCTGTTGTTTCTCTGTAGGGCGTCTGTAACCTTGGCAGGGAGCCCCGTGGGAAATCCTTCAGGTCAGAAGACAAACCAAGACCTAGGGAATTCTGGTCTGAGAGAGGCCATACAGTTGTGGTAGTCATTAGAGGAAGACATAAACTGAAGTTCATTAGATTCTAAAACTATCATGACGGAACGCATGAAAGGGTTTTTGTTTTGTTTTGTTTTGAGACGGAGGCTTGCTCTGTCACCTGGGCTGGAGTGCAAGGGCGCAATCTTGGCTCACTGCAACATCCGCCTCCTAGGTTCAACTGATTCTCTGCCCTCAGCCTCCTGACTACAGGCAGGTGCCACCACACCCGGCTAATTTTTGTATTTTTAGTGGAGATGGGGTTTCACCTTGTTGGCTAGGCTGGTCTCGAACTGCTGACCTCAGGTGATCCACCCTCCTCAGCCTCCGAAAGTGCTAGGATTACAGGCGTGAGCCACTGCGCCCGGCCATGAAAGGATTATCCCTTATGTTAAACTGGAGGGCTCGGAATGGGGTGCAGAGTTATGGTTAATTGCATTTTCTTGTTAATTAAATATTAATGAAAATACTTTCCTTTTTATGTAACGTTTCTTGAAAATGTACCTACTTTGGGCCAGGCACTGTGCGGGGAGAGGGGGGGCAGGGGACACATGCCTGTAATCCTAGCACTTTGGGAGGCTGAGGCAGGCGGATCACCTAAAGTCAGGAGTTCGAGACCAGCCTGACCAACATGGTGAAGGCCTATCTCTACTAAAAATATAAAAATTAGGCCAGGCGCGGTGGCTCACGCCTGTAATCCCAGCACTTTGGGAGGCCGAGGAGGGCAGGTCATAAGGTCAGGAGATGAAGACCACCCTGGCTAACATGGTGAAACCCCGTCTCTACTAAAAATACAAAAAAAATTAGCCGGGCATGGTGGCGGGTGTCTGTAGTCCCCTGGCGGGTAACCAGGAGGCTGAGGCAGGAGAATGGCGTGAACCCGGGAGGCAGAGGTTGCAGTGAGCTGAGACTGTGCCACTATACTCCAGCCTGGGTGACAGAGCAAGACTCTGTCTCAAAAAAAATAAAAATAAAATAAGAAGTGTAAATAAGCGTGCCCAGAATCCTGCAAACCAGAGATAACACTAACTCTTGCTGTCACTTTTTCTGATATTTTTCAATACATATTCCCATGTGAGTTTTCTGTGTGCTGTCATTTTGATGACTGCACACGACTCCATTTTTCATCATAATTTATTGGTCAGCCCCTGTGGTTGGACATAGATCGTTGCCAGTACTTTGCTATTACAACGCAGCCATGGGCATGGTTGCAGTCAAAGCGTTGCGCAGATCCGTAAGCAGATCCATGATGTTTTCCTTAAGCCACATTCCCAGAAGGGAGCTCTGGGTCAAAGGGCAGGTACATTTTAAAGCCTGTTTGCTCCACATTGCAAAATGCCCTACAGAAAGCATGCACCAAATGGTGCTGTCAGCTGCATTGTGTGAGAGTGTACCTTTCCCTGAACTCCAGCCAGTTAGGTAGACTTCTTTTTTGAAACAGAGTTTTGCTCTTGTTTGTCCAGGCTGGAGTGCAATGGTGCTATCTCAGCTCACTGCAACCTCCACCTCCTGGGTTCAAGCAATTCTCCTGCCTCAGCCTCCCTAGTAGCTGGGATTGCAGGCGCCTGCCACCACACCCAGCTAAGGTAGACTTTTTTTTTCTTTTCTTTATTTTTTTTTTAAGAGAGGGGTCTTGCTACATTGCCCAGGCTGGCCTAGAACTCCTGGGCTCCAGTGATCCTACCTCAGCCTCCCAAGTAACAGGGACTACAGTCATGCACTGCCATTCCCTGCTCAATTAAGTAGATCTTTTAAAACCACTTCCTTTTTAATAACACATAGAAGGGGTGTATGTGTGTGTTTTCAGTATTTAAGCATGTGTACCATATAGAATATGGACATTGGCTAGAACACCCACGATTTCATGCCTGTTAATAACTAGGCATATTTTCCCCCATAAACTTAGAATTTGTAGATATGTGCAGAGTAGTTACAGCTCTGTGACCTTTCAGACCTTAGACTTCTGTTCTTATTTTCCTCAGCCTTGATTTTATACTTCTGTTTGTCTTCCTAACCTTGAGTCCTTCTGGTTTATCATGATTTTAGTGACTTGAGTTTTAGATTTTTTTTTTTTTTGAGAATTTTTTTTTTGAGACGGAGTCTCACTCTGTCACCCAGGCTGGAGTGCAGCGGTGCAATCTCTGCTCACTGCAAGCTCCGCCTCCCAAGTTCACACCATTCTCCTGACTCAGCCTCCCAAGTAGCTGGGACTACAGGCACCCGCCACCACCAGGCCCGGCTAATTTTTTTTGTGTGTGTATTTTCAGTAAAGACGGGGTTTCACCATGTTAGCCAGGATGGTCTCGATCTCCTGACCTCGTGATCTGCCCACCTCGGCCTCCCAAAGTGCTGGGATTACAAGTGTGAGGCATTGCGCCTGGTCGAGTTTTAGATTTTAGTGGTTTTAGTTCCTAGTGTAATCTCCGCCTGAAGTCTTTGGGGATAAAGGTGAGATGCATATAAATGAGATAAAATGTGGCCAGTCTCTCTGTCTTTAAAAAATAGAAGAAAAAATATTACCAGAATGTGTTCCCAAACCAGGGAGCAGAATAGATGAACCCAGCTCAGAGATCTAACCAATCTTTCACAGTCTCCTAGAGTGCCTGTGCTTTTGAGAGAACAGCGGGTGGGTGAAGACTCCCCTGGGTTTCCTGCTTTAACTGTGTTTATAGGCTGGGCACCGTGGCTCATGCCTGTAATCCCAGCACTTTGGGAGGTCGAGGCGGGCAGATCACGAGGTCAAGAGATCGAGACCATTCTGGCCAACATGGTGAAACCCCCGTCTCTACTAAAAATACAAAAAAAAAGTTAACTGGGTGTGGTGGAGCGCATGTGTAGTCCCAGCTACTCAGGAGGCTGAGGCAGGATCGCTTGAACCAGGGAAGCAAAGGTAGCAGTGAGCTAAGATCACACAAGCGCACTCCAGCCTGGCAACAGAGTAAGAGACTGTCTCAAAACAAACGAAAAAACGTGTGTTTATTCATATGGTACTTTGGAGGCTAAAAAGTCTCTAAACAATAGCAATTAAGCACAGGTAACTCTAGGGCAGGAGTTTTTGTTTTTGTTTTTGTTTTGAGACAGAGTCTCGCTCTATCACCCAGGCTGGAGTGCAGTGGTGCGATCTCGGCTCACTGCAAGCTCCACCTCCCAGGTTCACGCCACTCTTCTGCCTCAGCCTTCGGAGTAGCTGGGACTACAGGTGCCCGCCACCACGCTCGGCTAATTTTGTTTCTGTAATTTTAGTAGAGATGGGGTTTCACCATGTTAGCCAGGATGGTCTCGATCTCCTGACCTCGTGATTCACCCGCCTCGGCCTCCCAAAGTGCTGGGATTACAGGCGTGAGCCACTGCACCCGGCCACGTTTACATTTTTTAATGTGAATTGCTTACTTTTATAATGTTTAACATAAATAAGCAGGTAAATATGTAGATAAATATATATATTCCATTTTAATGGGCATATGTTTTTAAACCTAAGCTAAAAATTGCCATCTCCTACCTCTGTTTGCAAATTACCTATTTAAAGATAAACCTAATTTTAAATCTTATGATTTTTGTCTTGATTTTTACATATGGGAATACATGTTTAACATTTACTAACCCAAGGCTGGGCGCGGTGGCTCATGCCTGTAATCCCAGCACTTTGGGAGGCTGAGGCAGGTGGGTCACGAGGTCAGGAGATAGAGACCATCCTGGCTAACATGGTGAAACCCCGT
>NW_012117710.1:5963680-5974088 GCF_000951035.1 Colobus angolensis palliatus | reverse complement strand
CCAGCACTTTAGGAGGCCGAGATGGGCGGATCACGAGGTCAGGAGATTGAGACCATCCTGGCTAACAGGGTGAAACCCTGTCTCTACTGAAAAATACAAAAAACGAGCTGGGCGTGGTGGCGGCACCTGTAGTCCCAGCTACTCGGGAGGCTCAGGCAGGAGAATGGCGTAAACCCGGGAGGCGGAGCTTGCAGTGAGCTGAGATCCTGCCACTGCACTCCAGACTCGGTCTCAAAAAAAAATAAAAATAAAAAAATAAAAGTCAAGACTATACTTTCAGGGATCATTTCTATAGTTTGTTCAGAAGTTTCTCTGAACGTGTAAAGCAAAAAGTCAGTTCTGATGTTGCAAGCGGTTAATTGCTCTCCAAGCATGGCCGTATCTTTGAAAGGCACAAAATCAGGTGACAACAGGGACAACAAGAGGTACAAGAGTGGTAATAACCTGTCAAAAGTGTGGGGGAAAACTCAGATGATTAAAACATAAGGCATCCTCACACCTGTAATCCCAGCAGTTTCGGAGGCTGACAGGGGCGGATCACCTGAGGTCAGGAGTTCGAGACCAGCCTGGCCAACATGGCGAAACCCCGTCTGTACTAAAAATACAAAAAAATCAGCTGGGCATGGTGGTGGGTACCTGTAATCCCAGCTACTTGGGAGGCCGAGGCAGGAGAATCGCTTGAACCTGGGAGGCAGAGGTTGCACTGAGCTGAGATCTTGCCACTGCACTCCAGCCTGGGTGACAGAGTGAGACTCTAGAGTCTCAAAAAAAAAATAAAAATAAAAAATAAGGCCTCGAGCAAATGTGCAGAAAAGATTGGGGTAGGAGTTGGAATAGTTCCCAAGTGACAGATCCAACCACCAGCTACCCTAATCCAGCAGCCCCGTGCTGAGTTAGAAAGGGGGAAGCCCCTGCCTGTTGGGGGAGGGGAGAGGAGTACAGAAGACAGGGCCCCCCGTCACCTTCACATGCCTATCTGACAACTGCCTGAGTCTTAGTTAATAGACCAATCTGTTTCTGGCCACAAAAACCTCAAGTGACAAATCAGAAAGTCATAATGAAAATTGCTCATACTTAGGGGCCAGGATTTTCTTTGGATAAAACTTGGATGGTTTTTGTTTTTTTTTTTTAATTTTCTTGAGGTCTTTATTGCCCAGGCTTGAGTGCAGTGATATGATCATGGCTCACTGCGGCCTCAACCTCCCAGGCTAAAGCGTTCCTCCTGCCTCAGCCTCCCAAGAAGCTGAGACTACAGGCATGTGCCACCATGTCTGACTAATTTTTATGTTTTTCATAGAGATGAGGTTTCACTATGTTGCCCAGGCTGCTCTTGAACTCCTGGGCTCAAGCCATCTGCCTGCCTTAGTCTCCCAAAGTGCTGGGATTACAGGTGTGAGCCACTGCATCTGGCCCAGTTGTGATTATTTAATGGACTAAATGGTATGTGTCGTCATAGCATGGGCTTATGTTATCAGGACATCGACTGCATCTGACAGTACAATATGTGTCTGAACAATAAATGCAGGAACAATATGCCTGTAAACAAAAAAGTTTAAACATGCAAAACTGTGGGTTTTGTTTTGTTTTTGAGAGGGAGTCTTGTCACCCAGGCTGGATTGTAGTGGTGCGATCTTGGCTCATTGCAACCTCCGCCTCCCAGGTTCAAGCGATTCTCGTGCCTCGGGCCTCCCAAGTAGCTGGGATTACAGGCATCCGCTTAGAGACTTAGTCCAATTCTTACGCCCTCTGAGAAGGCTTCTTCAGCTAACCAGTGCATCCTTTGTGTCATCCCAGATGGTTGTATGTACTTGGTAATGCCCTATTCTTTCATTTGATGTTACGCTTTAGTCTGTAAATAAGGATGATAATACCTGCTAGGGTTGCTGTGAAGATGAAACATGGTCATACATGAAGGCTCTTAGAATACCGTCTGGAGCATTGTAGGTATTAACTTAGGGTTAACTGTTAGTAGGCACAGCGTGTGTTTACTAGACTGTCACCACCCCAAGAGCAGTGATTTTCATCTGTTATTATTGCTTGCCCCCTTATTTACAAATGACTGAGATAGGTGGAGCTGAGTAAATACCTTATAAGAGAATACTGTTGAAAATATTGGCACACATTTTTATTTCCCTGAAGGAGCTATATGCTCCTTGAAGGTTTTTTTGGTTGTGTTTTTCCTTTTGTTTGGAGACAGGGTCTTAACTGTTGCCCAGACTGGAGTGAAATGGCACGATCGTAGCTTATTGCAGCCTCCAACTTCTAGGCTCAAGCAAATTCTCCTGCCTCAGCCTTTGGAGTGGCTGGGACTACAGGCGTGCATCACCATTCCCAGATAATTTGTTTTTTGTTTTGTTTTGTTTTTTGTTTTTGTTTTTGGAGACAGGACCTGCCTCACTTTGTTGGCCAGGCTGATCTCGAACTCCTGGGCTCAAGCAGTCTTCCCACCTCAGCCTCCCAAAGTGCTGGGATTAAAGGCATGAGCCACCGCACCCAGCCCTTGAAGGTTTATTTAATCCCTTATCGTGGTGGTGCATAGTAAGAACTCAAAAATATTTGTGTTTTAAATCTTGAAGACCTGTGCTGATCACACAGGGGTGACTGAAACTGTCACCAACTCCTTAGTGGCTCTCAGATCTCATCAGTAATAACAGCTGCCATGTCGCCAGCACCTGTGAGGTACATGCCGAGCTTTTACCACCAACATGAGTTTCCCGCAACTGTTTTCTTGAGCACCACAGCTGTGCCAAGCACCATGGTTACCACCAGGAACCACGCTGGAGAAAAGACAAAGGAGGTCTGTGCCCGTCTAGAGTTTATAGCTATGACAGGACAGCAACCCCAAGTTCTAGTAGCCCCAGCCCCTCTCCTCCACCTGGACCTGCCCATATCGTAAATTAAACATCCTTGCTCCTTTCCCTACCCTCGTCCTGGAGGGGGCTGGCCTTTGCAACTTCAATATTTGGACTTTGTTTTGTCTCAATATGCGAAGAAAAAAGGAAAAACTTAATATGCATGTAGGTTAAGTTTGAGAGGAGTTTTAAGGCAATTTAAAGAAGTCTTTAAGGAAATCTTTGGAAGACCAGGCGCAGTGGCTCACGCCTGTAATCCCAGCACTTTGGGAGGGCCAGGCGAGCCGAGCACAAGGTCAAGAGATTGAGACCATCCTGGCCAACATAGTGAAACCCCGTCTCAACTAAAAATACAAAAAATTAGTTGGACGTGTTGGTATGTGCCTGTAGTCCCAGCTACTCGGGAGGCTGAGGCAGGAGAATTGCTTGAACCCAGGAGGCAGAGGTTGCAGTGAGATGAGATGGTACCACTGCACTCCAGCCAGGGCGACAGAGCAACGCCAGTTCACAACATCAAAAAAAAAAAAAAAAAAAAAAAAGCCTTTGGAAAGTTGAATATAGGAGAGAAGTAGATAAGAGACAAAAAAAAGTTCTCAGAACGTTGTAGAAATGTTGATTCCTGGATGGGTGCGGGGACTCACGCCTGCAGTCCCAGCACTTTGGGAGGCTGAAGCAGGCAGTTCACTTGAGGTCAGGAGTTCGAGACCAGCCTGGACAACATAGTGAAATCCCATCTTTACGAAAAATACAAAAACATTAACTGGACATGGGGGTGTGCGCCTGTAATCCCAGCTACTCTGGAGGCTGAATCGCTTGAGTCCAGGAGGTCGAGGCTGCAGTGAGCCGAGATTGCGCCACTGGACTCCAGCCTGGGCAACAAAGCAAGACCCTGTCTCAGAAAAAGAAATGATTGCCCCTTACTGGTATCTGAGAAATAAAAGTAAAGAATTTAAACTGTTTTTAAATTATTTGCAGTTTTTGAACAATTCCTCAGATCGCAAAGGCTGCAATTTTATTTTGAGACAGAATCTCGCTCTGTCACCCAGGCTGGAGTGCAGTGGTGCAATCTTGGCTCACTGCAGCCTCCACCTCCTGGGTTCAAATAATCCTCCTACCTCTGCCTCCTGAGTAGCTGGGATTAAGGTGCCTGCCACCATGCCTGGCTAATTTTTGTATTTTTAGTAGAGATGGGGTTTCACCATGTTGTCCAGGCTGGTCTTGAATTCCTGGCCTCAAGTGATCAACCCATTTCAGCCTCGCAGAGTCCTGGAATTATAGGCATGAGCCACCACACCCACCCAGCTGCGATTTGAAACAATAGAATGAGGTCAGTTGCCATGGCTCAACGCTATAATCCCAGCACTTTGGGAGGCCAAGGCAGGTGGATCACCAGAGTTCGGGAGTTCAGCACCAGCCTGGCCAACATGGCAAAATCCCATCTCTCCTAAAATCACAAACATTACCCAGGTGTGGTGGTGGGCACCTGTAATCCCAGCTACTTGGGAGGCTGAGGCAGGAGAATTGCTTGAGCCTGGGAGGCCAAGGTTGCGGTGAGCCGAGATTGCGCCACTGTACTCCAGCCTGGGCGACAGAGCGAGACTCCATCTCTCTCACACACATACACACACACAAAGGTAGAATGAGCTGTCTCACAGAGTCTGGTTGAGGGAAGTTAGCTAGAATGATTCCAGATACTACCGTAAAAGTGGCATTTGGAAAGAACTGGTGCAGTAAGTCAGTGTACTTTGCTCCGGTAAAGTTCCTGTTACCTGTTCAGTGCTCTGGGGTGTTCTAAACAAACGTAACCCAGTGCGTAAGATGTCCCTTCCTGTAAATTTATCGCTTGCTTTTTTATTCCAGGACACACCTTTTAAAAACAGTAACTAGGCAGGCAAGAGCACTTAGTCAAACAGCCTAGTGTACTCTGTGGCCTTCAAAGTATATATCTTTTGACAGCTATTTCAGAATCGGTAATCAATTACTGGTTCCTTAATACATGCCGTTTATCTGTGGTTCAGTTTTATATTTCTAAATGATAATAAGGTCCTATTAAAGGTGTTTGCTTATCTTATTTTCACCAGGCCTCCGTGAATTGCCTTGGTATTTCTTCATACCTGTTTCCCTGTGAGACGGTGCATTTCCAAGCACTGGAGCTCTTTTTTTTTTTTCTGAGATGGAGTTTCACCCTTGTTGCCAAGGCTAGAGCACAATGGTGCGATCTCGGCTCACTGAAACCTCTGCCTCCTGTGTTCCGGTGATTCTCCTGCCTCAGCCTCCTGAGTAGCTGGAATTACAGGCGCATGCCACCACGCCCAGCTACTTTTTGTATTTTTAGTAGAGACAGGGTTTTACCATGTTGGCCAGGCTGGTCTCAAACTCCTGACCTCAGGTGATCCGCCCGCCTCGTTCTCCTAAAGTGCTGGGATTACAGGCGTGAACCACCGCGCCTGGTCTGGAGCTCTTTCTTCATTCACCTTTGTGTTTCCTGTGTCCAGCATGGAGTGGGCTCAACGCAGGCATAATAATAAAGGTTGGAGAAATGTGTAGATTTTTATGATGTTTCAAAGCCCTAAATGTGAGACTTTACAGAGTTGGTGGAATGAAACATAAGTACACACATTCACGTGTTACCTCTCTCTCTCTCCCACACATGTACAAACTTACACAAAGAGGAAATCCCAGAAAAGGGGCACATTTTCAGATTCTGGTTGAAATGTTACTTTTAAGACTGAAAGTTATGGCCGGGCGCAGTGGCTTACGCCTATAATGCCAGCACTTTGGGAGGCTGAGGTGGGTGAATCACCTGAGGTCAGGAGTTCGAGACCAGCCTGACCAACATGGAGAAACCCCATCTCTACTAAAAATACAAAAAAAAATAGCCGAGCGTGGTGGCTCATGCTTGTAATCCCAGCTACTCGGGAGGCTGAGGCAGGAGAATCACTTGAATTGGGGAAGCAGAGGTTGTGGTGAGCCAAGATCGTGCCATTGCACTCCAGCCTGGGCAACAAGAAGGAAACTCCATCTTAAAAAAAAAAAAAAAGACTAAAAGTTATGTTACATGGCAGTCATCTTGGTACAGCAGCTTAGAATAGGAAGGGTTGTGTTTCCATTCTTTCTTTTCTTTTCTTTTTCTTTCTTTTTTTTTTTTTTTTGAGACTTTGAGACAGAGTCTTGGTCTATTGCCCAAGCTGGAGTCCGGCGGCCCCATCTCAGCTTGTTGCAGCCTCCGCCTCCCAGGTTCAAGTGATTCTCCTGCCTCACCCTCCTAAGTAGCTGGGATTACAGGTGCGTGCTACCGCGCTCAGCTAATTCTTTATATTTTTAGTAGAGACAGGGTTTCACCATGTTGGTCAGGCTGGCCTCAGACTCCTGACCTCAGATTTCATTCTTTCAAATAAGAACATGTATCTCTAAGAACAAAGCAAACATGGATACTGGTATTATCCTAGTAGGAATTTCAAGAAATGATTTTTACTTCAGTCTTATAGGCATTACTTACTCCTTCTGAAGTTCAGAATTTAAAATTTGTTTGAATTCTGGGGTAGGATTCCATAATCCCTCACCTGATGGAGGCCGGTGTGGACCCGCCATTGTTCCACAGTTTGATAGCTTGATAATTGCCAAAGCTAGGAATGCCTGCCTTCAACCTGAACGCTTCCCTGGCATTGCCAAGAAATAAACGTAACTATATAGAGTTATAGTATCTGTGGACCTTAAACCCAGTGTGATCATCCAGACTTAAACTACAAGGGAACGTGGTTTTGGATGATTCCATTCATAGGCAAATGGAAAAACTTTGTCTAGTTTTAAAATAGAATGAAATTTTCTAGTCTTTTTTTAAATTTTATTTTTTCATTTTTTGTAGAAACAGAGTCTCCCTGTGTTGCTCAGGCTTGTTTCAAACTTCTGGCCTCAAGCGATCCTCCTGCCTTGGCCTCCCAAAGTGCTAGGATTACAGGTGTGAGCCACTGTACCCGGCTGAAATTTTCAAATCTTGAACTAGGTTCAAGACCGTTATTTTTCCCTTCAAGTTACTTTCTCAGATGGGCCGAGCTCAGTTTTCCTGTACATTGTTCTCCCTCCTCACTCTTTTTTCCAAATTAACAATTGAAAACCTAGATTTTGGCTGGGCACAGTGGCTCACGCCTATAATCCCAGCACTTTGGGAGGCCGAGGTGGGCGGATCACGAGGTCAGGAGATCGAGACCATCCTGGCTAACACAGTGAAACTCCATCTCTACTGAAAATACAAAAAATTAGCCGGGCGTTGCGGTGGGCACCTGTAGTCCCAACTACTTGGGAGGCTGAGGCAGGAGAATGGCGTGAACCTGGGAGGCAGAGCTTGCAGTGAGCTGAGATTGCACCACTGCACTCCAGGCTGGGTGACAGAGTGAGACTCCGTCTCGAAAAAAAAACCTAACTAAATTTTTACCCTAATGTGGGGTGGGGGTAGCTCTGGGACTTCATTTTCTTAATGAGCTTGATAATTTTGTCCAAAAGATGTGAACAGTTGTAGAACATCCTTCTTTTCTTACCTCAGTGTATTGGGGCCATTTTTTGGCTTAATTGTGCTTTAGCTGCAGAATAATTCTTGCTGCCTACGTGAATAGGGAATAGGAAGCAGAGAGTTTGTCACAGAAATCTGTCTCTTGAAGCAACGAAATGAAAGGTCGCGGCAATGTGATGCGTCTAGTAATATATCGGAAGAGGCAGCGGTTTCTGTCTTTCGATGATCACACTAGTCCCGATTCCTTGGTTGGCTTTAGGGAGCTCAGGCTCTCATGGGTGCTCCCAAGACTCTGAGAATATTCTTCTGTGAGAGGCTAAGCCCAAAGACTGTACCCGCACGCCCAGTGGAGGTGCAGGCCACGTTGCTAGGGATGGGGCCTCATAAGCCTGCAGGCCTCTTGGCTTCCTTTCTGCTGTGATCTTTGCACCCTGAAGGACAACTTCTGCAGCAATAATTCTGTATAAGCCAAAACCTAGATTGTGGGTGCAGATGGGAAAGGAAGAATGAAGGCAAAACAATGATTCTGTCATAATGAAATTGTCACGGAGAGTTTTCTCCGTGCACTGGAGATTTCCTAGGAAACTCCCCCTTTTAGAAGGACACAGTAAGGACTTTTGCCTGGAAAAACATTTGCCAAACTCCCTCCCCAGTCATAGCTGGAAAAACAACTATGCCAGCCGGAGATCTGCCTCAAAATAGCTGGGTTATCATTTGCTACTAATGGGTCAAATTGATTTTCACCCTAGAAGGGGAAATTGCTGGAGACGGCTCCATAGGCATAAATGCTTTGCAGACCAGTGGTGCGTGTCCCGCTGTCTGGGATCCATGATCCCAAAGGACAGGGGATGACCTGTGCATCTCAATATGCTGGGCTCTGCTGTGGGCAGGCTAGTTAGAGACGACCGAAGAATGAGGAAAGGCACACATCTCTGTGGCCATTCCATAGCATTAGGGATTTATATCCCTGAATCCTTAGCAGCCTGTAATGGAAGAAGGGGCAGGACGGGGTGGGGTGGGGTTGGGTGGATGGTGGCAGCGGTGGTGGTGGTGGTGGTTCCTTTTAAAAAAAAAAAAAAAAAAAAGGACCGAGTATGGTGGCTCATGCCTGTAATTCCAGCACTTTAGGAGGCTGAGGTGGGAGGATTGCTTGAGGCCAAGAGTTTGAAACCAGCCTGGGTGATATGGTTTGGCTCTATGTCCCCACCCAAATCTCATTTTGAATGACATTCCCATAATGTCCATGTGTTGTGGGAGGAAACTCATGGGCGATAATTTGAGTCATGGGGGCAGTTTCCACCATACTGTCCTCATGGTAGTGAGTAAGTCTCACGAGATCTGATGGGCTCATCAGGGGTTTCCGCTTTTGCTTCTTTCTCATTTTCTCTTGCCACTGCCATGTTAGAAGTGCCTTTCGCTTCCCACCATGATTCTGAGGCCTCCCCAGCCATGTGGAACTGTAAGTCCAATGAAACCTCTTTTTCTTCCCAGTCTTGGGTATGTCTTTATCAGCAGCGTGAAACAGACTAACACACTGGGCAACGTAACAAGAGGCCATCTCTAGAAAAAATTTTAAAATTAGCTGGGTGTGTTGGTGTACACCTGAAGTCCCTGCTAATGGGAGGCTGAGGCGGAAGGATCGCCTGAGCCTGGGAGTTTGAGATGACCATGAGGTCTGGGCACACCACTGTACTCTAGCCTGGGCGATAGAGTGAGAGTCCCTATCTCAAAAAAAAAAAAAAAAAAAAGTAATTTATATGTTATAAAATTCCCTCATTTTAAGTGTACAATTTGATGGTTTTTAGTAAATTTATAGTTGTGCAACCATCGCCACAATTTAAATTTATAACACTTCTGTCACCTCAAAAAGATCCTTAATCCCCATTTGCTATCATTACTCATTCTCGTTTTCAGCCCCCGGTAACCACTAATAGATTTTCTGTCTCTACAGATTTGTCTTTTCTGTACTTTTTATATAAATAGAGTCATACAATATTTGGTCTTTTGTGACTGGCTTCTTAATGGGTTTTATCCACGTTGTAGAGTGTCTTAATATTTTATTCCTTTTTTATGTCTGAATAATATTCTGTTAAATAGATATACCACGTGTTGTTCATTCACCAGTTGATGGACATGAGGGTTCTTTCTAAACAAGATTGTTTTTAAGAGGCCACATTAATGCCTCACATTTAACAGGTAATTTAAATGACAGCTTGGAAAAACATAGGATTGGGAAGTGAAATTCACAAAGACAGCCCTGGTGTTTGCAGATTTGTAAGCCTGTTAGGACTTAGTAGGTAGAAGGCCAACCCTGACAGCTTTTGTGAACCTCCGGTGGAGTTATTGCCTTGAGCTAGGGAAGTTGCAAGCAGTCACACCATTACCTAATGCTCAATTTTCGAGGCTAATTGGCCCACGGGGCCTTTGTGTCTGTGGCGATGTGTTCAGATGAGCTGGTGGAGTTGAAGGTACAGCCTGCAGCTGGTTCATCCGTGGGTGCAGGCATCTCTTATGAAATACAGATGTCAGAACCTGCTGCTGCTGAGGACACTGTGAGGCATTAATCAGATGATCCAGGCAGTGTTCTTGGTGCTGGAAATACGGTGGTGGTTACATTAAGATTTCTAGCCTTGGCCAGGCTCGGTGGCTCATGCCTGTAATCCCAGCACTTGGGGAGGCTGAGGCGGGCAGATCGCCTGAAGTCAGGAATTCGAGACCAGCCTGGCCAACATGGTGAAACCCTGTCTCTACTAAAAAGACAAAAATTAGCTGGACGTGGTGGCCTGTGCCTGTAGCCCCAGCTACTGGGGAGGCTGAGACACGAGAATTGTTTGAACCTGGGAGGCAGAAGTCACAGTAGCCGAGATCACGCCACTGTACTCCAGCCTGGGGGACAGAGCAAGACTCCGTCTAAAAATAAAATAAAATAAATGGCCGCGCGCAGTGGCTTAAGCCTGTAATACCAGCACTTTGGGAGGCCGAGACGGGCAGATCACGAGGTCAGGAGATCAAGACCATCCTGGCTAACACGGTGAAACCCCATCTCTAC
>NW_012117710.1:5960491-5962563 GCF_000951035.1 Colobus angolensis palliatus | reverse complement strand
TTTAGTAGAAATGGGGTTTCACCATGTTAGCCAGGCTGATCTCGAACTCCTGACCTCTGGTGATCCACCCACCTTGGTCTCCCAAAGTGCTGGGATTACAGGCATGAGCCACCGGGCCTGGCCTAGTATATGGTGCTTTTTAAAAGATACTATTGTTTGCCTATCAAACAGGCAAAAAGTATGACAGTGCCAAGTGTTGGGGAGAACGTGGCAAAACAGTACTTTGACACAGTGGTTTCCAGCACAGAAATGGCTACAGCTGCCATCTTCAAATTTGGGAGTATCTAACAAAATGGAGAAATCTTTCACATACCCCGTGTCTCTGCAGTTCTGTTTCTGGGTAAATTCTTACCTGTATGTACAAGGAGACATGTATCATTCCTTACCACCTCATTGGTATTAGCAGAAGCTTATAAGCCTTGTAAATGCCTGTCAGTCAAGAAATAGATGGGTAAAATGCAGTCTGTTTATATGATGGGATATATATGTATATGTATATGCATATATAAATGAAAAGATTTATTTCAAGAAATTGGCTTCCATGATTGTGGGGCTGATGAGTCTAAGATGTGTAGGGCAGCCTGCGAGCTGACACTGCAGTCCCTAAGCAGAATATCTTCTTCCTCAGGGAAACCTCCATTTGTTCTTAAGGCTTTCGACTGATTAGATTACACCCACCCCGATTACTGAAGATAATCTCTTTTATTTAAAGTCAGCTTTAAATAAAACTTGTAGTGTAGATGTTGACCATATCTACAAAATACCTTCATAGCAACACTGTTTAGACAACACTGTGCTAGATTAGTGGGTTGGTTTGTTGTTGTTGTGTGAGATGGAATTTTGTTCTTGTTGCCCAGGCTAGAGTGCAATGGTGTAATCTCAGCTCACCACAACCTCCACCTCCTGGGTTCAGGTGATTCTCCTGCCTCAGCCTCCCGAGTAGCTGAGATTACAGGCATGTGCCACCATACCCAGCTAATTTTTTTTTTGTAAAGATGGAGTTTCTCCATGTTGGTCAGGTTGGTCTCGAACTCCTGACCTCAGGTGTTCCGCCTGCCTCGGCCTCTCAAAGTGTTGGGATTATAGGTGTGAGCCACGGAACCCAGCCAGTGGGTTGGTTTTGTCTTGTTTTTACCCTCTGTTGCTCAGGTTGGAGTATGGTTGTGCGATCGTTCGTGACTTGCTGTAACCTCAACCTCTCTGGCTCAAGCAATTATCCCACCTCAGCCTCTAAGTAGCTGGGGCCACAAGCACATGCCATGCCACCCCACCTGGCTAATTTTTGTTGTTGTTTTTGGTAGAGATGGGTTCTCACTATGTTGCCCAGGCTAGTCTCGACTCCTGGGCTTAAGCAATCCTCTTGCCTCAGCCTCCCAAAATGCTGGGATTATAGGCATGAGCTCCCATGCCCAGCCTAGGTTAGTGTTTAATTGACTGACTGAATACTGTAGCTTTGCTACCTGGACACTGAAAACGAACAGTCATAAAGGGATACCGTGTAGAAGTTAAATAGGAAGAACGTTGGTCAGTACAGACCAAGGTGAGCAGATCTCAGAAGTATAACACTGAATAAAGAAGTAAGATATAAGAGTGAAAAGTATTATATGATACCATTTAAGGATTTATGTAAGTATTTTTTTAACACACAAAGTAAAATTTTATGTTAATCTTGACTAAATATATATGCGTGTGTGAAAATATAAAATATAGGCTAGTTAACAGCAGTCTGAATTAGTGGCTTCCCCAGGGGAGAAAAGAAAGGGGATGAGACTTGTATGGGGTGACTAAGGCATCCTGTCATTTTATCTCTAGTGCTTTTTCAGAAAAGGGAGCCAATATGGCTATTAACTATTAGTAATGTTTTTTCTTTTTTCTTTTCTCTTTTTTTTTTGAGATGGAGTGTCACTTCTGTCACCCAGGCTGGGGTGTAGGGGCGCAATCACTGCAAACTCCACCTCCCAGATTCAAGCGATTCTCCTACCTCAGCCTCCCGAGTAGCTGGGATTACAGGTGCCCACCACCATGCCCGGCTAATTTTGTATTTTTAGTAGAGATGGGGTTTCTCCATATTG
>NW_012117710.1:5957040-5959846 GCF_000951035.1 Colobus angolensis palliatus | reverse complement strand
TGGCGCGATCTCGGCTCACTGCAACCTCTGCCTCCTGGGGTCAAGCACTTCTCCTGCCTCAGCCTTCCAAGCAGCCAGGACCACAGGTACACACTGCTACGCCCAGCTAATTTTTTGCATTTTTGGTAGAGACAGGGTTTTGCTGTGTTGCTCAGGCTGGTCTTGAACCCCTGACCTCAAGCGATCCTCCTACCTTGGCCTCCCAAAGTGCTGGGATTACAGGCATTAGCCACCATGCCCGGCCAGATTCCCCTTTTTCTTTCTTTTTATTTATTTATCTTTTCTTATTACCATTTTATTTATCTTTTTTTTTTTTTTTAATATGGGAAAATAAAGGAGAGGGAGGGTCAGACAAATTTGTTTGCCCAGGCAGAATTGATCCACATTATGGTATGAGATTAATTATATTCACCAAAAATGAGGGGTAAGATTACAAGAAACCTTCTAAAAAGAAAAAAAAAAAAAAAAGTACTGTAGAGACACCTACAATCACTCACACCAAAATATATCAGCGCTCTGACCTCATAAAATGCATCTTCATCTCACTTTTTCTCACCATTCATTTGAAGGAACTATTGAGGCCTCAGGCAAAGGCCAGTAAGGAAACTGCCTGGACCTGACTCCACCCCACCTCTTGCTGCTGGTAGGACCTTCAGCAGGGTTTTAAAATTCAACATTTCAAAGCTTTGGTATCTTGTCTGTAAAGTGGGGTTAATAACAGCCACGATGTTAGGATCAGTTGAGACAATCCATGTAAAATGTTAGACATAGAGCCAGATTCATAGTAGCCCTCTATACATGTTAAAATGTGCCTCAAATGGCAAAAATTAATGACATAAATGTTCTATGGCCAGATATGGTGGCTCACACATGTAATTCCAGCACTCTGGGAGGCTGAGGTAGGAGGATTGCTTGAGTCCAGGAGTTCAAGACCAGCCTGGGCAACATAGCAAGACCCCGTCTCTACAAAAAAATCCAAAAATTAACCGGATATGGTGGTATGCATCTGTAGTCGCACCTACTCAGGAGGCTGAGTGGGGAGGATTGCTTGATCTCAGGAGGTCAAGGCTGCAGTAAGCCATGTTCTTGCCTCTATACTCCAGCCTGGGCAACCGAGCAAGACCCTATCTCAAAATAAATACTAAAATATTCTCAACCGAATAAAGCAGAAGATCATAACACCTTCAATGTCCTTTGTCCCGTACCCTTCTCCAGAGATGCTGTGTTCATGATCTCCCTTGTCCTGACAGTGAAACCAGGGTGGAAGAACTGATGCCACTTAACAGGAAGTGGAGGTTCCTGGAGATACCTGTGTAAATAGGAGTGTTCCTCTGTTTGGAGACTTGACTCATATTTTAGAGCTTTTCTCTTAGAATATTAATTACTACAGGTGGTTCACTGTACTGTGTATCAGGTGCTATCAACCTCACTGAATCCTCATGCCCCTCATGAGCTAGAAAGTATCATGATTCCCATCATAGACAGGAAGAGACTCAGGCTTTGTAGAGGCTCACAGAGTTGGTGATGTGATTTGCCCAAGAATTCAAGGCCAGATTTTCTTTCTGCTAAGTTCCCCACACCTTCCAGGCCCATTGCTATTGAGATGGCATCTTATAAGTTACAGATAATGCAAACTAATACATAATGCAAAATAGCTAATAAAATATCTAATATAGACCAATAGGGAACCAAAACATTACTTGTATTTGACCAACAAAAGGCATTTTTGTGGGTTTATGTATTTTGGTGAGTATTTCTGATCTAACTCAATACCTCAAAGAGAAACATCCCAGTTGTCTACTTTTTCTGTACTTGTGCTCCAAATTCATGATGGGTATGAACAGCATGACTCTTGTGACCATCTCTTAGCCCACAGGCAGCTGTCTCCATGCCAGATTTGCTTACTAATACTTTCCCTAAAGGAAGAGCGGGTGATCAAGTATTGGTGATGTTAGTCCAGGAACAGCAGCTTCCAGCAACACTTAAGGAAGAAGGAAGCAAGATTTCCTACAAATAAAATTGATCTTGACTGGGCGCGGTGGCTCATGCTTGTAGTCCCAGCACTTTGGGAGGCCGAGGTGGCCGGATCACCTGAGGTCAGGAGCTCGAGACCAGCCTGGCCAACATGGCGAAACCCTGTCTCTAGTAAAAACACAAAAATTAGCCGGGCATGGTAGTGGGCACCTGTAATCCCAGCTACTCCTCAGGCACGAAAATTGCTTGATCTTAGGAGGCTGAGGTTGCAGTGAGCCGAGATCACACCACTGGTCACTGCACTGCAGCCTGGGAGACAGCGAGACTGTGTCTCAAAAAAAAGAAAAACCAAAATCAATCTCGACATATCCTCAGTTAACCCTTGTTACAGCTGTTTTTGCCGCATGACATTAGAATGTGCCTTATTGGTTTGAACATTTGTGATATCGGTTAATTTGTATGAGATTGTATAGAATAATATATAAAATTTCAAGGATACATACAAGCCACAGAACTGCGTATTTACTTATAGATTCTTAAATCACTTTTAATGCTTATTTATCATAAATATTATACTTTTAGCTGAGAAAAACAAAGCACTGAAATATCAAATAATTTGTCCTTGTGCATATAGAGAACTTTTTTTTTTTTTTTGAGACTGAGTTTCGCTCTATCACCCAGGCTGAAGAGCAGAGGTACCACCTAAGCTCACTGCAGTGTCTACCTCCTGGATTCAAGCAATTCTTCTGCCTCAGCCTGCTGAGTAGCTGGGACTACAGGTGCCTGCCACCAAGCCTGGCTAATTTTTGTATTTTTAGTAGAGACAGGGTTT
>NW_012117710.1:5954872-5956700 GCF_000951035.1 Colobus angolensis palliatus | reverse complement strand
GGCGCCTGTAGTCCCAGCTACTCAGGAGGCTGAGGCAGGAGAATGGCATGAACCCGGGAGGCGGAGTTTGCAGTGAGCCGAGATCACGCCACTGCACTCCAGCCTGGGCAACAGAGCGAGACTCCATCTCAAAAAGAAAGAAAGAAAGAAAGAAACTAAAAGAGAAACTAATTCTTAGAAGTATAAAGTCCGCTCAGCTTATCTGGCTAGTCATAATTGAATTAATGTATACTTTATTAATTATAAATATACACAGTTAATTTATGCATAGTTCCATATTGGTAATTATTTTAAAAATGAGTTATAAAAAGTCCAAATGCTAAGGAAGTTAAAACCATCATAAGATTGCATCATTCATTTCTCATAATCATAATTCATAATTATGATCTGTAACTCTACAGAGGCAGGGGAAATGTGGAGGTAAACAGGGCAGCTAGAAATCTGGTGGAAAGTGCATGCTGGTTCCAGGGGGACTGTCCTCCAACATTTTATTTAGAATAGCTAATCACTAATTTTCTAATATCGCTAAGGTTTTGTGGTAGAACCAAGCAAGCCTTCTTTGTATGTGACTCAGCACAAGTAGAAGAGTGATATTACCATTAGCTTAGAATGTATTGTGCAACCATAACTATGCATGCCCTTTCCTGGTTGGAAATGAAACTCATTCTGGTGAAAACCAGTTTGGCAGAGTATCCTCCTTGCCAGGCAGTAACTGGTGGAGACAGACTAAGCTTTTGCTTTTTTTTTTTTTTAGTAACAGTGCTGTTTGCCCCATTCATACTTTTTCTGTTCACTTTGTTAAGATTCACTTGGTATCCTAAGCCCTTTAATTCTTAGTGCCAAACTTAAAATGAATTTGTTCACTACTCCTGATGACTCTTAACACTGTAGGCCTTTTAACAATTCAGGTCTTCACAAGCCTTGCACTAGCACTGACCTTTGCCTCAACTACAGCTCTCCCCCAAAATGTAGGACCCTTTCCATTCACAAGTGCATCCACAACCACTATACAACTTTACAGGTTTTGGAATACAAAGGCAGCATTGCTTTTTTGTCCCTGGGTTTAAAAATAACATGTGCTTCAGCTAAAACAACTACATGAATGGCCAAGAGCCAATATAGGAATGGTTTTTCCACTGTTAAAAAGACCAAAATTGGCCAGGCGCAGTGGCTCACGCCTGTAATCCCAGCACTTTGGGAGGCCGAGGTAGGCGGATCACAAGGTCAGGAGATCGAGACCATCCGGGCCAACATGGTGAAACACTGTCTGTACTAAAAATACAAAAAATTAGCTGGGTGTGGTGGTGGGTGCCTGTAGTCCCAGCTACTCAGGAGGCCGAGGCAGGAGAATGGCATGAACCTGGGAGGCAGAGCTTGCAGTGAGCCGAGATGGCACCACTGCACTCCCTGGGCGACAGTGTGAGACTTCGTCTCAAAAAAAGGGCCAAAATTTCTGGGAGAAAACATTTCTGTAGCTGAACTTAAGTACAGTAATAAAGAAGTATATATGTTGAAACTTTTCAAGCTTAAAAACTCAGTGTTGACTGCAAGCTGATTGTAGTCTCAAATCTTTTTTTTTTTTTTTTTTTTAAGACGGAGCCTCACTCTGTTGCCAGGCTGGAGTGCAGCGGCGCCATCTCAGCTCATTGCAACCTCTGCTTCCCGAGTTCAAGAGATTCTTCTGTCTCAGCCTCCTGAATAGCTGGGACTACAAGCACCCACCACCACGCCCGGCTAATTTTTGTGTTTTTAGTAGAGATGGGGTTTCGCCATGTTGGCCAGTATGGTCTCGATCTCTTGACCTCGTGATCCACCCACCTTGGCCTCC
>NW_012117710.1:5941595-5954358 GCF_000951035.1 Colobus angolensis palliatus | reverse complement strand
CCAGCCTGGGCAATAGAGGGAGACTCTGTCTCAAAAAAAAAAAAAAAAGAATTATATCAGAAAATTGGCTGAGTGTGATGGCTCATGCCAGTAATCCCAGCATTTTGGGAGGCCAAGGCGGGTGAATCACCCATGGTCTGGAGTTCAAAACCAGCCTGGGCAACATGGTGAGACACCATCTCTACTAAAAAAACAAAATTAGCCAGATGTGGTTGCAGGCACCTGTAATCCCAGTTACTCGGGAGGCCGAGGCATGAGAGTCACATGAACCTGGGAGGTGGAGGTTGCAGTGAGCCGAGATGGCTCCATTGCACTCCAGCCTGGGCAACGGAGCAAAACTCTGTCTCAAAAAAAAAAAAAAGTTACATCAGGCAATCAAATGAGACCTTCCTCGTATTGTATTTGGAGAGGAATATCCGCAGGAAAGAACAGATCTGGGCTGCTTTCTGTGGTGCTCGTACATTATTGAGCAGGGTCAGCTCTCTGTCAGTTTTCTTATATTTTTACCTACATCCAGCCTCATTAGAATATCATATGAATTTTATTTTATTTTTCGAGACAGGGTCTCGCTTTATCGCCCAGGCTGGAGTGCAGTGGCACAATCTCACTGCTACCTCCATCTCTTGGGTTCAAGTGATTCTCAAGTGATTCTCCTACCTCAACCTCCTGAGTAGCTGGGACTACAGGCACCCACCACCACACCCAGCAAATTTTTGTGTTTTTGGTAGAGATGGGGTTTCACCATGTTGCCCAGGCTGGTCTCGAACTCCTGGGCTCAAACACCCCACCTCCCTTGGCCTCCCAGAGTGGTTGAGATTACAGGCATGAGTCACCACGTGTGGCCTGTAAGAATTTTCAGTATCTTTAAACTAAATTAAAGTATCTTTTAATTAGAAAGTAGCCATGTGCTAATGAAATTATCAGATTTTGAAAATGAGTGAAATCTCAAGAGTGCTAATGGGTATGTAAAATGGTGCAGCCGTTCTGAAAAAAAAAAAAAAGTGGCGGTTTCTTATAAAGTTAAACATGTGCCTACCATGTGACGCAGCCGTTGAACCCCCAGGTTATCCTAGAGATATGAAAGCGTAAGCTCACGTAAAAACCTGTACGTGATCGCTCATCGCAGCTTTGCTTAGAATTGTAAAAACCTGGAAACAAGCCAGGTCCTCTTCAACAAGTATGTGGATAAACAAACTAATATATCCATATCATGGAATACTAATCGCAAAAAACAAAAGTGGCAAACTATATCCAACAACTTGGATACATCTTAAGGCATTGTGCTGGGTGAAAAGGGCAATCTTAAAATGCCACATACTATACGATTCCTTTTCTGTGCGTTTTTTTGTTTTGTTTTTGTTTTTGTTTTGTTTTGTTTGAGACGGAGTCTCACTCTGTCACCAGGCTGGAGTGCAGTGGTGCAATCGCAGCCCACTGCAACCTCCGCCTCCTAGGTTCAAGCAATTCTTCTGCCTCAGCCTCCCGAGTAGCTGGGATTACAAGCAGGCCACCACGTCCAGCTAATTTGTGTATTTTTAGTAGAGCGGGGTTTCACTATGTTGGCCAGGATGGTGTCGATCTTCTGACCTTGTGATTCACCCTCTTCGGCTTCCCATGATTCCTTTTTTTGTTTTGTTTTGTTTTTGAGATGGCGTCTCACTCTGTCGCCTAGGCTGGAGTGCAATGGCACAGTCTCAGCTCACTGCAACCTCTGCCTCCCAGATTGAAGCAATTCTGGCCTCATCTTCCTGAGTAGCCGGGATTACAGGCACATGCCACCATGCCTGCTAATTTTTGTATTTTTTAGTAGAGATGAGGTTTCACCATTTTGGCCAGGCTTGTCTTGAACTCCTGACTTCAGGTGATCTACCCAACTCGGCCTCCCAAAGTGCTGGGATTACAGACATGAGCCACTGCGCCCGGCCGTGACTCCTTTTATATAGTATTCTCACAATGACAGAATCATAGATTGAGCTCAGGAGTTGCCAGAGGTGAGGATTGGTGAGGAGGGCGTGATTATGAAGTAGTAGCACAAAAGAGGCGTGTGTGTTAGTGGAACAGTTCCATGTTTTACTTGCGGTGATGGTCGTAGCACTCTACATGTATGATAAAATTTCATAGAAATGATGAAACCTGGCCAGGCACAGTTTCACCAACATGGCAAAACCCCATCTCTATTAAGAATACAAAAATTAGCCAGGTGTGGTGGTGCATGCCTGTAATCCCAGCTACTCAGAAGGCTGAGGCAGGAGAATTACTTGAACCCGGGAGGCGGAGGTTGCAGTGAGCTGAGATTATACCACTGCACTCCAACCTGGGCAACAGAGGAAGACTCTGTCTCAAAAAAAGAAAAAGGAAATGATGAAACCTTCCCCCAAAAATGAGTGATACAAAAAGAGGGAAAATCCAAATAAGACCTGTAGTTTAGTTAATAGTACTGTCGCAGTGACAGTTTCCGGGGTTTGATAATATACTATGGTTATAGAAGATACCATTGCAGGAAGCATACCTGGGAACTCTGTGTATTATTTTTACAACTCTTATGAGTCTTAAACCATTTCAAAATAAAAAGCCCCAAAACAAAAGAATTGAAAAGAGATGACAGAAATAACAGCTGTGGACATACCAGCCTGGACAACATAGCAAGACCCTGTCTCTAAAAAAAATAAAATAAATTTTTTGAATTACCTGGGCATGGTGGCACATACCTCCCAGCTACTCGGGAAGCTGAGGCAGGAGGATCACTTGAGCCCAAGAGTTTGAGGCTACAGTGAGAGGCGATCATGCTGCTATACTCCAGCCTGGGCGACAGATCAAAACCCTGTCTTAAAAAGAGAAGAAGGAAGAAAGGAGAGAAGAAGGGAGGGAGGGAAGAAAAGAAAAAAGAAAAGCAAGAAAAATAAAAAGAGCAGCTGTGGCTACGTACTGAGGCTTCACCAGCTTGTAGAGAGGATCATGGGGGAGTTCGCTGGCTGTGGGGCTTCCTGGCCACTGGTTTTGCGTAGGTGCCAAGCACCTGACTGCCTCTAGTGACACCAGGTGAGTGGGCTTCCAGGCAGGCATGGGAGAGACACCTTGTATATTTCATTTTCTTCCTTTTGAGAACCCATTAAAATGATGGCAAAGGAATTAAAAACAAAACCCAATAAATCCACAGTGCAAAAAGACCTGGGAAACATCCACTGACAAGAGACCCAAAGAAATCTGGGGTGATAGAAAATGGACAGAGTGTGCTCACTGACCTCAGAGAGCCTGAAGAACCTGGGGAAAGGAGTCTGATGGGAACTGAGCCATTCACCCTGGGGGCCACAGAGGCTGAGGACTGGGCCGCAGAAGGTGGGGGTGGGAATCGGAGTGTGGTGCACAGGGTGGCGGAGCTCCTGGCTTCCCTCCCATACCCCAGCCACCACCAGCAGCTCCCTCTGCTTGGCAGAGCAGAGATTGAACCTCAGGATAATCTGAGGTGCTCTAGACTTGGAAACAGCAGCCAAGGGTGGAGGAGGCAGAACTCTGAGCTGAAAACAGAGGAATTCCCTGAAAATCAGCTGCGAACTCTCCGGTCCCGGCCCCCTTCCTGACTGGGAAAGCTGACCATCCGATGACAGGAAATTAGAAAGTTCTCAGCAGAAGCCCAGTGGCCCCTGATGACTGTAGAGTGGCCATTCGCTTGGAATGAAGCCAGCAAGTCAGCCACGACCCTGGGCACACACCCACAGCTTCCAGCCGGTGGTGACGGGCTGCACTCCTAAATACGAACTGACCATCAGGGATCACCACACGATTCAGGAGAGTTTCTAACATGAAAGACAGGGATATCAAACAGTGAAAGGTAATCCGGAGATGATATGGGAACTGGAATAAAATGCACCAAAAAATTACAATTCAGACAGGAGAAGATACTGTGTCTATAAAACAACAGGAGGGTACTTTTAAAAAAGAAGCAATCAAAAGGCTGGGTGCAGTGGCTCACACCTGTAATCCCAGCACTTTAGGAGGCCAAGGTGGGCAGATTGCTTGAGCTCAGGAGTTCTAGACCAGCCTGGGCAACATGGCGAAACCCCATCTCTACCAAAAATACGAAAAATTAGCCAGGCATGGTGGCGCATGCCGGTGATCCCAGCTACTTGAGAGGATGGGGCAGGAGGATCACTTGAGCCTGGGTGGCAGAGGTTGTAGTGAGCCAGGATCACACCACTGCACTCCAGCCTGGGCAGCAGAGTGAAACTCCATCTCAAAAACCAAAACAATCAAGAAACATGAACATGCTCTGAGAAATTAAGGTATATCAAATTAAAAAAATAGAATTGGAACATAAAGTTGAGGATATCTGTTTGAGTTGTAGAACAAAAATACAGAAGGCAGAAAATCAAAAAAGGGTAGAGAATAAATCCAGGATATATAAAATCTTCATCAGAGTTCCAGAAAGAATGAAGAGACAAGAAATAAAACAGAAACGATATTTGGACCTGAAGGACATAATTCTCCACGTGGCTAGGGGTCCCACTGAGTATCCAGTAAAATAAAAATAAAAAAAAAAAAACCACCGGGACAGACCATGGTGCAATTTCAGAACATAGAAATCAAGAGAAGGCTTCCAGAAATAAACTTTAAAAAAAAAAAGTCATATCGGAAGAACTGGCAGCTGACTTCAGCAGACCCAGATGCTAAAGACAGTGGAGTAATATCTCTCTTTTTTTTTTTTTTTTTAAAGACATTGCCTCACTCTGTCACCCAAATTGGAGTGAAGTGGTGCAGTCACAACTAACTGCAGCCTCAAACTCCTGGGCTCAAGTGATCCTCCCAAGTAGCTGGGACCACAGGCACAAGCCACCACACCTGGCTCATTGTTTTTATTTTTTGTAGTGATGGGGGTCTCGATTTGTTGTCCAGGTGGGTCTGGAACTCCTAGGCTCACGCGGTGATCCTCCCACTTCAGCCTCCCAAAGTTCTGGGATTACAAGCATGAGCCACCACGCCTGACCAAGTGATGTCTTAAAAATTCTGAGGAAACTAGTTTCAATCTACTCTGCTCTACTTAGCAAAACAGCAAACAAATGTCAAGGTAAAGGTAATTTTAGACACATGGGGTCTCAGATTTACCTCTCACGTGTCAGTTCTTCGATCATTTTTGGAGCATGATCTCCATTTTGGAGAAAGAGGAAGATGTGGACCTGGCTGACAAGATCCCCGCCACAGGCCACCAGGAGGGCCATGCTAGGGCGACCGTGACAGTCAAGCCACACCGAGCAAGGTGGTGGAGAGTCCTCAGAGGAAGTTGAGGGAAAAACGGAACGGGCGATTAGCTGAGAGTTTTGTACACCGGAAAAATAACACCAATAGGCCTCAGCCAAGTCTAATACAGCATGAGGACAAGTTTAAGGTAGATAAACAGAAAACTAAGCAAAGGTGGCGGGGTGGAAAGAAACAATTATCCACCACAGGAAAAACAGCCAGGCTTTACGGAGAAAGGGAACCGTCAGCCTTAGTACAAAGTCATAATGAACACTGACTCTAGATTTATCAGGAAATTGCCATCTAATTGCATAGAAACTCCACTGGAAAGGAAGACCGAGAGGTATAGAGACCCAAGACCTCATCTGCTGTCGTAGGAAGCTGCAGTTACTCTCCAAAATCAAGAAATCAAGAATATTAAAAATATATATATATATTCAAAACTGTAGCAATAAATACAAAAATAGCGTAGTTGAAAGTGCTCTTGGGTGTAAGACCAGGGCTATGGAAAGGTCAAGGCATGGGTTGTTTTTCATCGTTACCACTGTTCGATTAAAAACAAGAGTCATCCTACTCTCTGTCTCCTCCTGATTAATTTATTCTGAAGGGTATGTGTGTAAAGCACCTGCCTCTTTGAATGTTGCGTAGTAGTCCATTCTGTTTTGTATCGGTCATCTATATAAATGGAGTATGCTTTTGGGGAAGGGGTCGATGAGACTTAAATGATCTCTTTGGGGTGATTAATATCGTGAAGCTTATTGTTCCTGGACGGAACAAACACAATCGCCACGTGTTGTGAGTCGTGAAGTCTGAGTACCATAGAAATGACTTATTGTCTGTACTTCAAAGTTAGGGGATTTTAAAATTTAGACCCACATTCCAAATAATTGTTTGTCTTATTCTAGCATTTGTCTTATACTTATTCTAGCAATTGTCTTTATGACTTCCTAGTGATACAGGAATAACACGTGTTAAAATGAAACCTGGCCACAGGCTGCACCATGAAATCCGTGAGAGGGAAACTGTGCCGTCTCATCCTTAGCTGCATGTGCAGGGCTTGGCCCATGGTAGTTACTCCACATGCCCTCAGTGAATAATCACTGGAAAAATGCCAGGGAGGTGGGCACGGTGGCTCATGCCTGTAATCTCTGCACTTCGGGAGGCCAAGGTGGGCAGATAACCTGAGGTCAGGAGTTCAAGACCAGCCTGGCCAACATGGCAAAACCCTGTCTCTACTAAAAATATAAAACTTAGCCAGGTGTCAGCCGGGCACGGTGGCTCATGCCTGTAATCTCTGCACTTTGGGAGGCCAAGGTGGGCAGATAACCTGAGGTCAGGAGTTCAAGACCAGCCTGGCCAACATGGCAAAACCCTGTCTCTACTAAAAATATAAAACTTAGCCAGGTGTTGGCTGGGCATGGTGGCTCACGCCTATAATCCCAGCACTTTGGGAGGCCAAGGCGGGCAGATCACAAGATCAGGAGATCGGGAAACATGGTGAAACCCCGTCTCTACTAAAAATACAAAAAATTAGCCGGGTGTGGTGGCAGGCGCCTATAGTCCCAGCTACTTGGGAGGCTGACGCAGGAGAATGGCGTGAACCTGGGAGGCAGAGCTTGCAGTGAGCCGAGATGGCGCCACTGCACTCCAGCCTGGGCAAGAGTGTGAGACTCCATCTCAAAAAAAAAAAAAGTTAGCTGGATGTGGTGGTGGTCTCCTGTAATCCCAGCTACTCAGGAGGCTGGGGCAGGAGAATTGCTTGAACCCGGGAGACGGAGGTTGCACTGAGCTGAGATTGCACCACTGTACTCCAGCCTGGGTGACAGAGTGAGACTTCGTCTCAAAAAAAAAAAAAGAAAGAAAAATGCCAGGGACACCCAGAAAGAAGTTTCCAGGCAGGCCTATGTCCTGGGGCCATCAGCAACATGCCACCAACGCCCCCTTCCATGTCCCTCCCCACCCACACCCCTGTAATTAGGCAAAGTAAAAACGAAAATTCCTGGAAATTTCGATTCAGTGGATAGAAATTTATTGAAATCTATTGAAATCTATTCAAAACATTGCCTTTGTAATTAAATACAGATAGCTGATCCTGCACTGGCGTTCATTAACGCTAGAGTGAGCACCATTAGCAATCCACTCAAACCCAAGAGGATGCCAGGCTTACAGTCCCTGCAGGGTATGGTAGAGACATGAATGCCTGCTGCCTGTTCTGATTATAGCAGATTCCAGGCAGCTCCTTGGGAAACTGAGAACTGCCAGGGTTACGGGCACCTTGCCTTCTGCGAGCCCTGTTCCATTGGGTAAGGGAATAGGTGTTCTTCATAGTTTTTACATCAGCATTTAGGCGTCCATAGCTATCCTGGGCTGCACAGCAACAAAATCTGAAGATGACTCGGTTTATTGTTTGTTTATTTTATTAATTTGTGTGTTTTGTTTGGCAGAATGTTATGGAACAGTTCAATCCTGGGCTGCGAAATTTAATAAACCTGGGGAAAAATTATGAGAAAGCTGTAAATGGTAAGTCTTTTTCTGCATTGATTATATATAAAGCCACTCAGTAAATATTTAATTAGTTTCAAATGCTTAGTATTGAATTTTTAAATACTTTTAAGTGGCAAAAATTGTTTACAACGAATTCAATCTACACAACTTTGCAATGACCATACACAATGATGTTAGCGTATTTGAAACAGGTCGATTGAATGAAAGTGAGGCTATTCTAAGTGATGTCTTTTAACTATAAAACCGTGCTTTCTGCTTTTTAAACCAAATTCTTAGTAAACGAACAAATATGAAATGTGTACATAAGACATTTATAAGTTAGTGTCCTACAGCACAGAAATTACTCTCCTTTTATGTATATAAAAGAATTTCTTGTCTTTAGATGTGTCACGTTTTTCATCTTTTTTTCCTCCAGTATGTCACTTTTGATAGTAACATGACAAACATTATTTTTAGCCTGCATGAAATTAGCTGAACGTGGTGGCACGCGCCTGTAGTCCTAGCTACTCAGGAGTGTGTGGCGGAGTGATCACTTAGGTTGAGGCTGCAGTGAGCTGCGATCGTGCCACTGCACCCCAGCCTGAGCAACACAGTAAGAGCCTGTCTCAAAAAAGAAAAAAACAAAAAACAACTTTTTTTTAGCCTGAATGGAAAAACATCTAAATTAAACAGTTGGACTTAGATTCTCATATCAAAATCTATGCTTCATTGAAAATGAACTTGAGTATTGGTGTTGGCCTGTCTTTGTGAACCCGAGTTGTTAGTTTAAGAGATTTGTGTTTAGGAAGCGGATACACATTTTCCTCCTGAGAGGCAAATGTTATTAAAATGCATCAGTGATCACCTTAAAAACTTAAAATGCTAGCAATCACCAAATTCTAACATGGTCAAGACAGTTCTCCCCCAAAATGTAGCAAGTGTCACCCCAAAACATTCAGACCCCAATTTCATCCTCTCCGACGGTTCTACTTACGTCACCAAGTAACATAAGTAGAAATGTAGTTTCTGACGGTTAGATGTGAAGGCAGCTTCAGATCAAGTTTTACTTTTTTTTCTTATCTCTTCTTTCTTTTCAGAGTCTTGCTCTGTCACCCAGGCTGGAGTGCAGTGGAGCAATCTCGGCTCACTGCAACCTCTGCCTCCTGGGCTCAAGCGATTCTTCTGCCTCAGCCTCCCAAGTAGCTGGGATTACAGGTGTGCACCACCACGCCCGGCTAATTTTTGTATTTTTAATAGAGATGGGGTTTCACCATGTTTACCAGGCTGGTCTCGAACTCCTGACCTCAGGTAATCCACCCTCCTCAACCTCCCAAAGTGCTAGAATTACAGACGTGAGCCACCACGCCCGGCCTCTTAGGTATATTTTTTGCCATACCACACCTTTGGTTGCTCCCTATTGATATTTTGAAAATAAACCTGTGGCCTCACACATACTCAGCATGAACCTGCCCCAGGAAGGGGCATGAGCTGGCTAGACTGTGGACTCTGGGTGAGGAGGAACATCATTGTGTGTAGTCGCTGGAAAAGTAAACTGCTCATTCACTCTCTTCTGCCTCGCTGTGCTTTCAGGGATTTCAGCGGCAGGAAGTGCAGCAGGTCTGGGATTTTGCTCCCTTGCCCTCCAGCAGTCCCCGTGACTTCTGCAGGTGCCCCCGTCCTCCAGAGAGCCAGAGCCATGCACTTCTGACTCTCCCTCGAAGATTGCTTAGTCACAAGGCCACAAAGTCATTGCTTTAGATGTCCTTGTGAAGGAAATCACTGTGACCTGCAGTTTTTTTTGGTTCGTTTTTGTTTTTTTCTTTCTAGCATGAGCTGCCTCTTTTTTTCTTTCTTTCTTTCTTTCTAGCATGAGCTGCAGAGTTTTACAAGGTGAGCCAGTGAGCTGCCTACAGCTTAGCTTCCTGCTAACAAGGCTTCTCCCCAAAGGGCTCTCGCCACTTTAGCACCTCCTAGGGAGTATTCTGTGCTTCAGAAAGTATTTCCCAAATTTCTGCAGGCCATCTGGTTGTGCCTCTGCTGAAACCATTGAGAAATGTAGGTAAATGTGTAAAGACCTTGGTGAGAATTTGGAAATAGTTGAGGCTGCTAGGTGTGCAGTCCACAGTTATGTTAGAACACAAGACAGGCTGGGCGTGGTGGCTCGTGCCTGTAATTCCAGCACTTTGGGAGTCTGAGGCAGGAGGATAGCTTCAGCCCAGGAATTCGAGACCCCATCACTACAAAAAAAATTAAAAATTAGCTCGAGCCAGGCACGGTGACTCACGCCTGTAATCTCAGCAATTTGGAAGGCTGAGGTGGGCAGATCACCTGAGGTCAGAAGTTGGAAACCAGCCTATCCAACATGGTAAATCCCTGTCTCTACTAAAAATACAAAATTTAGCCAGGCATGGTGGCACACACTTGTGGTCCCAACTACTTGGGAGGCTGAGGCAGGAGAATCACTTGAACCCGGGAGGCAGAGGTTGCAATGAGCCAAGATTGTGCCACTGCACTCCAGCCTGGGCAACAGAGTGAGACTCGACTTCAAAAAAAAAAAAAAAAACCTGTCTCAAAAAAAAAAAGTTAGTTGGGCATGGTGGCATGCACCGTTGGTCCTACCTATCAGGAGGCTGGGGTGGGAGGGTTGTTTGAGTCCAGAAGTTCGAGGCTACGGTGAGCTGTGATTGTACCTCTGCATGCCAGCCCAGGAGACAGAGCAAGACCCTGTCTCAAAAAAATAAAAAAAAAAAAAGAATCCAGGTCTACAGGTGAATGGCTAGTAGCATTGTACAGACCAGTGTCACAAGAATTTGAGTGGTGTGGGTTGGTGTGGACTGGAACAGGGCGGAGGCCCTGCAGGAGCTGAGCTAGCTGCCAGATGTTAGGTTTCAGCAGGCAGACACTGCCACACGCATAAAAGCAAGTCAGCCGGGTGCGATGGCTCCTGCCTATAATCCCAGCACATCGGGAGACTGAAGCAGGTGGATCTCAAGGTCAAGAGATCGAGACCAGCCTGGCCAACGTGATGAAGCCCCATCTCTGCTAAAGATACAAAAATTAGCCGTGTGTGGTGGCAGGCACCTCTAATCCCAGCTACTTGAGAGGCTGAGGCAGGAAAATTGCTTGAACCCGGGAGGTGGAGGTTGCAGTGAGTAGAGATCGTGCCACTGCATTCCAGCGTGGCGACAGAGCAAGACTCTGTCTCAAAAAAAAACCAAGTAAGCCAGGACCTGGGATCCACACTGGCATGGGTGGCACACTCTTAGGGAGTGGGCGGGATAGGGTCAGATCACTGTGCACTTGAATGCACACGTCAGAGCTTGTTTTGCTATGTCACGCTGCGTACCTCACTGCCCCCAAACATGGTGACTTCAGACAGCAACAGCTGCTTATTTCTCCTGTAAAGGCAGGGCAGTTCTCCAGACCCTCGGGACTTACTCCTGCACCTGCAGTCTTCTGTGGCCTGTGCGGGGCTATGGGCTGGATGCACCCCCACAATGGGGCCTTTCCTCTTCAAGGAGGCCAGACTCATTCCTCACTCCATAGCAGTGGTGTCCTAAGCATATAAACCCCAGTGCCGGCACCTCTCAAGCCCCTGCGGGAGTCATGCTTGCTGACAACCTGTGGGTCAAAGCGGGTCCCATGGCCACACCACTTGGTAGGGGACCACATGTGCTGGGAATTCTGGGAGGTGTGATTTCTGGAAGGCCATTACTGTAAAAATCTACCATAGGCTCTGAGGTGTGTGACCTTACCTCACGGGCAGTGGGAGGCCACCAAAGGCTTTAAGCAGAATGTTCACCCAATGAAACCATATTTTAAGGAAAAATTATCAGGTAGATGTGCATAGATTAGTCTAGACTGAGGAAGTAGTTGGCCAGCCACTAAAATAGAACTACACTAGGTATTGTGGCTCATGCCTGTCATGCCAGCACTTTGGGAGGCTGAGGTGGGAGGATCGCTTGAGCCCAGGAGATCAAGACCAGCCTGGGCAACATAGTGAGACCCTGTTTCTAGGAAAAATAAAAAATTAGCTAGGTGTGGTAGCGTGCACCTGGAGTCCCAGCTACTCAGGAGGCTGAGGTGGGAGGGCCGCTTGAGTTCAGGAGGTTGAGGCTGCAGTGAGCTGTGATCATACCACTGCACTCCAGTGTGGGCAACAGAGTGAGACCCTGACTCTTAAAAAAAAAAAAAAACAAAAAACAAATATGCCTCTTAAAACAATAAGTAACAGAAAATATCTTAACGTGCTCACAAAAGGGAGGCAAAATTATGAAAGTATTAGTTATCTCTTCTGGCTAAATTTTGTAATTTTCAAGTTGCCTTATCATAGCAAAGATATTTTACAAGACCAAGAAGGTTACATGGTTTTCAGTGTAAGTCAACAGTTAATGAAAAATTGTGATTTCATGTGTGGATGCAAACCAAACATTTTGTTTAAATATTGTGTAATCCTGCATGCCATTCCACCACTAATTTGCTTTTCAGATTATCAGTACTTTACAACTTAAAATCTTCATACTAAGATGTTACATCTTACAACTTGACAGTTTCCTGGCTACACACGTTGTTTTTAGGTGGAGTCACTTCTTTCTTAGTTCTAGCCGAGACCAAAGAGTCAGAAAGCACCATAATTTAGAGCTGAGGAAGTGAAGTGCCCAGCCAGAGTGTGTGCCTTCCCGCTGACTCAACATTGACCCTGGGTATGTCCCAGAATATCTCCACTCCGCTGCCCTTAGTGCAATGGGCTGATGACAGTACGAACCATGTCTCAACATCATTGGCTGGATTAACTAAGTATATATATAAATGCTCATTGCTATTGTTCTTTTTACATTTACACTTTAAGGTTATTCTGAGTCTTACAATAGTACAGTAGCTAGAGTATTGCATTTCCTAAAGTTGGATACGTATATAGTAAAAACCATAACATATATACACATAAATATATATATAAGTTATATATTTCCTTTAATTTGAGAAAGTTCTGGCCCTATTGCTGAGGTTGGAGTGCAGTGGCATGATCTCAGCTCACTGCAACCTCTGC